>NC_090937.1:1503889211-1504192241 GCF_040938575.1 Ambystoma mexicanum | reverse complement strand
GAATCTCCCAAAGCACTGATGTTTGAGTGAACAGAGGTTACACTCGAAGATGTAGCAGACTTTAGGTGCTGTATTCTCACATTTCCTGGTTTTGCGCGCTGTGTGTTGTGTGCTGTTACAACTGACAATTCCACTGTCATCTGTGGAACGTTGGTATACGCATGATGACCATTGGGGTTGAAGTGTCATTGTGCGCACACCTAGGAAATGGGAAAATACAAAAGTAGGTTTACAATAGTGACGTTTTCAATGGGGGTTATTTGAATGGGGTTACATTCCCGGTCTGGGAGAAATATGACCGTAATACTGCTTTGCCTTCGACCTTCTTTTGTATTTTCAGGTTTTGTATAGGTCATTTCCAGCCAAAAAGGTATTGAGGCATAATTGAGTGCTATGATTTTTGTTGTTTTTCTCAGAGCACCTGTTATGCCTCGAGAAAAGTCTTCAATCAGGCTCCGACCACATTTGCAGGAGTGTTGTCAGCAACTGAGACAAAAAAAAAAACAAGAAAGGTTTACTTAGCATACTGACTATTGTGTTCCTGCACCATAGTCTCCCTTGTCAATTCCCAAGTCTGTTGGACGGAGCACATTACAAAGCATGTTTACAATTTTAGAAAATACATCATTTTCTATGTGCATGGAAAATAAAGGTCTGCTACTGCAACTACTAGTGCATGCCCCAAGTAATACCCGTAACTCCCTTTTCATAGCGCAACTCCTAACATATGATTCTTATCTTATTTATTCGGAGGGGCTAGGGGAGGAGCCATTTTGATAAAACAGGATTATATGCCAAGATTAAACTAGTCAGTATGGCGAGTAGCTTGTTCTTACTACTATGTCCCATTATTTAATGGACATTACAAGCTATCTTAATCTTCATAGGTTGGCTGAGTGCCACAGTACCTTAAGCCAAACAATATCACACAGTGCCACCTGCCCAAACTGAGCCTACACACACAAGCTTTGAAATGTCTTGTAAATGCTGCGCCCTGATACCCCCGGGTACTTTTGCGCATTATAAATAAACAAACAAACTAGAGTCAATGTGTATTCTTACAGAAAAACAACAGGGTTCCCATGTCCTTGATTTACACATGTCCTCACCGGTCACATGTCTCTGGAAAACAGTGGATTCCAGTCAACTTTGCCCTAACACATTGTTCACTTACTGCTTTGGTTTTTAGAAGCGGAGGCCCAAATCCCTAAAAGTGTGATTGAAGTTTGTGCCCATAAAATTCCAATGTGTGGCGAGCCTGATTAAGAGATTGCTCTTAAATGAAGAGTCGATGCCAGATAAGTGAGTTCTGGAAAGACGTATGTATGTATGTATTTATTTATTTATTTATTGATTGATTGATTGATTTGTAAGGTACTGTCTGCAGCTTATGACATCCCAGGACAAAGAGAAAAGGTGGGCAGGGTATGGACATGGGATACAAAGATCAATCTTCCAAAAATCAGTTTAGGATCGTGGGAAATCATGTATACACATTAAATTATACACAACATCAAGGCGTCTTCTATGATACAAACACGATGGAGATATCACAGGCAAGTAAAAAGTGTAGTGTGATCAATCAGAATCGTTGGTGCAGTCAAGATCATATAACTGCATAGGGAAAGAGGAAGAGGAGAGCTGCAAAGGAATGGGGCAGTCATGGTCCTGGGTGACCATGTGTGGAAGGTGAAAGGTGGAATGAGAAGTGAATTAGTCATAACCAGCTTAAACAAGATCATTAATATCCATTTCCACTGGAGATCTACTCGAAATTCTTTCTGGAGTGATACATTTCATCAATCAGCAACAGTGGTTATAAGGACTTTGAGAGTTTTAGATTAGGAATGCTGCAGTAAGCCTTGTGGGCTATCACCACTGTTCTTTAGATTGAGGACCATTGGGATAAATGCAACACATATATTTGAAGCAATCTAATAATTCGTCAAGGAGCGGTCATAGGTCACACAACTTATCTGAATGCACCATGACCATCACACTGATAGGAAGGCAGAAGCTGAATTAGAATGGCAAGTAAAGAGGGGTATTGGAGATCACCTCCAGGGAACCAACTTGTTGAATGCATTTTCAAAAAAAACTATTTGTAATCATTTTCTGAAACTTGATGTCTCTCTTAGTTGTAGAATGCGTATCAGATTGTTCAAGAAGATGGCTCCACTTTTTGTAAGAATTCCAGCACCAAGGTTCCTTTATTATAAGTTGAGATGATGTTTTACATTGCATTTTCTGACCTGAGGTTTCTTGAGGTTATTTTATTTCTTAATATTTGTCAAAGTACGTCGATTCATTCAGCTACAGGTAATTTTGGGATTCATAGGGAGCCAGTCAAAGGTTTCAGAGCTGGCACAATCGGATCCCTAGAGTTGTGTGCATGATCATGCAAGGTGCATCTTAGGTGAAAAATAGTTTATGAGGTGTAAAACCATGACTTTTGTAATTTAAATGAAATGATACATATTAAGGCCAGTATGCGTTTGTGCATGTTAAGCAGGAAGTGTTATTTTTCTGAAAGGTCTTTCATTTGCTTGGTTAAGGATAGTTTTCCATCAAAAAAAGCAAATTCCTTCTTCTGTTCCCATAGTGGATAACTTGTCTGTGGTGGAAAAAAGCAGGAAGTGCCATCCAAATGATAATTATTTCGATTTGGGTTTCAAGCAAAGTGCTTTGGGTTAGTTCAGGCAAAAATGTTATGAATACGGCTCACAAAGTAAAATCTGGTGTATGTCCTTTACACAGGGAAAGGCAGGAGGTTGCTGGATAGGTAGAACGTTGTAATTGGACATTTGCAAATTAAATAGGCTCTGCTTTAGGGAGAATATGAAATATGATTTTGTTGAGACCACAAAACAAGGCGAATTCTAAGGACTTTAAAAATGCAGGCTTGTATACAAGTTAGACTAATTCCCCAATGAGTAGATGCCTCTAGTTTCATGTATCGTGATATTTCCAGGGGTGTGTGTGTGTGTAATTAAAGCAGAAGGAGGGAAGTAGTGCGAGGATAGAAGCTCCATCAGGAGTTAGATTGACGGCATTCAGTGGTAACTCAAAATTATACAAATAAAGGTTGCCAGGGTTGTGCGTTGGGAAGTTGCATTTTTGAAATTGCCACTAGAGGATATGGACATTCACATATTTTTGCTGCAATGTGTGATATGCTGCTTACAGGAATCTTGGATGTTGATTTTACCAGCCGAGGATGCTTTTCATATCTTCTTAGTTCTGTACATTATTAATAAAAACAGGTATGCCCAGGATAGGTTTGGTAACATGCCTCTTCACAGAACCCAAGGGAAAACCTGTTAATATAAGCACATTCATTAAATATGGTAGGTTTATTGTGGATATTTCTAATCTCTACAATGTCAACATATAATCCCGGTGGAGACTCAGAAAAGATGTCTATAGATACACACACATGGTGCAGAAGGTGTTTGGAATTTAAACAGGCCTGCTGTGGATGGGCTTTGGCATAGGAATTAACTAAAGTTGTTATTTTAAGGCACTAATCAATTGATTTTGATTTGTTTTTTTTGTGTTTTTTGTCTACCTTATCGCTCTCCTAATTCTAATTGAAGCATCTGTTAACAACTTTTCTTTTTCCAATTAATGCATACAATGTATCTCTAACATTAATCATTGTGTTTACCTTTTTGTTCTTTATATTTGGATTTTCCACACATCTTTGGGAAGCATCTTTACAATCAAATGTTTACATTGTGTAAATACACGTTTGGTATTAGCCTGTATTTTATAATCCTTTTACACAAAGTAGTACAGCAATCACTAAATCAAATGTCAAGTAACACAAGAGAAAATTGTCATACAAGCCCTCAGGAGGGGCAATGCTTGAAACAAATGTAGGCTCATGTTGTTAGAAAAGCTCATGTTGTTAAAAAAAAACTCCTAATCTAATGTTCAAGACAATTCACAAGGAATGGAGAAATAAACACTGTTTTTATAACCTAAACTATATTAAGAGCATTTTTTGCAAAAAAAGATAAAGGGAAGGCACTTTTTGCAACCAAGACATCTTTTGTGTTTAAAAGTGTTTCATAGACATAAGGGAACAGCGTTTCTTTTGGATTAATTGCAACAGCCTGCCTATTTTAACTAGCCATTAGTGTAGTATTTGAGGCCTTACCTTCCCTGTGTGGACTCCAAAACACCAGCAGAGAAAGGCAAGATATTTATGGAGTATAGCGACCTGCATTGTGCTGATGTTGATGCTACCTACTTGTAATATGAGGATGTGGCCTTGAGGACCTTAAGCTTCAGGAGCAATGTTGTGTATCTTACTTTAAAGGTTAGTTGACTGTTCTTTGATATTCACTTAGTCCTACACAGTTCATACAACCACTGAGCACCAATTGTTACGAGGGCTTTTCGAAATCAGCCCGTAGCTTGGTTGATAGAATCCAACCTAGTACGTGAACACGGCTGTTTCTACTTAGTGTATACTTTTTTTTCTTTTTTATTATTATTTGTACTAGCTGAAACATACAGCCTTTCAAATATATCTGCTGTGCAGTTTTTGAAAGTGAAAAATAAAACAATTCATATTTACAATTAATACATTGATTTCAAGCTATTTAAAAAAGTAAAGATCAAAAGACAAACTAAGAAAAAAAAACAAGAATGCTTCATGTTAGGGAGGTTTCTCACACAAGTGGTAAATTCCCTCTACCTTAGAGCCTGCCAGCTCTTTTGCTATATTTTTGGGCTGTGAACTTTTTGTTTTCCCCTCTGTTAGGGATAATTCTCCAGAATGGCTAATTTTCCTTACCTACTGAGCCCCTCAGCAGCTTTGCTGGATTTCTAGGATTTATTTCTTTCACCTGGTAAGATTGTGAGCCTTTTTTCCCACTCTTACATGCGTTTTGCTGTGTATTTTACATTTTTGTGTTCATAAACTGTGGAGTCTCACCAACTCCACAAGCATCATCTTTTTACTGTGTGTCACACAGAACCTTTAGTGCAGTGAGAAGGGTTGTCTTTTTTCAGACTTCCCACTTTAAACTCCATTTTCTGGGACTGACTACTGTCTTCAAGAACATGTAAAGTTGCCATTGACATTATTAGTCTTTTTAAATTCACAGACCCAGCACACACTATCTTACAATAGAGTGCCGGGGGGGTTAATACTTATCCCCATTTGTCTGATTCTCATGTAACATTTTTATGTTACCCTTTCTCTAAGATTTGGCTGTTGTCAGTGGTATCTACCATTTTTATTCTACCGCAGACTATGAAAATAGTCTTTGGTACTATAAGAGGCTATGGTGGTAGCCTCGAACTGAACCCGGTAATCCACTTTTATTTTAACTTGGTTCCGTTTGGGTTTTTTCACCATTTCTTTTTGTAAAGGTCCATCTCGTGTTTTTCTTTGTTCGCCAAACCAGGTTTCGTTCCTTTGTTCGCCGTCGATTGGCGGGCTTCTGCACAGAAGCCCTCCTTAGCCGCCTCAGTGTCTTTGGTGGACAGGATGTGAAGGAGGAGTATCAGACTTCCTGCACAGGGTCTGCTTGTGTTTGGCTGTGGTGACTGCCCCACCAGGACAGCCACCCTGCTGAGTGATTGACAGCTGGGCTGGTCTGAAGGGGGGAAAACTGCTTAAAAGGCAGGCCTCTGGGACTGGAACGAGAGAACCGACGGAAGCAGAAGATAGGAGACTGCTGCAACAACTGGAAACCCTGGTGAATCCCTGCTGCAGGTCCAAATTGCCTGAAATTTCTTAACGACAGAGAGGTCTTTCTAGGAGACTTCTTCCTTTGAGCTGGTGGGACCAACCAGCTCACAAAGCCCCTGGACCTCCTCTCCAGACCTGCTGTGACGTGCCGCAGGAAGGAGAGAGTCCATTCGTGCTTTTAAGGCGCACACCTTTTATTCGTCGATTTGCTCTGCTATTGGCCTCTTCCCTGGGCTGTGCAGGAACCTCCAGATGTCGTCCTTCTTGTCACCTCGACTGAAGCTCCCGGAACAGTGAGACTGCAGGAACTGCCAAGGACAACTGCCTCAGCTAGAGCCTTCTTCATTTTTAAGGTACTGTGCAAAATGTAGCCGTTCGCACCGTCCGGCCGCTTTGAAAGTGTTTGAAATCTTTTGCCTCTGCGAAGGCTTGTCCTTCTCTTCCTTTTCACATAACTTTTCTTCCGACCAACTTCGTTTGAACTCTTGGCAAATACTTAACCACAAACTACATTGAACTGTGTGATCCTCTGCAAAGACTCTGAACCATTGACATTGGCCCAGGCCTATTGATTTGAATCCTAGTTATAGTAGCCTTTTCTAGATTGCCCTGCCTATAACTCGTTGGTGCTATTGATTTTTGATAACCTTGTCTTTCCTCCCTTTTAAATTGCTGGTGTGCCTGCCATTTTGCTCTCACTTCATTCTGAGCTTAAATTATCCAGAATGTATTGGGTGTTGTTGTAGTATATTAAACCTGTGAGTTTCTGCCACTTTATGATAGTGAGCTGTTTTCTAACTGACTGAGTACATAAATGTATATTCCTTTACCAAGAAATCTTGAGTTAGTGTTTGTTTAAATCACTGTAATTGCTGTCCCTGGTGTAACCCTTGATACTGCTCACTTTACTCTTGAGATAAGTCTGGCTGCTAAGCCATCACTACCACTTTACTGTGTAGAACATGCATGTACCAAAGGTGAAATTGTACTTACACCTATAGTCTTTATTGTGTAGTGTTCCCAAAGGGTACTGCACAGGATTCTGCCTAACACTTCACAAAACATAATTCATAAAACATCAATAAAAATGATTTCCAAATTACAATCTGAAATATTCCGTCTCACAAATGAATGTCAAAAGAAGATAGTAATTCTAAGAAATGTATACAGTCTGTAGGGTGGGATCTAATAATACGTTCAAAGATTGTAAAAATACGACCATGGAAATGTTTACTCTTGAAAGACGGCTCTCATAGAGAAGCTCACAGAGAATCAGCGTCCAGGATTTGATAACGCTTGAACAGATGGTGGAAGCATTTTATTCTTGATATCAGGAGTGCTGGGCATTCAGCAATTAGGTGTTTTAGGGATTCAACTTGACATTTTTTAATATAGAATCTACAGCTGTTATCTTCAGTAAATTTACGCATAAAGAGTATTTCCTTAGTCTACCATACATTTAATCTCAGTCTTAGATACAAATGTCTATATTTGGGATCAGGACATTTCAACAAGTAAAGCTCTGTTGTATGCAATTGTTTCTCGCTAAAAGATTGACCTTTAAATGATTGTTATAAACAGCGCCTTTCTCTTGTCGTAATCCAGTCATTATGCCAAATCTTTTTTTTTGTTTTACTTTAAAAGGATTATTAATTAGAGCAGTTTCCGACAAACCTACTAGATCAAGTAGGGTTTGTGCTCTGCCGGACCATGCCTGGATCACTTTATTTTTAGTTGTTAGTATGTATTGAGCCATAAATGGCATAACACCAGAGAGCGTCTCACCCATTCTATATTTTCAATAAAGAGATAAAAGTTTCTAAGAATAAATTGTGGAAAGCGACACCAAGCCCAACTCGTGACAGATCAAACACATGGAAGTTGTCAAAGGTAGTCCTAAAAGGGCTTTCCAAAAACGACCCTCCATTTTCAACCAAAAGCCCTCAGACAAATCATACCTAGTTTCAGCCCCATAGACTAGAATGGGAGTCACCTTTTGTTTATAGAAAATGATGATAGGGGAGAGGGAACATTTCCCATATCTGGCCTGAATGACTCGCACCTGCGATATGGCAGTTATTCGTTTGTAGTCCATTGAAAGATAGTCCAGTTTCTCTTCCACATGATTACTAAGGGTCAGGCCTAAATATTTGTACTAAGGCACTATTTTGAGTTTTATCCCCTGCAACATCCATGATGTGGTTGTTAATTTCTTCTTCATGTTCTGACCCCACATCATAATCTTGCACTTTGATTGATTAATTATCAAAGAGTTTGCCTCCACATAAAGGCCAAGTTGACAAAGCAAGGAACGTACTCCCCTATGAGTTTGTGCCAACAACACCAATGCCCTCATTACAAGTCAGGCGTTAAGGGTTTAACGGAACCGTCGGCGCCGTTAACCCTTAACGCCTGATTCACACTTTAACGCCTGCTTTTTGCAGGCGTTAAAGTCCAAGGCGCTAAGCGACCTTGGTGCTAATTACGGCACCGTAATTTACGGTGCCGTAATTAGCGCCTTCCCCATCCCCATTATGCCCTATGGGGCAAAAATGGGAATGGGGAAGGGCAAATGGTGAATGGGGAATTACTGCCCCACTCACCTTGGAATGGGGCGGTAATTCCGCCATCCACCATGGCGGAATCCAGCATGGACCATGGTGCTAATAGCACCATGGTCCACCGCCTGAGTTGTAATGAGGGCACAAGTCTTTGGCGTAGAACAACCAGGGGATCGTGCAAGCCCCTAGTCTAGGTGAGTCGGAAACCACTTTCACAAAATCATGGCAAATGTCTGAAACAAAACAATTCAAAAGAGTGCAAGCTAACGGACAATCCTGCTTCAAACCTCTATATGTTTGAATTGGAGCAGATAACTGACCGCCCATGGACAGCCTCACTTGCATAGTTGTCTGTGAATAGAATTCATTTATCCAGAAGATAAGATGCTCTGGACATTCTGCTGCACAAAGTTTTTTCAACTAAAGACCACGACAGTTTGAATCGAACGCAGCCTTAAAGTCAATAAAAGCCAGATATAGTGGCTGCCTTTTGGCTCGTTGGTGGTATTCAAGTGATTGCAAAATGTGCAAATTAATTGCTTGGCCCATCCCAGGCATAAAGCTCGTCTGATTAGGGTCTCATAAATTTGAACTATCTAGCCAATAGTTCATATCTCTAAGCAGGGACGTCATTTCACTAAAATGCCAGGGGTAGCGGAAGTGACATCACACAACCCTTGACCCCCTGATGACATCACAGGAAGTGATGTCATTTGAACCCTGCCCTGAAATGAATTTGCGGAAAGTGATGGAACACGACCTTTCACTCGTTGACAAAACAGGAAGTGGCGTCACATAGCATTGTACACTACACACTACGAAAAATATGGTTACAATATCACTATAATGTGATGTACATTTCATACAAGAATGGATCACCATATGCATCGTTAAGATCAGTGTATATAGGCCCATATTACTAAATTACTGTGAATGCAAGCAGACCTCCATGACCAAATGATAATGAGGTGTTATTATATAGCACTTACGCTTAAGCGCTTTAGATAGAAAAAATATACACCCAATATCACCCAACCTGTGGTGGTACTCATTTATCGACCTCAGAAGGATGAAAAGCTGAGTTGAGACATTTAAGAACAGACTAAATCAGTGACTCACCCCCTGAAGTGTGCCTGAAATAAATCTTCAATGAGTCTAGCAATTATTGTATGGAATTCCAGAAAGACACATTATTTGGTATTCCTATTCTTTCTTATTTAGGATCAGTGCTGAAAGTTTTAGACTTGTGGCACTCCTGTTCTTATGTTTCTTCTTTTTTTTTAAAGGGGCCTGATCAAGAAAGCGAGCTACTCCAGAAGTAAAGAGCAACATGGTGCTGCCACAGCCTACGAGCTTGCATTACCAACAAAAAAGAAATGTAAAAAAAAGTTTTTTTTTGTTTTTTTTTTAAGATGGAGGTCGCAAGGGAGACCTCAGAGGTTGCAATTGCGACCCCTAAATGACGTCCCTGTCTCTAAGCAAAAGTCTAGGAAAAAGTTTTCCCGGTTTGTCTAGAAGGGTTATAGGTCTATAGTTCTCGGGGGCTAGAACGATATCCCTTCTTAAAATGGGTATTACAATAGACTTCCTTCAAGAGAGTGGTAATATTTGCGATCTAATGGCTTGCAAAAAAAATAACTAAGAAAATAGTTGCCCACTCTCTTGGGTGTTGTTTAATTATGAAGTTAGAAAGCCCATCTGGGCCTGGGGCTCTGGAAGTAGACAATTTTGATAATACAAAACATCCTCAAAATCAAGGAGGGGGCGTTCATTTGTAGGGCCACGAGGCAGTTTACATTTCCCCACTAGCGGTGCGACTACATTCAATGTTTGATAAAATGTAACCCAAACTTCTTCCGGAGTTGGGTTAATCTGAGTAGACACTGAGACATCGCTCTGCTGTTTGTTCAATAAGCTCCAGATACTTGCTGAATTCTTAGAGGCCATCACCCTCAACATTTCTTCGGTATCTCGCTGATAAGTCAAGGCTCGTCTGGCCTTTAGCCAGTTCTTATAGGCACACTTAAGGAATTAAGGCCTGACATGCTAATGTGGTCGCTACATACCCTAAGTGTCCTTTTCTCAGCACGATAGGCTATTTTTTGCGCCACAATTTCAGGGTCGTAGACATGCAAGTTATGTTTTGCACCTTTAGCATAAGGAACCTTAGTGATCTTAAATACTTTCATAACATCCATGTACGATGTCGGCCTATTCAAAACCTACATGGTATTTTGACCAATGTCCTTCAATAGCCGCCTATTAAATTTCTTCAATAGCGGTGCAGTCCAACGAAATTGAGTATGTGCATTATTCAGAGTAAGAAAGGTAGCTAAAGAAGGTCTCAAAGGGGCCTTTGGGTTGGAACAGTACCAAAATGCGACCAGTAGGTCATGATCACTTATGGACTGGGAGATTATTTGGAATTTAAAAATGAAATTGAGCAAGGAGCTGTCTACAAAAATATAATGTATCAAAACACCCTATAGCCCTCTATGCCATTTGTTTACTAAGGGAATGTCACCCTGGATACTACCGTTAAGCATGTGCAAGAGTCCACCCCTCAAACGTTTGGAGGACTGCTCAATCAGTGTTACATTAAAATATCCCACCAAAATGACATGGGAGCAGAAGCGCAGTAATGTGGGCTTTTGACTTGATTTTAACCATTTGGAGGGAAGAGCTAGGTGAGGCCCATGGCTCCAAAGATAGATTGGCAGAGATTTTCCATCACTAACTGGCACCATAGCAGGAATTAAAGCAATTATATGTTGGTCCATATTGGGGCTTCCAAAAGCCATACCTCCTGAAGAGCTAAGACATTGTAATCTCTTAGAAGGTTATTTTTCAAATTTGTGAGGTATTTGAAACCCTGTGTGTTCCAGGAGCCCAAAGAACAGGGGGTCAAAAGATCAGTGAGCTAATGCTGATTTGACATGGTATGATAATGATTCCCTGAAGTAGACAGACTCTGCGTCCTGGTTACTTGAGAAATGTTGGGAAACTGTTTTGAAAAGTTGTCTTGTAAATTATGCTGTTTATCCAGGACTGGTACATGTTGATTATCAAAAGATGAATGAATAATCAAAAGGAAACCTAAATGATAAAGGTCCAGCACAGCCTACCACAGAACTGTCCTAACGAGAGCCGACTTCATTAATAGACTCACCACCGACAGGTCATGATCCTGGATAAATTCTATTTGTTCAATGTCGGACGTTGTGAGGTCATCAAGAGCCGGAATTTCGGCACAAATGTTCATCAGGATTGTCTATTAAGATCAAAAACCAGGAATGGGTGAGGCCGGCATTGAAGGATTGGATGGATACGTTTGGGATTTGGTGGCAAGGATTGTCTAAGTTCCTGACCTAGGCTAGATCTAGCAGTCTGAAGCTTTGAGTCGACAGGAGCAGAAGAAAAAGAGTGGATCCCCTGAACAATAGGATTGTGATTACTCGCCGCTAGGAAAAAGCAGCGTAATCATTTATCCATTTCTTCCCTCCAAATATCCATAGTAGGTGGCTTTTCAATGTTCAGTACAGCCTCGTTTTTTTCTAGTTGACTGTTCTCCCTAAACTCAGTAGGAAAGAAGTATGATCGACCAAATTTTGTAAGGCTGTTTCAGCAGTATTGTTCTCCAATCCACTTACTGAAAGGCTAGATGTAGAAGCCTGCTCAAGTACATTAATGTGGACACAATCGTCCAAAGGTTCATATGCCAGGGATTGAGGCTGAGACTGATAATGTGGCTCTGACCCAAATCGCAGGGAGCTTGACCTCTGGTATTTGTTGGCAATATCTACTCTCGCCAAAGCTACTGCAGCCTTGGTCAATTTCTGTAGGTATGGTCAATTTCTGGATACATTTTTGGGCACCTGTGGGCTTGTTAGCCACTAATAGCTTGATATTTTTTGATTTTTCGGAGCATGATTACAATTCCAAACCTTGACTTTTGGCTCAAAAATAGTATAGGTAGGGGCAGGTGTCACTTCCACAACGTCTTGACTATAAGAAGGACAAGCATCCTCCTGCGTCAAGGTTAAATTAATTGTAGTAGACTCAGGTTGGGTTATGTTCTTGGTTTTGTTCGTCTTTTTTCTTCCTTTTATACTAGGGGCAACAGGTACATCAATCACTAATGGATTGTTTGAGGGCTTTGATATGCACGGTATAATCAGAACTTCTACTTGAAGGGTCATAATTGGCAACTTCGGGGCTTTAGAAGGAACGGGCTAACCCCTAGATTCATTCTGCACAAAAATAGATTGTTCAGATGTAGAACAATCAATGAGCAAGATTTCATCCACAGGTAGGGAGGGAACAGGTGGTAAGACATCACAGGATTAATACTCCTAACAATATTAGAACAGCCATTACACTGCAAACACTGGGATACATTTTTCACATTTGTTTGAACAAGATGGGTAATCAGTTTGTGTTGTGCAGTTATTTTACAGTCCAAAGATTCATAAAGCCTAGTAAGGCAATTATTTGTAGGGTGGTATCTAACCCCACTGTTAAACTCACTGGGCTTAGGGAGTTCAAAAGGGGAGGCATTCTCGTGACGGGGAGTGGGTTGCAGAAAGGAACTTAATGAGGCAGACACACTGTGCGCCGTTGGGGAAAACATTACAGGAGATTGAGAAAGTTCTCGGGCCTGAAATGAAATGTCTAGAGGCTGCATACCAGCAGGGGACAGTAAAACAGGACGCACATCCACAGCCCTGTCATCATTCTTGTTGGAATTCGAATCAACAGCTGCCAGATCAGCAGGAATTGGTAAATCTAAGGCACTATTAACAGTAACTAGGGTTAGAGTTCAGAGTGCTGTGAAATGACCCCCAGCTCCGTTCTCACACCTTGCTGCCAATTGTACTCTGAAAAACTATACTACACTGTGGCTTTAGTTTAATTGACTGCATTTAATTTCAGTTTTATGCCAATTCTCCTTGTGCACCCTGGTGCCTATCTCATTGACCGTGAAAGTCTCTCTTAGAATGACTTCATGCCAACCACTGCGGATGAAGATTTTATACATAATTTGTCGAATTACCATAAAAAATGTTACTTACAATTTTAAGACAGGGTTCAGAAGCTGATTGATGGGACTATGTCAGTCCAATATATCCAAATATATGTTGGGTAGTCCTAAATTGAAGACATTCTTTGCCACACAGCTATCAAAGAGTGACCGATCCAAGGAACGGAGAGCCATAAGGAGTGAACTAACAATTGAATATTTAAACAATATCCATCTTTTGAGATCCTTGCAAGACACAACAGAACGTCTGATTCATGAAACCTTGTATGAACTGCAATTACAACAGACCAGCCTTGCCACAAGGGAAATGAAGGTCAAATCAAAATTAACACCTCAACTAATGCCGGAAAATCTAGTTGACGCATTCTACAAATCTGTGACAAAAGATCAAAATGACACTGCCGATTCCAGAAAAAGAAATATCCAAAAAGCCAAACGAAAATTTGACAATTTGACCAAAATGGAAAGAGATGCACTCAATGATCTTGAGCAAGATTGTAAATTGACCATTAAAACAGCTGACAAAGGTGGAACATTTGTGGTAATAAACCGGGAAGATTATGTATTGATGGCTAATAATCAAATAACAACCCCACTGTGCTATGAGAAAATATTGTCCAATCCCAAATCGAAAATAGTAGGGAAATTGAGGGAAGCGATCACTAACTGGCATCGCCAGGGTCTTGTAACAGATGAAGAAAAACAATTTCTGGAAATCAAACATCCGGTACTACCAACTATGTATTCTTTTGCCAAAAGTACACAACCGTTTCATAAGATTCCAGAAGGAAGACCAATTTTAAGTGGGATCGGCTGGGCAACCATGAACATGGTGGTATACATTGACAACATACTAAGACCCTGAGTGCGCACAATAAAATCATACCTCAAAGACATCACTTCAGCAATCAACAAACTATCAGAAGTAGAATGGCATACTGGATATATTCTGGCAACATGGGACCTGAAGTCTCTTTATACGTCGATTAAACATGACATGGCATTGGAAGAAATTGATTACACCTTTTCTCAAGACACAGCATCTAATTATCAATCTGTGAAAATGCTGAAAGAGATGTTGCTACTAACTTTACAAAACAATGTCTTTTTGTTCAATGGCGAGTACTACAGACAAACGAGAGGCGTAGCCATGGGCCTGAAATACGCCCCAGCGCTGGCCAACTTAGTTTTGTCCATGTATGAAGATCAACATAAATATAAGGATGAAGCTTATGATGAGAATGTAATTTTAGGGATCCGTTTATAGATGATGTCCTGTTAATTTAGAAAGGAGAAGATTTCAGAACAAGAGCAAATCGAAACCTACTAGGACTAGAATTCACTGGGAGTATCAGCACATCAGAGATAAACTTTTTGGATTTAACCATTTATGTGATCAATAATCAAATAAAGACAAGAACCTACAGGAAAGAAACGGAAGCCAACTCAACGTTGTTGGCAACTAGTTGCCACTACAACCCTGTAATTAAGAATATTCCCAAAAGAGAATATATACGAGCACGGAAGAATTGCATGGAACAAAAAGCTTTTGATGAAGAATGTGATTTGTTAACATCAAGATTTTCAGCTAGAGGTTATGCCAAGAGAAACACTGCGAAAGCATGTGATGAAGCAAGGAAACTGAGCAGAGAGGCCACTTTGACTGAAAGCAAGCAGAACATCTGTAAACCTGAACAAATATGCATTATTACAACATATTATGCAGACAACTCAACTTTAAGAAAATGTTAAAGAGGAATTGGCACCTATTAAAGATCTAATTGAAGATAGTCCTTTGGTTATTTTCAGACGAGCAAGAACATTGAAGAACATTTTGGCCCCTTCTTTCTCCCAGATGAGAAGCTTACAAACACTCCTACATGGTGACCTCATTTACTTGCGGGCTTTAGGAAATGTAGTTCATGTTCCATGTGCAAATATGCAATGGGAAATACAGAAGTTTTTGAGGACAAGTTTGGAATCAAACACAAGATCATTGACTTTATAAACTGCAAATCTAAATATGTTATTTACGCCATTATATTGTGAATCTGGAAAAGTGAATACCCTTCATTTGAATGACAGACGTAACTTGATGGCCGAAGGCCAACCGTCTTATGCACCGAATTATAGAAATACAGACTGCTATGCTTGACCAACAAGCGCCATTTTAAACGTAGCAAGAATTGCCATTTGCTTGTTAACCATTGCTCATTGCTTTCTGTCTAAAACTGCTTTGCAGCTTGCAATTCTTGCGAATTCTGCTTACTCTGCTCAACTGTTAACATTGTTGTCTGAATATGAAAGGGCAAGGTCGCGGGTCTGAGGAGTTTGTTGAAACTCCTCATGAGTAGCCCAGAATGGAATGCCCACGCTCCCTCTCTGTAGACTTGAGGGAGAGCTGCAGGGCATGTAATCATTTCACAGCTGCCAGCCAGTCTCGTACTGTGGTAGAATATGTTAGAATAAAGCAGATAAAGGCTTGAATTATGCTCTACTTACGGCCCCCCTTCGCAAAACCCTTTAGAGCGTGTCGGCTCCAAGGACACGAATAGTACCTCATAGATAGCAAACCTTGGAATGTGACTCTTCCCCCGTGTGCAGCTTGCTTCCAAGAACAGAACCACTGTGTTCTATTCAACACCTAGAAGATGCCTCCGCACTTTCTAATTGCACATTGTTACTAGAATAGACATCGAAAGTATCATAATTGTCATACCCGTTGGAAATGTGCGTCGTCATCCCAAGTTCAAAGAAACTTAATAAAGGGGGGTGTTAAACATGACATAGCTGATTGTATGATACGCATTTTTTATATATGTAACTGATGTACGTAATTCGCTCTCTTGCGTCCCTCGAGGTCTAGAAAACTCACGTCGCGGGGCGTGAGACCACAGTTGGCCAATTGGGACTATTTTTGCTTGCAATAAACCCTAGCATTGGGAATTTGAACCTCCTGTCTGGCGCATCCTTTTGTGTATGGTTATTGCCTTGTTTCCATATCGCGAGGGACGCCTAGGGGCCCCTTTCAATATGTCAATGTGAATTAGTATACATAGGAAGCACCATTAGAAAGTTGAGAGTGCGAATTCGAGAACACATATCAAACATTGGAAGCCAGGAAGTCAATTTACCATTAGCACATCACTGGCAGAAGACTCATCAGCTGAGTGACAAGAAAACCGTCAGGTTCCTGGGCATCAGGGAAGTGACACTTGGACCCAGGGGAGGAAATCAAGAACTAAAATTGAGACAAGAAGTAGCAAAATCAATCTGTAAATTCTGGATGGTGGAGAAGGGCCTACATTCAGACAAAGAGATGTCTTCAATTCTATAAAAATGCATATTGAGTACTGATTATTGTTTTACAATTTGTTTTAAGGATCAACATTAATATCCAATTGTAATGTATGTAGCACCAAGATTCACCAACAGTACACTCAAAGGCTACCCAAAATGAGTTACACATTACCAATTGATTTAATATATTCATTTTAGGTTCCTATATAAAAATATGGGTGACCACCATACTAAAACGATACAATTTTGATTGCAATCAAATCAGATGAATGCTACGTCAGGATTAGTAAAGATGAAGGCCGTACTACTGATTTAAGAGAGGCATTCAGTTCCAACACTCTTGTGTTTAATCTACATGGTTTGATAGGTTAACGAAATAAAATAATGAAGCAGATCCAAGTAACAAATCAAGAATAAACATACAATTTAAATATGAAACAAGCGTTATAAATGAAAAAGTCAAAGAAATGAGTCACACGATATACAATTAAATAGCATGATGATTGCAGACAATCTCGCATTGTACACTTTACAGGGTCGATAATGTTTAAAAGTAAGGAAAGACACACTATTTGGAACAATAGACCAGCTAAAAATCAAAAAAGGACTAACATTGATAGACCTTTAGAGACTAGCCAGTCGGCAATTACAAAATGGTGGCCGTAATATATACAGAAGAAGGACTATGGTGGTTGCTAGGTAACCGCAAGAACAACATATTAGGCATCAATTCCAGTCCGCTGGCGAACGCGGAAAAAATAGTATGGACATCGGGAAGCTAGATCTTTTCAGGTAAGCCCCAGCGTGGATGTTATGTTTTGAATGCACAAATCGGATCGCAATCCGTGCCTTTATAGAACATACGCACGCTGAATCAACAAATTACTACTCCTACCACGAAACAATTAGAGAGCAGATTTTTTTTTTAAAACAATGAATCTATGAACGATAGCACAAACACTCTGCTTCAAGCTCAATGAAAAACCTACTATTTGAAAAAGGCCAAACAGATATAGGAAATAAAACACACACCTTTTTTGCAGACACATGTGTTTAACATGTCAAAAAGATTTTTCTTGGCATTATAAATACTGAATCAATTTGTAGTTTAGCTTTCAAAAATGCCCAGTTTAAAGTTATTAACTCATATATGGTTGTTTTAACTTCTAACACCATTCCGAATTAGAATGTGGACAGGACTTGTAACCAGCTAAGATGTTACAATGTATATGGATACAATACTCATACCAGGCTTTTTTGGCAGGCTGGGATTGAACCCATGACTTTTTTGCATGCTGAAAGGCTTTTTTCCAATTGTTAAGAAGAAAAAAATTGGGTAAGTTAGTGCTTACAACTATGCTTCAGTTGAAATGAAAAATCTCTAAGATACAAAATGATACCAAGATCATTAACAAAACTCGTGAATGTCTTTTGTTTTCTCTTTTCTTTGCATTTTGTTTATTCTATTTCACCCTAATCAATCCTCCCCTATTACCCTCCCTTTATGTCTACCTAACACGTTGTGCCCAATATGTATTTTTGTTCACCTCAAATAATTGTTAATACAAATGTTTACATGTGTGTGTTCTCCCAATGATGGGTATTTATATGTTTAAACGCTGAATATAGGTCTGATTTGAAAAAGACGGTGTGGACCGTCAAAACATGTGTCATCTTAAAAGGCAATTTCACTAAAAATACATTATCTACTATTATAAAATTTGGTCAAATCTCATTTGTATGGTTTCTTTTGGTGCATGAGCTTAACATAGTGTAACCCAAACTAGAATATTAGTCCTAATTGGGTGATACACTTTTTGCACACAATTTCATTAACACACCTCTTGACATCATAAACCTTCCCACACTGCCCCTCAATTATGCGATTGTACTGATCAATCAGGAAACACTAATTTGCTATTCATTGGCAATGTCCAATATACAAAATGGCTTGAGATGGGAAGGGTCGAGACATTCACACCCAGTCAGAACAATAGTGTGCCCGCAGGCATCAGCGAGAAAACTGTGCAATGTTGCACTGTAGGGATACCAAAACCCCTCTCCACTGATTGGCTATCCATCCCGCTTCCCATAGCCTTTACCCCATGGTATGACACCCCAGCTGCCTTCTCACACCTTGCTGCCAAGTGTATTCTGAAAAACGATACCACACCGTGGCTGGATTTTAATTGACTACATTTAATTTCTGTTTCTCTGCCAATTCTCCATGTGCACCCAGGTGCTTAGCTCATTGATCGTGAAAGTATTTCTTAGAATGACTTTGCAGTGCCTTGGTTCTCCTAGGAAACTTCAGCTATGCAACATTTCAACACACTTTTTCTGCTGAATGATTAAAAAATTGACACTGCTTGTCACACAAGGATCTGCAGCTCTTTTCTTAGGAGCTGCCTGCGAGTAATGCTTTCCTATCATGGGCCTACAAACAAAATGTGCTTCTCTATTTTTCACACATTACTCAAAAGTCCCCTTAACATGTACCCCGCATCCGGTGCCCGCTCTATACAAATACCCCATACTATGCTCAAATCACCCACTATGGGACCTGCTTTTGTGTCATGTTATGCAAGTCATGCCATGTTCAATGACATCACCACCCTTGATGTGACCCACCACATCACCCTCAACATCACCACATTACTTGCACAACTGGTATGTGTGCCCCCCTTGGCAGCATTGAATCTGGACCTTTGCAACACCAATATGAAAATACACAATACCCTATCCTCCAACAAAGTCAAAAGCAATTCAACCTTGCAATGGACAACTTTAATAGTAAAGTGACAAGAGAAATACAATACAACACAATATCATACCCTGCCTTATGATTAGGGAAGAAACATGGCAAAGTAACAAGGTGACCAAAGGATAGGTTGTTAACCAGTTGGCATGGCTATATGAAGTTCATATTACATAACATGGCATAGTGTGGAAATAAAAGGTGGGTGCACAGTATTGCACCAAAACAAGTTTTTAATTATGGTTTACTGTCACCAAATTGCCCTAGAAACAAACAAAAAGACAGCTTCTTACTGGGTCATGAACAGCCATGAAGAGTAGAATTAACAGGACCCTACACTGAGACTTGTGAAAACTCCAATGGAGAAAGGAACCTTCGGGAGAGAGACAGATCCATTTTTTACATATTCCAATTTACGTGAGCCCAATGCCATCAGTGCCATGGGAAAAAGAAGAACAGTACCAAGTACCTCCAGCCAGCCGCAGGACACGGGAGGAAAAGTCATGAGTGTTGCGCCAAGACGACAAGGGACTTGGAATAGAGAGCTGGCTGCTCAGAGAGACTCTACTTATCTCATTAGAAGTAGCTCACCGATTCCCTGACATGGACATGAACATGCAGCATGGGCTGCCATTCCAGCAGTGCAGCAGCCACACGTGAAGAAAATAGACAGGACGTAACCTGCCATTTGGAAGATGTGGTAATGTTTTTCCATCCAGGGCATGGAAGACATGGTTAGATTACCCAGGGTCAGAAGGCCAATTAAGAAATAGCAATGGGGGGACGGGGGTTACAAGAATATACAGGAATCAGAAATATGTGGGATGTTCAGGTGATGAGGAGATGGAGCTGTCACACCAAGAGAGGAACAGGAGAAAGGAGAGTGGAGTGGATTGTGAAGGCAACATTTGGAGCACGTACAGCATCTTGTGTGAGTGGAAGTGGTGCTGCTTTGTGCGTTTGCATGAAGGAGGGCAAGTGTGTTTAAGAGCGGACATTTGTTGAGAGAATGTGAAGCGACTGTGTTAGTGAAAGGAGGGTGTTTGAGTAGAACAGTGTGTGGAGTAGCGAATGTTAAAGGACTGAGGAATGTATAGTGTGGAGGAGGTAGTTCTGCTGTTGAGGAGGGAGTTGTACTATGGAGGAGTGTGTTGTTGAGTGAAGGAGGGAGTCGTAGTGTGGAGGATGGAGTAGAAGTGTGGATAAGAGAGTAGTAGTATCAAGGAGGAAGTACTAACATCAACGTTTGAAGAAAAGGCATGGAATTAGAGAAATTAATTGGAAGGACAGAGAAGGATTATGCATGGAGTAGAATGAGTAAAATAGGTGGAGTTTGAAGTAGGAGAATAATAGGAGAAGAACACCAGGAAACACAAGGTGTAGGAGTGCAAGGGCATGATAGAAAGGATACTGAATCCACAACAGTATTGGTAAGGTACAATCTAATATCCCAATCAGACTTCTATCCTCTGAAGTCTAGGAAGTTCCTGAGGGAATTTAGATAAAGAAATGGTTCAGGCGTTAGGGCTTCACTCCCAGTATTGGTAAGGGATTAGAAAGTAGGCTGGAATCTGAAGAATATACTAACTCACGGTGTAGGGACTTTGGGTTAGGGTGGATTGGTTCCTCCTAGATAAGAGAGCGAGCTGGAGAGATAGCCTAGGGCCCTGAATCTTCTTTGAGATTTGGAGTATGTCAAGCTCCATCAGTGACAATGCACACCGACATATTCCTGTCCCCTCACTCACTTCTGCATGTCCTGCCAGTGCATCCCCATCCTAAAACTGGTCCATAACACTGGTGACCTTCCTTAGAGCATAGCACTTAAGGTTCTAATGGGGACCGCTAATGTCATCAGCACACGTATGTGCTAGGCTGCAAGTGGGGTAACAATGCAGGTTAAATCCCTCTGCAGTGTATGCCATGCTCCCTTAGGTGCTCTCACTATGCTCTGTCACTGCAAGCAGCACCATGCACATACCCTCACCATGAGAGCATGCAAGGCCAATTATGCAACATTTCCCATCCCGTTCCTTCACTCAGATAGAAGAAATAGTAAATAGGTACAACGTATGAATAGAGCAGGTATTTCAGAGCAAGTCAGACCCCTTCAAATAATGAGGTGTGATAGCCCCCTGCTTCATACCCCACCTAATAAGGGGTCAGTGGCAGGAGGTTAATAAGGTAAGGCCTGTAAATGGTGACCCCTCAGTGTTTAAGCCTGCACAGTGCAATGATCTCTGCCATATCCTGTGCCTTACAAAATTCTGGCAGCTTGCCTCATACCATCAAACGGAGAGGAACACGGAAAACTGGAGAATGATGTGCAAATAACCATGGATGAAGGATGAAGGAGTGAGGGACAGAGAGGGCAGATCAAACGAGTGCAAATACATAGTAGCTTTGAGGTCTCATGGTTCCTGGTGTAGACCCTCAGTCAAGCCAATGGAAAGGTTTATCAAATAAGAGCCTTTGGGAATTTAGAGGCAGACAACTTAGTGGAATAGCTGTGGGCTCATGAATGTTCATCTCACATGTCCCAGAATGGAAAGAAACAGCCTAGGCATTCCTGTTCCCATGACAAGTGCTCACTCTAACTCTGAATAGTGAGTTGATCCCAGATGTGAACCAGTAAACTGGTACTGGAAAGAGATTTGTCTTAATATATTTCTTTCCATTTAGTAGTAGGGTATCATTTTACATAGTTTTAACAGACATAGTATATGCTAGAGGTGGTAGAATCACTCTCTAATTAGGAGGGATTGACCATATATAAACATGTTCTGGGTGGGAATAGATCAAGGAAACAAGGGGTAATGAGCAAGAAGGGTTATTGCAAGAGGTATGTTGAGGACGAATGGAGAACATTGATTCTGAGAAGAGGTGTAGGGTGAGATGGTGTCAGCAAGGTAATGGGGACGATTCTGCTAACCATGAAGGCTAGGCAGCCTTCATGGTTAGCAGAATCGGTTCGTTTTGCATGAACAGTCATCTATGTGGCGTTGGTATGTATAACACATTTGGAACCTTTGTTCAGTGGAGCAAAAGAGAAATGTGGTGGACTGAGAGGAGGGGTCAAGAAGTAATCCTTGCAAGACATGCATTGGTCATGATGCACTGGGCTAGTTAAAGGTGGCTATCAAAAAAGAAATCAACTTTTAGAGCTGTGTGACTCAGTGAGGAGGTCACAGGGAAGAGATGTGAGATATGATATTGGTGTTAGCATTGGAAGTACAGAAAACAAGTACATCAAACTTGGAGGAGTTTTACATCCAGCAGAGTAGGGCAGTGCTGTTTTTCGAAGGCATAGAATCAACTGGTGAGGTGCCCCGCTACAGAATGAGTGGGGAGAATAAAGCAATATGTATATGTGTTTTTACCAAAGAGGTAACAGTGGTATCTGAAAACATAAGATGAATTTACCCAGTGAGGTTGTGTAGAAGTTGAAGTGATGTGGGGCCAGGACTGACTGGAGTGGAATGCACATTACAAGTAGTTGAGACAATGGTGTTGGAGTGATGCAGAAGAAGAAAGACTAGAACTATGAGGCTACTCTGGGACACCAAGGGAGGAATGAGTTTGGAAGAGGGAGGGATGGTCTACAGCGGCTGAGATCAAGTAAGAGAGGTGATAGTAATTACAATAGAGTGTTTACTATGAAATCCCTATTAAAAGGTGTCACAGTGTGTGTGTATGTGTTTGTTCCATAGGAATATTCGTTTTGGTACATTGTAGTGGTTTATTTGGGTATGGGGATGCCTGGGGCATGATATGAGATAAATGTTGAAGTGGGAGGAGTGGTATTTGGGGAGGTTTGAGAAAGGTGGAAGATATATAAATGAGAAGGGATGGGAGAGGATGGAGGGAAGGCAGGATAGAGTGGGAGAGGTAGAATGGTACACATCATGTCATTCATGGTGCTGTCATTTACTTAAGAAGGTGAGTCAACGTTGTTGACAGACATAAAGCAGGACAGAGACCCCATTTTATGGGTTTTTCATGGTCTCTAAGGACAGAGGTATCTAGATGTGTGCAGAAGAAAAGTATTTAACCGCAGGGAGAGATCAAGTAGGATGAGGACAAAGGGGGTGTTGGAATCGAGGTTGGAAAGCAAGTCTTCACGGATGTTCAAGAGAGCAGCTTCCGTGCTTCTGGCAGCACTGACGCCAGACTGATGGATGTGGAGACAGCTAACACATTCAATGTGAAGATTAAGCTGGAAGATGGCCAGCATTTCCGGGGGTTTGCCCAGGAAATGAGTGATGGAGATTGGGCAATAGTTAGCCGGGTTGGACGGGTCGACATAGGGTTTCTTAAGAAGAGGATGCACAAGGGAGTGCTTCAGGGGGGCAGGGAATACTCTGGTGGCAAAGGAGGGTTTGCACAAGTCAGCCAGAGCAGGGGCCAAGGTGTAATGTGGTCCTTTATGGTTTTGGAGGAACAGGAAAGAACCTGTTTTGATGAGACTTTCATATATCAGACCTGTCTAGAAACCTTGTCTGGGGATATCAGGGGAAAGGCAGAGAAGGAGGGAGGAGAGGTGGCCGAAGAAGGGCCAGAGGAAGAGTTGGGAGTAGAGGGGAAAGGGGCAGAGGAAGAGAGAGAGGACATGATGCCCTACATTTTAGAGATGAAATGAGAAGCAAGGACAGTACAGAGGGCCTGGGAAGGGACAGGAGAGGTAGAGACTGCAGCAGGATTGGCCAGCTCCTTGCAGATTTTAAAGGGTTCGGCCGAGCTGTTAGATGCCGCAGAGATGCAGACTTGGATGTGGGCTCTCTTCTTGGTGTGGACAGAAGGCGGTACTGCCTTTGGAGCTAGGCAGCATGCCAGTTTGTCAGAGGATGTACCGGAAGCATGCCATTTACTCTCAGCCACCCTGCTCTTGCGTTTAAGGGTGAAGAGGTCTGAGTCACACCAGGGGTTGCAGTTGGCTTTGGTCTTCAAGCGTATCCTCATGACAGGGGCAAGAACATCAAGAGTATCAGAGACAGCAGAGTGGAGCATGGAGAGGGCTGTGTCAGGGTGTGAGTCAGATGAAGGGGGGCGGAGGAGAGAAATTGGCAGTGATAGCCTCAACTGACACACGTTTCCTGGGTCAGATAACCGAGAAGGTAGGTGGCAGTGCTGGAGTTGGCTTGGCCTGAGGGGTGGAGAGAGTGAGCTGGGAGGAAAGGAGAAAGTAATCACTCCAGCAGAGAGGAGTGTGGAGAGGGATAGAGAGGGGAGGGTCTGTAGAGATCAGAACATTCAGAGTGTGCCCAGCATTGTGAGTCAGGCCAGAGGGGAGGATAGAGAGTGAGAACGAGTCGCAGAGGTCACAAAAGAGTCTAGAGGAAGGACAGGAAGCATCAAGGTGGATGTTAAAGTCTCCAAGAAGGAGGAGATGACTGGTTGAGACCAGGAGGGAAGCGGAGAGGTCCACCCACTCAGAGATGAAGGAGGAGATCTGACCAGGTGGCCGATAGATGGTAGCCACATTAAGGGAATGGCTAGGAGAGAGTGAGAGACTGCAGACAAGCCTATATAGGAATGACAGAGGCAGAAATCCACTCAGAGAAGATCAGGGCTCCACCCCCTCCGGGAAACGGTTGGTCCTGGGTGCAATAGGGATGTTGTAGCCATCACAGAGGAGAGTGTCAAAGCTTGTGACCAAGCTGGCCACGAACCATGTCTCGTTGAGAACAATGACATCGAGGTCAGGTTTTTCAAGAAGGAGGCAGATGTCAGATGAGTGTTTGATAGCTGAGCGAGAGTTTAGAGTGGCACTATGGAGAAGGTTGCCATGCTTGAAAGACTTCCAGGGAGGGGTACAAATCAGCGGTATGCCCTGCGAAGGTGTAGAAGAAGCCCAGGGGGGCAGAGGAGGAAGGAGGAGAGGGCAAGGTAGCCAAGGAGGAGACGGCAGGGGGATGAAAGGAAGCCATGGAGGGAAGAGAGAGGACAGCAGGAGGAGCAAGGAAATTGATGTGGCGCGGGAAGCGTCTATCGAAGAGGAGATGAATGGCCTGAGGGCCTTTGACCAAGACGGTACCATTCAGATAAACATTAATGATGACCTTAGAGGAGTCGAAGGAGGCCAGGAAGACCTCCAACAATGTGGCACCATTAATGGGAGAAGAGAAAGGAGAAAGCACAGAGACCATAGGAAGAGTCCATAAGTCTGGCGAGGGAACGACAAAGTGGATGTTGGTGAGGATTTGCTAGAGGAAGCACTGGTATAGGTGTCAGCGATAGGGAGGCCTGGGTTGGAGATCATGATGTCATTTTTAAACTTTTTCCTACCAGATTTAGTGAGAGGAGCAAGGTGGTTGATAAAGAAGCAGTTAGAAAATATAGGAGAGACAGATATCACTATAGAGTAGATAGGGAGAGGAGGGAAGAAGAAGGGCGGATTTGAGGGGGTTGTAGTGGTGGGGAGAACACTAAGGAAGGAAGCAGGGAGGGATGTAAGCAGAGGAGACAAGGAGAGATGAGACAATAGTAGACAATTGAACAAAACAACACAGGCTCAGACAGTAGTAGATCTGTTTGCTAGATGAACGCTTTGCCAAGAAGGCAAAACAAAAGACAGCACTCCATTCATAATGCAGTTTAACAATGGAGAAAGCACACCTAGGTCTAAGAGTCCTGTAAGTGGGGAAAAAGGCCTAGGTTTCACAATGCAATTTAAATACTTTTACAATGCAATTAAATAAAAACACACCTAAGTCTAAGAGTTTTCTAAGTGGGGAAAAAGGCCTAGGTTTCACAATCAATTTAAAATACCATTTAAAATACCGTAGACAGCACAATAGTGTAGTTATGGGTGCTATGTGGTAAGGTTACAGGGTAGAGGGATGCCTCTATTCCTCACCTGGGCCACTCCTACCTTACTAGTCGCTAATGGTTGACAGCTTGCCACTGGCTTCCCCTGCTGACACCTGCAGACACGATAAGGAGCCACCTCCTTGGGAGCCGCCCTTTGCCTTGGGTCCCTTAGCCGCAGGGGCTGATGGGCAAAGGGCTGCCCAGGAGTGCTCGATAAGAGGACACTACAGCCAATGGGAAGGAGCTTGGTGGGATGGGAGGCGGGTGAAGGGGTTGTCAGTCCAGAAAAAGTAGACACCCCTCAATCGTAAGGCAAGGCACTTTGTTGGCCGAAGACCAACCGCCTCATGTGATTAGTATTAGAAATATACAGCCATAAGCTTGATTAAAGTGCAATAATTTTAAGGTGACTGAAATCACCATTTTGTTTTCTCTAACGTTTGCCTTTTGCTTTCTGTTAAAACTGCTTTGCTGAAAACTTATTCTGCTCCACTAGTGCATAACTCAAGGCCGCGAGAGGCATGTTGAAACATAACGCAGCAATCTAGACAGAAATGCCCGGTCTCCTCCCTCACGAGTCCTTGGAAGCAAGCAGCGAGGCATTCAAATCAGTACACAGGTGCCAGCTAGTCTCATTAATACTAGAAATGTTAGAAGCGAACATTAAATGGCTTGAATTATGCTCTTCTTTGCGGCCCCCCTCTCCTGAGCCGTGTAGAGCCCTGGAGAGCAAGTTGACCTCCAGTACACAAATACAAACTAGGAGATAGCAAGGCCTGGAATGTGTCTCTCCCCTGCACGCAGCTTGCTTGCAAAAACAGAAGCATTCTGTTCTTTAAAATAAAGACTTGTCTGTAGGCCCCCGAAATTGCAAATTGTTGCTAAAGAATGTTTGAGGGTGTCATTCTCGTCACCACTGTCAATCATCATACCCAATTCAAAGGAAATGTATTAGGGGCGGTGTTGGATGTGTCACTACTGATTGTAAGATGCTTGCTTTGTATATATGTAACTATTGTACGATTCTCTCTCTCTTGCATTGCATCCCCCGAGGTCTGGAAACACACGTCACGGGACGTGGGACCCAGTTGGCCAACTGAGACTATTTTGTTTTGCAATAAACCCTAGCTTTTGGGAATACAACCTTGTGTCTGGCGTATCAGTTCGTGTGTGGTGATTGTGCCTTGTTTCCATACACAAGGGCCCCTCAGAGGCCCCTTCAGGGTGAACATGGAGCGGGGATCGGAGGGAGAAGAAACGCAGTCCACGAAGGGGAATCAAGGAGCACACAAACACGGAAGTGGGAGGGCGGAGGGAAATGGGCTACTACATGGCCACTGGGACTGTGCAGGCACCAAGGGGTCTCATAGGGCACCAAACCTACCAGTAAAGAAGGAACCATTCTGGAGCAAGGAGCAGAAGCAATGAGGGTCGCAGGCCCTTGACGATGGTAAAGCAGGGCCAAGGGGCCAATTGATGGAGCAGGGCGGGATGGGAGGTGGGTGGAGGGGTGAACACAGAGCGGGGACTGGAGGAAGAACAAACACAGTCCACTAAGGGGAATGAAGGATCACACAAACACGGAAGCAGGAGTGGGGAGGGAAATGGGCTAATACACGACCACTGGGTGCCGGGTGCTGTGCAGGTGTCAAGGAGTCTCAGAAGGCACCAAACTTACCAGCAAAGAAGGAACCACGACCGGAGCAAGGAGCAGCAGCAATGAAGGTCGCAGGCCCTTGCAAATGGTAAAGCAGATCCAACAGGCTTATGGAAGGAGCTGTGTGGGATGGGAGGCGGGTGGAGGGGTGAACACGGAGCATGGATTGAAGGGAAAATATAGGCATGTTCTTTGTGTAGAGTGGTTTCTGATCAGCAGGTCACCCTCACTGAGAGAGAAATACTTGCATCATTGCAATCCTTCACAATATTCAGGATATTTCTTTTATAAACTAGATTACATTGTTTTTGTGACAGGAGATGTGCTTCGTAGTTGAATTCGGGTCAGAAGATGTTTTAGCTTTTTCAGTATGGACAGAAAAATCACTTAAGGGGTGTCTCTCTAATGTTAAAGTGGCACCCTTCTGCAAATCCCTTTTTTTTCTCTTTGAGATGGTTATTAAAAAGTGTGATGAGGCT
Organism: Ambystoma mexicanum; assembly: GCF_040938575.1. Taxonomy (NCBI): domain Eukaryota; kingdom Metazoa; phylum Chordata; class Amphibia; order Caudata; family Ambystomatidae; genus Ambystoma; species Ambystoma mexicanum. Next base: position 1,504,163,928 of record NC_090937.1, on the reverse strand, counting down.
TTTATAGAGTATTTGGAAGATCCCTTGTGTAGTTCTCTAAATATTACCATGATATGGACCCTCTTAATTTTAGAAGTAGTAGTGTCATCTGAGATTTAATTGAGAATTATGCCGTCAATAGCACTATCATCATGAGTGATGAGAATACCAAATTAGGGCCTTGTTGTTTAGTGCATGAAGATAGATGGTTATTGGAAGAAAACTGTGTGAATCCACTAAACTGTGGATTAAATGAAAATCATGATGCTAGTGGGTTTACCATAGTCAGTTTTAATTTGAGAAACAGGGCTGGATATATGATAATCTAGGATATGAATTACGTTGAGTATATCCAGCGCCTTGGTGCACGCAGTTCTCACAAACCCATGTTTCCCAACTCCAACCAAGACGGAAGAGCACTGTCTTTTGAGGACCCATCCATCGGCAGCCGGGCCCACTCCCTAAATAGCATGATAAGTGATCTGCCTTTTCTAGTGCTCTACATCCTACCTTACAGATATATTTTGAAGTATGCTCTGGTGGAATTAAATACAAAGGTGATAATCCTACTAAGTCTATGTTTAGATCTGCTAACAGGGATCCTATTGTCAATTTGTTTTTGGGTGCATGTTATTTGTGTAAGAATTTTAGACATTTTGTAATTTCAGTCCAATTTCAAAGCAATCATAATCTCCTTCTGCTGTTTGGTGGTTGTCATCTCTGATTCAATTCACCAGCTCTGAAACTCCTCAACGTGTTCTCTTGTCACTCTTGATTAAGTTGGGGAGTGAAGAGGCAGATGCACCCCTATAAAACCACCCAATTATAATCATATATCTGATGATATGGGAATATTTAAGTTCAGAGTGTTCATCCAAACGGTGTAATACATTTGTGTGGCCTCTGCTTGCATACATTTTACAAGATAACATCTCCACAATCTAAGGTTGAATTTTAGGCTAGGAAGAGTACTAATATTGATGAGCTCTTGTCGATTATGAGTGCGGCGTAGTTGAAAGTAGGTTTACAAGGAAGTTAAGAGGTAGAAGTGTACTTTCCGTATTTTTTTGTTATTTGAAATTGTCATACTATAAGTTATTAAACCAGAGAAAACATGTATGTATTTTCAATCAAAGTTGTTTACGGGATAGGTGATACTGATCTCTTCTTGAAGTTAGTTTAGTAGGGTTCTGAGTGTATCACTATTGTGAAACTTGATTCCATCTTCCCTTTGTGTAGATCTATGAATATTCCAAATGAATCAGTACCAAATGACACTACCTTTAAGGTTGATAGTCAAGGTGAGAGGGTTGTCTTCAGGAAGTGATTCTAACTTGTATTTAGGTCTGTTAAATCTGAGAACACAGCAGGTCTGGATACTTTAAGTTTGGATATTTTGCATGCTTCCCAGAGTGGTATACATCAGTTTTAGAGCACATATATCATGTCATCATTCATACCTGTATATTGGAGAAAACAAATCTGATTATGCCTTCGTTCAAAGAAGGTTCTATAGTTGATCCACATTGACACCATAACATGTCACTTCTGACTGTGTCAAGCACATTTTTTACGAAATTTTGCATGTTAAGTTTTTACCAGTGGGCCACAGTTAACAATATCCTTCAAGGTTATAAGGCAGACAATAGAAACAGGTTTAGTTATGTTGATGATTGATTACTTTAAATAGCATTATAGAGAAATACACCAGAACCAGAAAGTAATATGTATATGTAGCCTTTGTAGGCTTCAGAAAGTATTTTTACTGTAATGATTGTAGTTGTTTTGTGCAGAAACGAAGGCAGCTGCCTATTACTCAGGGCACTGTAGCTATACCCCTGATATCTGCATTAATATGGGTGTTAGATAAAGATGTTCATTAGCTCTATTGTTGTTTATTCTAATAATGTCCAATTTTTCCCACTGCAAGTCTCTAAGTAGAGTTAATACTCCAATGTTACATTCTATTCAACATTATCCCCTGTCGCATGCTGATGGTATAGCATTTCTTGACACAACACCAAATGGGTGGCATTAAAGTTTAGCATATGGAAAACAACTGTTTTGGTGCTCATGCATTAAATATAAATATATCAAAGACAAAGATTCTGAAAGGCTGCAATTGTAAGGTAATCATGGTTGCCACTTCAGTGGGGTTAAACATGAAGTTGTTAATTCTTATCTTTATTTAGGACTATTATTTTCGAATCATTTATCTATTTATTTATTAAATGTGATTTAGTTTACATAAGAAACTTTACACATACTATACATAGAAAGAAAAGGGGAAAATACAAAAATGCATCATAATATCCATAAAATGAAGAACAATACTAATAAAAGCATCACAACCATACAGACTTCATTTTGCATATGTAAATCATAAAATACACTCAATTTAATATTCATGTCTCTGATATCCCCAATGTGACTATTGTTAGACTCTTGTCATAACGATCCAATGCAGTTCAACATCTATATATCACCTTTCCGCTTTTTGCTATTTTGAATAATGGCAGTTGGATCACCCATGTAAAGAGTATTGCTGAGAGTGCTTTGTCACAAAGTGGAGGGCTCATAAGGTTCAACAATAGCAGTGGAGTGTACAGTATGGATACATATTTGAAAGAATTGGAGGCCACCATTAGTACTATACATTTTCATAGGTCATTGAAATGTGGGGATATACTAATTGCATGAACCTCAAAGTAATATAAAATATTGATCTCAAATAAGCAACTGGGATTCCCCGGGGTGCCCCAACTGCGCTCTGAGGTTGGCCTTGGTTGTTACTAATGCTAAGCTTCACCCTCACGTGAGGCTTGAACTGCATTTTATAAAACTACATTGTAATGATAAATCCCATAAAGAGACATTGCCCCATTGCCTAATAATGTGTACACGTCTTACAGATAAGTGTAAGAATCTTTTTGGCAAACTCACTGCGTCATTATTACCAATGAATCAAATACAGGCTTGGCAATGGCTTTTTACAAATCCTCATGTATCCGTCCGTATTGCCATTATACACTTTCTCGATGAGATATTCAAATCAGAAATATAATTTCAAGATGTTGTTGGTATTCATATCAAATAGCTCACCATGAAATGTAATGTTGTAATTCAGTTTACATAGAGCACAAGAGAACCTCCTGCACATTTATTTATTTTTTATATTTATAAAGCGCTCACACATGTTACAGGAATTGTTAGTTTTTCTTAGTTGTGATTTTTCTTTGTCTTAGTTACGTATTTATAACGCGCTTAAACACTCGGAGGTTTCTAAGCGCGGACCCGGGGATCGAACCTGTTGTTGCTTTGTGTCGTCTTGCTTCCAAGACGCGCACGCTGCCGCTGTGCTATCCTCCCGGGACAAAGTAGAAACATACATTTATTTCATGGTCTTATTTCACCGTCTTTTGCCTTTTCTTTTTCTTTTTAAATGTATTGCCAGAGTTGGAATATGATCTTTTCTTTTATGTCGTGTTTTAAGTGAAGTTGCAAAATTGTTGTGTAAAAATGAAAGATGAAATGAGTATAGAAATGTAAATAATGTAAATAAGTATGGAAACTAAAAGATTGTGTATGTGAATTGTTTGAGAGGTTCAATATTTGAACCAAAACAAATAAAAAAAAATTAAAAAAAAAACTACATTCTTAGAGCAAATATGGACCCAAATATTATCAATGCATTTTCAGATATTGCTGATTCTCTCTCACAAGTCTGGTTTATTTGGTACTGCTGAGGTTGAGTAGGCCAAGTAGTGACGTTAAATCAATACATTTCTGCAAACATGTACATTTAAGCAGCTTATGGTAATGCTTGGTTCTAGAGCACGCTAGCTAATTAATTGGGTAGACATAGGTAAATAGTTTGCTTTCTTTTGCACTTTACAACAAGACGTATGTATGTTTGCTTTGAACAATGAGGTAATATCGGAGATCAAATAGCCGGACTGATGGGGATCTGCTTCATCAATTAGCTTAAAACTTCTAGAACTGGCGGCACAGATGAAATGGTTAAGTCATAATGAGACATTCGCTTGTTTTTTAGGCCCTGTTGAAGACCTTTAAACACAGGTATAGAGGGCGACGCAGAGTTCAATCTGTATGTGTGTCCAACGGGTCAGCAAATATTGCTATTTCATCAAGTAAGAACACAAAGCCATTTTAAAAAAAAAATAGAATTGTGATCAGGAAAACCCATCACAGAGTATCAAACACTTATTGGACAAATAAACATAGATTTATTCTCACACATAATCAATTAATGGAAACACATCACGTTTTTCAGACACCAAGCTCATTAAAAGTCACACAGCCTGTAGTATCCTTAAACTAACATGCAAACAAACACTCACAACACCTCTGGTAGACCCATCACCATAGTGTACACAAAAAGATCAAACAATTATTGTTCTCAGTGGAAAGGATTGCATCTGCCGTCAATACTAGTCTAGAATCAGATGTAGTGCAAACCGTAAATCAGTCAAATTTCACACGGTTTTGTTTGGAAAAAGAACATGGAGACCAATCTGAACATTTGGTCGCATTATACAGGCAACAAACACACCCAAAGACACAGCGCACACACACCACACAAAGTTAAGCAAGAAACAACACACTGCGTACACATCCCAACACACACTGAAGCAAGAAAATACAGCATTCACAAACAACACACACAACATACACACGCGCCTTCACTGCATATACACACACACAACATTCCATCTCAAGCAAGAAAAGATACAATGCACGCACACAATATATGCACCCACCTACATTGTATACACAACATACACACCCACAGATGGCATAACCCCCCCACACATACACAGAACGCACACAACATACACACCCACTTACTTTACTTTAGTTTATTTATAATGCGCAGCCATAAACCCTTAGGGGTGAGGACGCGGACAAGACCGTAATCATGACAAAAATCACATAAGGTCCGGGCAAGAAGGGCAACTCAAAGTCTACCCCGACAGAAAAAGGGGTAGGGGAAGAGCCAAGAGTCTAGGTTTTCAACTCTTTTTTAACCAAACACAAGGATCGATGGTTTCTCAATGTGACAGGTAGTGTGTTTCATAAGGAGGGGGCTTCACCAAAGAATGATCCTCCCTGCACCATCTTAGTTTTACATCTAGGCAGAAATAAGAGATTTTGATTGCTAGATCTCAAGGTTCTGTGATTGGGTTTTTCCTTGACATGGTCTTGTAAATAGGTCGGCATCGTACCCGTTCGGCACTTAAATGCAATTACCAGTAACCTGAAAGCTATAAGAGCCTCCATAGGCAGCCAGTATAGGGCGTGGCGTGACTCTGTTACGTGGGCATGCACGACGAGGCATGACGCCACTCTCATGGCCCCATTTTGAACACCTTGAAGCCGATTGATTGCTAGCTCCTGCCAAAAGACTACAACAATAAACAATCTCTATGCCTATTATTGCTCGCGCAATTGCTTCTGCATTATCTTGAGAGGTATAAAGTCTCAAGTGGGCTAATAGTTTAATATAATAAGTTGCTCAGGCAATGGTACAACCTACATATGGTTTCATATCTAACACCTGATCAAGAACAACTCCTAGGATTTTGACCTTGGGGAGAGTGATGATTTCTACATCCCCCAACAAAAAGTGTTTATACTCAGGGTCCAATTTGGACATGGTGCCTACTGAACCACCAACCATAAGTTCCGTCTTGCCTCGATTGAATGCCAGATTGTTCTGCATCATGCAGTGCTCAATAATGGCAAATATTCTATTTAGTTCTATTCCGTCCTGGCAATGAGATCCTGAGAGTGGGAGGATACATTACGTATCATCCGAGTAGTTGGAAAAATAATCCCTTCCTGCTCAAGATGCGCAAAGAAAGGAACCATGAAGATGCTATATATACACGGCAAAGTGCAGGCACCCTGAGGTACTCCGAACAACACAGGGATGGCGGCGTCATTGCGTCCTCTGCAAGCACTAACTCTGCTAGTTCGGTTAAATAGGAAGGATAGCATCCGTTGCGTAGCTTCTGCTGAAAAATGAGCTACTTTCTTAAGCCGCTCGGCCAAGATGGTATGATCAACAAGATCGAAGACCGCAGATTGATCCAAGGAGATGAGCAAGGAGACAAGGCCTTTGTCCATTCTCTTAAGTAGTTTGATTTTAAGATCTAATAGAGATGTTTCAGTCCCAAAACCCAGTCTGAACCCTGATTGTAGGAATTTAGGAGGGAATACAGGTTAAGATGCTAGGCAATCTGCAAATAGGCCACTCGATCCAAGAACTTAACACACCCACACACAACGTACATACTCAATCAACACACATACAAGCACACAGCACAATGCACACAACGCAGACACACTCACCCACAGAAACCATACATACTCAAGCAAAATAGACAGAATTCACAAACAACACTCAATATACAAACCCATCAACACTGCATACACACCCACACATAACATGCACACCCACACACAACAAAACACATACAACATATACACTCACACAACACACACAACACATGTGTTGAGGACTATTTACCACTTTCTTTTAATCTTCTGCACATTGTTTGCTTTACACACAAAATGGCTAAAGACCCATTTTATTTCATTTGATGTCTTTGTTGCTGAGTTGTACAAATGTATTTACAACATTCAGGAATGTGTTAAAGCTGGCCTTCCAAGAAGCACTGCTAAAAGTTGTATTTATTGCACATTATTATATCATGAGTGTTTTAAGAACAAATTATGTTCTTGTATTGTTCCTTTGTATTTCAGTTTGACATTTGCTGACTTTCTCCGAGGCTGCTAGCTGACTTTCTTCACTCCCAGATTGGAAGCACGTGCCTGTCAGTATCTGTTTCCTACTTTTTTTGTTAGCCGGGCAGAGAGAGTCCAGCTCTAATACTAAAAGCCCACACTAAGTGGGGACTGGGAGACCCATCGAAAAACTGTACATGTGGACTAAATGTAAAGGAGGATCTTAAGCATTTCTGCTAACATCTAGGTGGTAACTAGATTTGTGAATAGATCTGTTAAGGCCCTTCTTCTTGGAAAATCAGATAAGAGACTGCAAAGTAGCAATGCATTTAATTTGGAATTTCCCAGACCTTGACTTTATTTTTAACTTGGGTGCCTATGTGAGCAAGACTCGGATAAGACGATCAAAGAAAGCTTTAGATTGAAATTGAAGTGGTGAGAATATTCCTTTTAACCTGTGTTTTTAATTGATTTTAAATGTTGTATAACTTTGTTTTGCTATGATGCGTTTAATGAGGTATGTTAATGCAGAAATCCGATCAATAAAGTTTACTCACTCAAATAATACTGATTTTACAAGGCCCATGTATGTATGTCAATGTACGATTGCAAACCAATTGACATTTCAATCTATGATGTAGCTACTTTAATGGCAGTATTAGTTTCACAGGGCACGAGGATGTTGGGCTATGTGAGTTACAAGACATAGATCCGAGCATCCAGAGGCACAGAAACTGCAATCCTGAACACCTGTGAAGACATGCTCGCAAATCTTGACCTGCTGTTCTCAACCTCCTTGATCTCTCCTCTGCCTTTGATATGCTCAACCACTCCATCCTCATAAAACAGCTATGCGACACCATCAGCATCGCGGAACAGGTACTGTATTGGCTGAACTCTTTCCTCACTAACCGCCCTTCCCAACTGCAACTGGGCTCTTTCTCCCCCTCTACCTGCAGTGTCCCACAGGGCACTATCCTTTTGCTCTACAATATCTACCCCCCCGCTCACTTAATCTCCTCCTTCTCTCCCCATTTCCAGTGTTGATGACACACAGCTTTCATTCAGATTTCCCTCCATCACCTCCCCCTCCTCCTCTCCCATCCCAGATTGTCTGATCGCAATTCATGCATGGTGTGCGGCCAATCCTTCTCATTGGGTCACCTGTGCTCTGTCTCCCTCCTACTCTCCGGCTGCTCTCCTTGGGCCCTCTTCCCTCCCCAATCTGTGAGGCTAAAAATCTTGGGGTCATCTTTGACTCTGCTCTCTCCTTCACGCCTCAAATCCTGGACCTTTCCAAGAAGACCCACTTTCAGCTTCACCTCCTTAGAGGCATTCTCCCTTTCCTCACCTTTCCCCAGAAGCTCAATGTTTCCAGAGCACTGGTCCTCTCTGAGCTGGACTACTGCAACATCCTCTTCCTCAATCTCCCCCTTTCCTCTCTATGCCCCCTTCAGCTAATCCAGAATAGGGCTGCAAGATTATCCTTGGCCTCAAGCCCAGAGACTGTATCTGTCCAGACCTAAAATATCTACCCTGGCTCCCGTTGGCAGCAAGGATAACATTCAAGACCATCTGCGTCATCTACAAGGTCTTCTGGGGCCAGGGACCACACTATCTCCAACTGCTGCTCCCTAAATACCACCATGCTATAGCCCTCTGCTCCTCTAACTCCAACTCTCTGCTTGTCAAACGCTTCTCCAAGCAGAGAGCGTGGGGCAGGTCTCTCTCCTCGGGTGGTGCCTCTCTTTGGAACAGCCTCTCTTCCCCTCTCAGACATGAACAGGACCTTCTTAAGTTTGGGAAACTTCTCAGAACACTTTTCTCTTTCTGTTTCCCTCTTTCCCTTTCCTGCTCTTCACCCCACTGCTGCTGAGACTGCCGGCTTTGTTCTTCATGAATTTCACCAGTTACCAGGCCTTCTACCCAGTCAACGCCATCACCCCCCCCCCCTTTCAGCAATGCTCTTACAGGCCCCATGCATGGTGGCTGTGCATTCCACCAATTTCATTCCTCTGTCCTAGCACTTAGCCAGTGCCCTTCTCCCTGGCCCCCCTTGGCACTCCCTCCTGGGTTCCCACCAGCACTTGTCAATACCCTACTCCCTCCACCCCGTCCCCATCCCTGCACATCTCTTCACTGCGCTTGCACGTCCAAATGTCACAAGGCCTAGTAGGACCACAATTGTATATTTGCTATTTTGCCACTAATATTTCTCCCCTCTTCCCTCCCCAGTTAGTCCTGTGGCACCTAGAAACACCATTCGGTTATACAGGTGCCTAATAAATAAATGTTCAATAAATAAATAAATAAATAAATAAATATATGTACGCTAGTTAGGCAGTCTATTGCGTCCTGTAGAGTCATGTTGCCTTATGGTTATGCCCTAAAAAGCTTGATGGCAAAAGTATGAAGCAATAATCTGTAATATAATTGAACTAGGTGTAGGGGTCACCACCATAATCTGAGAACCAGCACCGACAACCTTTGACTAAAAGGGATGAGAAAAACATGCAATATTCTATGGCACAGTCTATTACTAAGGGGTTAAAATGGAGAAAAACAAAAATGGGTACGAAATTGAACATGTTAAGTGGAATTGCTTGATGGTACCTAAGCAGATGCACTGACATTATTGCATAGGAAGAAAAACAGAAACATATACAGATCCTTTGAGAGAAAGACGATTTTGATCCAGGATGTATCTACATTACACAATCACCTGAAAAGGTTTATTCCACCATCCCACCAATATGTCAGCAACTGAAATCAAGTAGACATCGATAGAAATTGATTTGTACTGCTTCCGGTTGCTGACATAAAGTTACATTTGACAGTGAAATAATCTACACAACATCCAGAAAATAAATTGCATCCTTTGTTTGCATTATTGCAAATTAATTGTGTTCAACACATTCAATGTGTTTCATTTTAATAACACAAATGCCCACACAAATAATACTCGTTCTTTTAAACAAAATATGCATGCAGGCTAATAAAGCATTTTAGGAAAGGCACACTGTCTCATATACGTCTACAGGTTTTTATTATTTATTAAGCACTGAAAACAACAAACAAAGCGTTCATGGAATGAAATGCCCTTCTCATATAAATTCAATAATGATAAGTCAGGACAGGAATTAAAACCCCTGATACTCGAGAACATGTTCCTAACAGTGTAGCAACAAAAACAAATTCAAACATGATGGTATGGATGTGTGCTAGTTCCTTAAATATTAGCCCCAGCTCAAGAACATCTATTACTACGTGAGCTCTTTAGCTCTGTTGACTGGTTAAATGATTTTAACACTTTAATTTGGCAGCAGAGACCTTACGCAGCCTGAGGCCCGTAATTGCTTTTGAAATCTGTGCCATCCAGAATGGCATCATCAATAACGTTAAAACACACTAACAAGCCTCAATTACCCAGGGATGGATCCTTTCATAACATGTTTACTACAGGTCCAGAAAGTAGGACTGCGCTAGCATGAAAAAGAATACCGACATAATGGGGACACCATGGGCCTCATTCCGAGTACGGCGCTAACCAATGGCGCTATTAACGCCTTGGTTGACGCCGTACCCGGACCGGCAGCGCCTTGGTGGATGGCGGAATTACCGCCCCATTCCAAGGTTGGCGGGGCGGTAATTCCCCAATCCCCATTTACCCTTCCCCATTCCCATTCTTGCCCCATAGGGCATAATGGGAGTGGGGAAGGCGTTAATTACGCCACCGTAAATTACGGTGGCGTAATTAACATCAAGGTCCCTTAGCGCCATGGTTTTTAACACCTGCTAAAAGCAGGTGTTAAAACCTCCATGGCGCAAAGGGAACTCGGAGTATGGCGGTAAGGGATTACCGCCACCGCTCTCGTTAGCGGTGGCCGCTATCCCTTACCGCCATACTCGGAATGAGGCCCCATGTGTACGATGGCATTTCATGCTCAGGAAATATCGTGTGTTGCAAGGCCAGAATATTATTCTCTACCGACATATAACAAAAGTTCACCAGCCATGCCCATGCAAAGGGGCATAACCATCCGTGTAACTGTATTGGTGTTGCTAGGGGGGGGGGGCTAAGGAGGATATAGCCCCAGGTATTTCGGTTGTAGCCCTTGTTAAAAGCTCAGTGGTTACAATCAAAAAGCTAGCTAGCCTGAGTCCTGACAGTCCCGACTTCAGCGTAGCCCCAGATCTTTTCCAGACCTAGCAACGCCCCTGCAATTAACCACCAATACAATTGAAACTGCTGGTCCTTCTTGACTGCAAGTTGAATGATAAGAAATAGAGTTCAAGCTGGATGCATACCTCAGATCATCTAATCAAGCAGATCCATAGTCAGGCTCAAGGGAGGTTGTTTCAGCAACAGAGATTCATTACATCATGTGTATGCTTTTACCATCCAACCCATTTACACACTCTCCAAGAACCCTTGAATTCTTTCTTTCCATGCCCGTGAGCCATGTCCACCATAACATACACCACACTGTTACCTTTTCTTTTCCCTCTCATCCAGATTTGGTCTCCTGCCCTTTTTTCATTATTTGAGCCAGGAAGCACAATGCAGAATGGAAAAAAGGTTGTCCCATAGTCTCTAAGAGTGTGCCATTATGTGACTTTCAAGCGGGTGTTGCCCCTGGTAGGGAGGAGGGAAAGAGGTGGTGGTACTGAAATCCCCAGGGATTCCTCTTTCCTCCATTGCTGCTTTTGCCTGCCACTTATCTTGTGAGCTGCACAATGAATCATGGCTGCTAGCAGCACTAAGTAATCCTCATTGTAACATCCGTCCTAATGGGACCGTTTTTGGACTTCTCCGTCTTACTTGGTTTTTTCTTTTACACTCTAATTTCTATATAAAAAGTTGTATTTATATTTCGGCTTTCAAAAATGTTTCATCTAGGGCTGCGCATGCGCGAGCCGCGCATGAAGAACTAATCACGTCGGCTCCCGGTGGCCGCGATAAAATATCCTGCATTTACTCCGCCCTGGGAATTCGCCCGACCTCCCGAAGCAGCACAGCAGTGGCGGACCCATCCAGACATTGCCTGCTACAGCCTCGAACATAATCGGACCGGGGAGCGCGAGGGACGTCCCTGTGTCCGCCGGCGCGAGACTCGCCCCCATTACTAGGCGGTTGACGGCGGCTCCTTCGCCCCTCCCCCCATGGGCTGCGGCGGCCACTGAGGCCCTCGGGGAACGAGCGAGCCGAAGACGCCTGCTCGCGGCATCGCTCCGGCTCCTCCTGACTGCCGCACGAGGCCCCTCCACCCTGCTGAGTTCCCTGCTTGAGGCGGCTGTCGAGTGCCCGAACCACAGACACTGCTGCTGCCGACGCTCGGCGTTGAAGCTGCGGCGACCCTGGACACCAGCACTGCACGGGGCACCTGGACATTGACAGCGGGGGATATCTACGCTGTGCTACCTGACCCGGCGGCGCAAACGGGGGCGAGCAGCGCGCCGCGGGCTCGGGGCCTTTCCGCCCCCCCCCCTCTCCCCTCATCTGCAGGACTGCGACGCCTAGGGTTGAGCCGCGACAAGAAAACTGGCAACGCGGTGTTGCGCTCCCCCATCAGCATCAACGAGGTAAGGGCAAACCCCCCCTCTTCCCTCCCCCAGCCGGCGGACGACGGGATACTGACCCGCATTAAGGAGACGCCTCGCCCCCGCCTAAAAGTGAACTCAGAGGTCCACCTGTGGGGGGCACGGAGCTGAGGGGACTGGGGACGCTCTCCTCCCCCATCACCACTTGCACCCAGAACTGGTGACAACACCTGCAGCCCCTCCACAAACGATCTGGGGCCCAGAGAACAGGCAACAAGTTGGCAACTGTGGGCAGTGACCCTGGGAGGGACAGAGACCCCGATGTAAGGACCACAACTTCACAAGCATAAGGAGCTGGGCGGATACTCTACTGGGGGGAGACTGCCCTGTGTGAGACCACGCATTGGGGCAAACCCCAAAATTCACCGGACCAACCCTGACCATGGACCCTTGGAACTGCCAACAACAAGGGAACTACCCCACAATTAACACAATTAACAGCCTCCAGGGGCAGCACAAGGTGGCGCGTACAGCGGAGAGCCGCGGCTACCGCCTTCCACACGCCACTCATGAAAAGAACATAATACGGACCCTGGGTGGGCGTATATGCGGATGCCATCTCTGTGGGCCCACGACCCTCCAATAGACACAACGGGCCAACCATAGCAGGGGTCTGCTCCCAGCGGCCAAGCAATCCCGCCGGCACTCCTGAACAGGGACACAATAGTGAAAGACCGTCGCCCGACTAACCCACCCCAATTCAGACTTCACAACAACCCCCTAGGGGGCACCAATACGACCCATCCGGACTTGCCGCCTCACACAAATACCCGACTCTGCCATGGGCAAAGATAAGGCTAAGAGGCAAACCCTACAAAGCAAAATGGACCTCTATACCGTGGAAGCCCCCCCCCGCCTGGAAATGCAAACCCCAGCGGAAGCGGATAGCGGGGAAGCTGCTCAGGACCCCCAACTCTCCCTCAGGGACTTAATGAAGGCAATTGGGGACTCGAGAACATCGCTGGAACTCAAAATTGGCGGAGTCTGCACGGAAGTATCTCTCCTACGTCAGGATCTCTGCAATCTATCGTCCAGGGTAGGAGAAGCGGAGCAAAGAGTGTCGTACACAGAAGATAACGTACGCCAGTTGGAACAACAACTCGCCATAATTGCCCAGAAGGTTAACCAACTAGAATTCCGAGCTGAAGACAGTGAGGGCAGGGCACGACGCAATAACCTCAGGATTCTTGGGATCCCGGAGAAAGAGGAGGGCCCCAGTGTCGAACTCTTCCTAGAAGACTGGCTGACCCACATCTTTGCCCCCAAGAAACTGTCGAAATTCTTCTCTATCGAAAGAGCACATAGGGTACCCACTGGGCGACCTACCTCAGGAGCCCCCCCCAGAACTATAATTGCACGCCTCCTGAACTACCGAGACCGAGACGCCATCCTCCAGATGGCACGGGCCTCCGGCCCAATCACATACAACGGCTATAAAGTAGGGCTCTATCCGGACTACACTAAAGAGGTCTAGCGGGCCCGCCAGTCGTTTGACTCGGTTAAGAAAAAGCTTCACTCTCTATCAATTAAGTTCGCCCTCTTCTTCCCGGCGTTGCTCAAGGTCCACCACAAGGGAACAACGCACCTATTCCACAACCCCAAAGAAGCATGGGACTGGCTCGAAACACAGATCCTTAATGGGCCGGCGGCCCGACGCTTGCCCCCTGGGCCGCCCGCTCGCAAACCCGGGCCCGGGCAGGACTCGCCGTCTCCTACTCCGATAGGCCCCGAAACAGAAGCACCAATGCGCCCCTCCAGGAATACCACTGAGAACGGATGAGGCCTGGGCATCACAGTACTGAGGTCACCAAGAGACACCATGGAAACTACACCACTGCGGCCACCACCACCTTGACACCGCAGTTTCAAGCACAGTCAGGGCGACTCCACTGGACCTACCACCCTAGGTCGGGTCATTCCGACGAAGTTTAAGTTCACCAAGTTGTAAGTTCGATGTTTGGGCGACAGGTGCTCCCAGTTGGAAGGGAAGTGCAGGGTGGGGGGAGTTTTGGGGATTTGAAGAAGCGAAATCACGAGAAAAGAAAGCTGGGAACCGTCGAAAGCAGGCAGGTCAGACAAACACTACTTTGGGCCAGGATCAGGGACGCAGGTATCTCCCAGTCTTCAGGCACTCCGGTGCGAGGCGGCCGTTGGGGGTCCCCCCCGCCCCGAGAAGAAAACGACGTACGCCCCGGGGGAAAAATGCAACGGCCACTAATCCTCTCAGATACCCAACAAATAGACTCACGCTGACAGGATGAACTCCAACAAAGTGACGATACTGTCCTGGAACGTCAATGGCCTCGGCTCCAGCATAAAGCGAAGACTGGTGCTCCAGTACCTAAACCGACACTCGCCAGACATTGCCCTCTTAAATGAAACGCATCTGACAGGCACAAACACCATCTTTTTCAAAAGATCCAACTACTCGAAGGTCTACCATGCCGGATTCACGAAAGGGGCTAGGGGCACAATGATACTCGTCCACAAGAGAGTTCCTCTCCAGGTTAGGAAGATCAGGACGGACCCCCGGGGCTGCTATGTGCTGATGCTGGCGGACATCTGGGGTGAGAGATGGGGCCAGGCAGCGCTCTATGCCCCCCCCACGCTGACGAAGGAACTGCTCGCCGAATTACAGAACTTACTTCTGGAGGAGGAGGCGGATGTGTGGGTGCTCGGAGGGGACTTTAACGAAGTAATGGACATCACAATCGACAGAACCTATAGGAGAGCTGGAACACGTCCCACCTTTACGCCGCTCACCACGTTCGCGGAAACCTCAGGAATGGTGGACACCTGGCGCACACTCCATGGCGACGAGGCAGGGTTCTCCTTCTATTCAGGGGTCCACAAATCATTCTCCAGGATCGACTACGCCTTCATCCCCCGCAGCATAACCCACAGGCTCCTCGATGCTGTATTCCTCGCAAGAGGGATTTCGGACCACTCCCTGCTCCTTTTAACCCTCAAGAACTCTTCCTGCCGCCCGGACCGTAATTGGCGCCTAAATACATACCATCTCCGTCTTCCCGAAATTGCAGAAGAGCTAGAGAAGACGACAGCGCAATATTTCGAACTCAATGAGGGCTCGGTGGACTGCCCGATTTCGATCTGGGAGACATACAAAACAGTCCTACGAGGGGAGGTTATTTCCACGGTCTCCGCCTACCAACGACGCCAAGTCCAGAAGGTCAGGGATGCAGAAACACGCATCCTGGAGTGTGAGCGACAAACCCTTATGCAGAACACCCAAGAAGCAAAGGAGGCGATGCTCACGGCGCAAGACGCCCTCAGTAACCTGTCCCTAGACAATGCACGAACTGCTCACCAGTTAGTCCGAAGCCAAATATATGAAAGGGGCGACAAAGCTAACAAGACACTGGCCTGGTTGGAGAGACGCGTGCAGAGCAGGGGACACGTTAGGGCAATCAGATCTCCGGGTGGGACATTATTGACGGAAGATTTAGATATTGTCGAGGCATTCGCCACCTATTATAAAAATCTTTACACACCACCCACGGGGAACCCATTAGTTTAACCCTCCCGATACCTCAACCACATCGAGGTCCCGACACTCCCGCAGCATCAATCAGACCTCCTGAATGCTGACATTACTGACACCGAGGTGCAAGATGCACTGGCACAACTCCAGCCCGGGAAAACTCCGGGCCCTAATGGGTTCCCAACAGAAACGTGGAAGTGCCTTGGTAGCATGCTACCCACCCACATGCACCGCATGTTTCTACGCAGCAGGGAACTAGGAGCACTTCCCCCAGACCTCAGGAAGGCATGCATAGTGGTCATACATAAGCCTGGGAAACCCCCGGAGGAATGCGCCTCCTATCGCCCGATATCCTTGATTAATGGCGAAGCAAAGGTCCTCGCCAAAACACTCGCCAACAGACTACTGCAAGTGATTGAGACCCTAATCCACCCGGACCAATGTGGTTTTATGCCCAATAAGTCAACCCGGATGAACTTGCGCAGGGTCCAATTGGCGCTATCCATGGCAAAGGAGACACCGGCCCCACTCGCCCTCCTGGCGGTGGACTTCGAAAAGGCGTTTGACTCTGTGGGGTGGGATGCCTTGTGGGAGATCATGGCCAGGATGAACTTGGGGCAGACATTTATATCCTGGGTAAAACTGTTATATGCATCCCCGGAGGTCACGGTGAGGGTGAACGGCATGTCCTCCAAACCATTCCCCCTGGGTCGGGGCACGAGACAGGGGTGCCTGCTGTCTCCACTCCTCTTCCTCCTGGCCATCGAGCCACTAGCGATTGAGCTTAGAGCTAACACCAATTGGAACGGTTTCGTCTGGCCGGGAGGGGGGGAAGACCGCCTTTCGCTCTATGCGGACGACCTGCTCATATACCTTAGCAACCCAAGTATCTCGTGCCCGGTGGTCTCCCGCATACTCAGGGAATATCAGTCCTTTGCAGGCCTAAAGGTTAATGAGGCCAAAACCATTTTCTTCCCGATTCAGGGTGGCGAGCCTGCGATCCCGGTGACCTGCCCATATCACGTCTCTATCAGGGAATTCAAATACCTGGGTATACGGCTCGACCCGACGCTCGATGGGTTCCCCCGACTTAATATACAACCAGTAATAGAGCCGTTCATTAGAGACATCCCCCACTGGCAATCTCTCCCCCTGTCGCTAATGGGCCGGGCCGCACTATTCAAAATGATGACCCTTCCCAGACTGTTGTATGTCCTCCGGGCCGCACTATTCAAAATGATGACCCTTCCCAGACTGTTGTATGTCCTCCAGAACGCCCCATTCGCCATCCCCTGAGAAACCTTCGCACTCATCGACAAGAATCTGCGCACACTGCTATGGGGAGGGAAACAATCCAGGATTGCCCTTGACACGCTCCAGAGATCGGTGTGGGAGGGAGGCATCGGGTTACCTTGTATACGCACCTATTACTTGGCCACACAGATAGGAGTAGTGAATGACTGGATGCACGCAGACCCCACACAGCCACACAACCGTATAGAGCTGGAGACCATGTCCCCACTAACACCGCTCCAAGTCCTCTACGCCACCCGCGACCAACTCCCGGTGCTGCCCAAAATGTCCCACCACATCCGGCGAGCCTGGCGGGCCGCACACAAGCTAATCGGCTGGGAAGGCCAGCCAACACTGTCGCAACCCATATGGCACAATGCGCTCCTCCCGGAACTGGTAAAAATGGGCTCCTTCGGTCACTGGCTGACCAAAGGAATACACACATTAGCACAAGTAATACAGGAGGGCCGCCTCTTGAGTTTTGAGTCCATGCGCGAACAATTCGACCTGGCACCCATGGACCGGTTTCGGCATGCGCAACTGTCCCACGCAATCCGCGCCCAATTCCCCGACACGACGGTCCTACCCCCTTGCTCTCCCATCGAGACCAATATTCTCCCGCAGTACATCTCTTCTAGGGTCACTTCCACCCTCTATCAGGCCCTTATCTCATTCGGGGTTCCACAACTCGACGGACTAAAGGCAAAGTGGGAAAGGGACCTGGGCCCCCTGGAACCTGAAGATTGGGTAGAAGCGTTAATGGCCCCCAGAGAAATTGGGATAGAATCCAGGCTTAGACTAATACAGTTGAGGATCCTACATCGTTCATATCACTCACGCACTGCAATGGCCAGATGGGGTGGAATAGAAGACGAGACATGTGTCCGATGCAAAACTGAACCCGCCACCTTCTACCATATGATATGGGACTGTCAGGTGATACAGGCCTTCTGGGTGGAATGTGTTAACACAATCTCAGCCGCTCTGGGGACACCAATTCCCAGGGACCCCAAGATGGTACTATTGGGCATTGGGGGGGAAGTAGACCTGTCCAAATATTAGAAAATGTTCTTGGCAACTGCTTTGGGGGTGGGCAAAAGACTTATAGCGGCCAATTGGGGATCGGACGAACCATTGAGTCTGAATCGATGGAGTAATGAGCTGGACAGATGCGCAACCTTAGAGCGCCGAATCTATAATGCAAGGGGCTGCCCCCGCAAATTCGGAAAAATATGGGGTAAATGGCTAGATGCTCAATAAGCTCTGTGGGTGGGGGTGCACCGGTAGTGATGCTTGCCTTGTTTGCCTGCCTGGTCCTATTGTTGTCTTTTGGTCCTCGGCCCCACGGGCCCTGTTGATATGGACGATTGCCTTCAACATGTATACTGCTGATTCATGTCTTATTCTTATACGTCTCTTATGTTCTGTTGTTTAAATTCAATAAACAGAGTTATTAAAAAAAAAAAAAAATGTTTCATCTTCCCACAAGCACCAAGAAGAAAAATGTATAGGAATACAAGTGACCTTATTTGAAAAAGAAAAAGAAAATTGGTTAGTCAATCAAATCAAGGAGAAGGACTAACGACAAAGGAGAAAGAGAAGAAGAAAATCAACAATGATGAAAAGGTGCCAGGATGGAGCAGGAGAAGTACATGGATGAGGGAGGAGACAAACTGATACAAATGAAAAAGAGAAAGCATGTGGAGATGTGAAGGCCAGGGTCATGAGAGGGACTAAGATGGAGGAGGAGAACAAGTCTTTGGACAAAGGAAAAGCAAAAGGCAACGTGTGATGAAGCAGGAAACGGAGTGGGATAAAAGAAAATGATGCTTAGGGTAAAGGAAAAGGACTAGGAGAAACTGATTGCGATAAAGGAGATGCAAAATAGAGAAAGAAGGAGAACGAAAGGAGAAGCACTCAGAAGAAGGACTAGAGGAAATGAGGAGCAGAAGAACTAGGAGAAATAATACAGATGGGGAATAGTGGATAAGGACTGAGAAAAAGGAGAAGGGTTTGGACCAAGGACTTGGATGAAAAGAAGGGCTGAGATGCAAAAAAACAGAATGAAAAAGAATGGGAAGAAGGAGAAGAAGGGCAGGAATGAAGGGACATTACTGTCATGAAGGAGAATTACTGGAGAAAATGATAAGAATGACTCAGACGAAATAGAGAGCTAGGATGATTAAGGAGAAAAAGAAGGAGAGGGACTGGGATGAAGATGGACCATTGCTGGAAAACAATAGAATCATAAAGGACTGAAACAAGATAATGGATTTGTGATGAAGGAGAAGTTGAAGGTCATAGATAAATTAGAAGGACTTGCATGAAGGACAATGGTGTGGATGAAGAGGACTGCCTAGAAAGACTGTGAAGGAGGAGCATGAGAAGAATGGGACAAAGGAGATGGACTCGGATGGAGGAGTAGGACTTCAATGAAGGAGATAAGCTGGTACGAAGCAGTCGAAGGAATGCAATGAAGTGAAGAAAATGTAGGAGGACGATAAAGCAAGAGAAGGATTCAGATGAAGAAGAACAATGACTGAGTTGAAGAAGACAGAGACACATACAGTTGAATAAAGAATGGCTTATTTGAATGAGAAAGAAGGTCAGAGAGCCCCTCTACGAGAAAAAAACACAACATGATCACCTGTTCCATGGGAATGTACCCACTCAGAGTCTGCCACCACATGTTTTAGCTCATTGTACCTTTCACAAAGGAGTAATAGCCATTTGCATATCAGTCTTTGTCCCACCCACCCGAATACTAGGCAATCCTCCTTTAAGCAAGAGTACAAACAGCAACCCCATGCACATGTTTTGGCCTAGTCAGGCCTCACCAGTGAGGTTGTAGGGTATTTTGTGGAGATTTGGGGCCTGACGGTATTTTATTACCGCCGAAAAAAATAACTTAGCAACAATCACTCCTTGTATTCAGATTGGGCCATGTACAACAATAATACAGTGGACATGCATTATTTCAGCACCCAGACATGCATATTTGGTATGCGTGGTTGGTATGCGTGGTTGGTGGTATTTTGGTGAGCATAATTCCCTTGTTTTATTTGTGGCCCCAATGTCCAGAATCCCTTATCTTTGCTTAGATTTTTCGTGTAATCACTAGAGAGACCTCAGACCTACATTTTAGGAATACCACATTTTCAGTGTTAGTATTAGTGTGCCACCATGGGCGATCTCACTGACTTATTTACGACAGAGAGCTATATGTGGTAATTTTGTGGTAATTTCCACTACCTTATATACGGTAGGGAACTATGTTCAGAGAGTCCCTCTTCCCGTTGGCTCATGTACCTCCAACGAGCTATGCTACAAACAGTCATTCACAACTGTCCATACTGAATATGATCATGCACACATCTGTCTTAAAATGACAATTGCACTGTTTAGGAATCTCCCCACATCATCAGCACTGTATTGCTAAATATAAAACACACCACCCGTCTGTTTTCAAATATTTTTCTGTATTATAAAAGTTGCATTTAAACACGATCTCACTCTTTACAGAAATAAATAAAATAGCACAGTAATAGCATTGTCTGTGATACACTGAAAAGAGAGTGGCGGAGAAAAGAACTCAATTGGCAACATTAACATGTGATTAAGGCACAGGAATCTCCTTTCCTACACTGACTGAATATTCTCGTACACACTCAGCTCCCACACTTATGTAATTACCTTATCTGTTCAGCCCGAGTTTTCTTCAGCTGTTCTCTTTCTGAATGTGGCTCCCTTGAAGATTAACCCCAGTGAAAACGAGCGCCTTTCGTTCTGAAACCGGGGTCATTGCCTGGAACTCTCAGCTTTTTCAGCAGAAATGCTCCAACCAGGAAAAAACAGGTCCTTCTCCCAGCTCTCCAAATCTCCACTGTTCTCTCTCTCTCTTCAAACTCCCCCAAGCAAAACCCTAATCACTGCCTCTAGCATGATACTTGCTATGACGCTGCTCCAATCAGAATCAATCATGCCATCTCCTCCCTCTCTACACAATGGCTCATTTTTATAGTAATACTTTGTAACCAACTGATTTCCTGTTCTTTCAAGCCCTTTTGCTTCCTGTAGTTATGTGGACAGAGCAGCAGAGAAAACGAAAAAAAAAATGAATGTGTGTTTAAAAGTTAACTTTCAGATTAGGCCTATTTCTGCAGGGGAGACACATTTTTATTAGTGGGTTATATTAAATTCAGTTTTATTAGTCAGGTTATTTATGAGTAATGTTAGTTATTAATTTTCAAATGTGTCTCTTGCACCATAGGCATTTCAGGTGAAAAATAGTGTGCATTTTTGAATGTGCACGTGTGCTTTTAACTGTAAAAATAGATTTGCATCTTTTATGTTAAAATCGTTTTTGACTGAATAGCCTGTCTTTCCTTGTTAATCTGGTAACACATATAGCAATGCACCATAGGCATTTGGTGCTGCATCAAAATAAAAATTGCTACCTGTGCAGTAGTGCTGTACTCTGTGCTGTAACACGCCAAATATCCTTACATACCCTCCTTTTGTTTTTAGAATTTGGCTACGATCCAAGCCAATTCCTAAAAACAATTTGTTCTTTTTCTTCTTTTCACAATATAGCAATCCAACAAAATGAATATTCATGTGCATCAATGAAAAAGTTGCAATCAACACAGTATTCATCTGGGTTCATTAGTTTACAAAATGTTCTACATTTGCCTTCTCAGTGGAAGTGGCATTACTCTAAGTTTAGATTTTACAAGTCAATTAAAAACAATGAAATAAAACAACTAACCAAAACAAATAATTAATATAACAAATTAAAATAAATAATTAAAATAATAAATACGTGGAACTCCATATGTCAGGACTCTTGTCTGCCTCTGATATGTCCCGACCAGCGATGTTATTTGGTTCATTCGAGTACACTTTCATCTTGGCAATCTTAGATCCATAGGAGTCATCTTTTTTAGCATTCTGGTTATCTTGTCTTCACCTCCACCTGGAGGCAGGCATCTTTTGGTCTTCATCCAGGGGACTCCAGGACTCCATTGTCTCCCGTGGCCTCTGATCCCGGAACCTCCGACCAAATAATGTTAATTTTCTAAATCAAATAGAAAATAAACAAATTAAGTACATAGCACAATACTAACTTCCCCCTTTTGCCAAAAATAAAACATGCTTGGTAAAAATATTTCATTTTTTTTTTTCTGAAATTAAACACAAGTTAAAAGAAAACAAGCACATATAAACAGCATTCAATATTTAATACATTTTCTCTCCGCACACCAACCATGAGCTTCCATTATATATTTTTATTTATTTATTTATTTATGGTATATTATATATTTTTACATATATTACAGTGTTTATGTGCCATTTTAACAATCAACTTTTTAACTTCTTTGTCACTGCCTCCTGATTGTACCTATTTATTTTCTCTTTTTGTGTTCAAGGGACTTTATCTGTTTCTACATGCTCAAGCTGCCTGATCTCATGTCTGGGATGGCATGGTTTGATTTGATTTACATGGACAAACTGCTCTATTGCTGGTTCACCTTCATTTTTCAAAATTGTATAAACTACAGGAGAGACCTTATCTATAATTCGAAATGGCCCCTGCCAGGCTGCTAGAAATTTATAATTTTTCTGTTTACTTTTTCCAAAATGAAACTTGTACACCTGATCCCCTACACTGTATTCCTTTACTGATGTCTTTTTGTCATAATAAGATTTTGCACTGTCAGCAGCTCTTTCCAGATTTCTCTGCACAAAAGCAAATGCATGTTGCAAATGCCTCCTCAGTTCATCAATATATTCATGAACTGTGGATGCACTCACACGTGTCTGCTCCTGTGTTCTGTATAGTAGGTGTTGTGGTAACACCATTTTCCTACCTGTCAAGACCTCATGGGGGCTAACACCTGTTGCTTTGGCAGGAGTTGACCTGATTGCCATCAAAACCAACGGTAAACGTAAATCCCAGCTGGAACCTGCTTCTGCCACAAATTTCTTTAAAATATCCACAACAGACCTATTGCTTCTTTCAACTGTACCTGAAGACGCCGCCCGATATGCGATATGTAGTTTCCTTTTCACACCTAGTATTTGCCATACCTTACTCATTAGAGTACTTGTGAAATGACTTCCTCTGTCTGACTCAATTCTTTGTGGCAACCCAAACCTTGAGAACACATGGTTCACCAGCAATGTGGCTGCTGTTTGCGCACTACAATCTGGTGCAGGAATGCATTCAATCCACTTCGACATCAAACATACCACACTCAAAATATAACGGTGTCCCCTGCTCGACCTTTTTAAAGGACCTACATAGTCTATTTGCAAATCTGACCATGGGAGAGTTAGGCCTCTTTTCATCAATGGTGCTCTATGCATTGGTGAAGCAGGTTTAAATTGGGCGCATACTAGACATCCTCTAGTATATAATTCCACATCTTGGGACATATGTGGCCAGTAAGCATAATCTTTTAGTATTTCTAATGTTTTTTGTGAACCTCTATGGCCTGCAGTTATGGCATCATGTGCATGGTGTAGCATTAGTCCTCTGAATGAAAGGGGTACTACCCACTGTAATTGTCCTGTTATGGACTCTCTAATCATGAGTCCATCCTGTAATCTAATTCGTGTTTTGTTCTTTAATAGCACCCTCAACTCTTCTTTTCCCATACAATCATTTTCTGTTAAAGGATTTTGTTCGGGATCTATCAAATGATTATAATAGATTCCCAAAATTTGATCATTCTTTTGTGCCTCAATCAAATCTTGGTCTGGCGTGTCATGACTCCACTGCACCACCGGTTGATCTACCTCCTTTGGTGCTTTAGAACGTGTGACTGCATCAATTTGTATTTCACCCATTAAATAATCAATAGGTAGCAATTCTCCCATCACAGCCCCAATCTTAGCTAGGTGGTCTGCCTTATCATTTCCCTCCTTATCCTCTCCTGGTGTTTTTAAATGCCTACGAATTTTTCTCCAGTATATTGTTAACTTATTCTCTGACACCAATTTGTCTATGGCTTGTATCATTTTTCCATGCTTAAGTGGCATTTTTCTTATATGTAACCATGCCTCTTGCTTTCCAACCAGGCAAATACTCCACAAAGCTATTTCGTGCATAGTCAGAATCAGTCACCAGGACAATTTCACTGAACTTTTTATCAACTGCAGTAGCAATTGCTTTATAAATGGCTGCCAATTCCGCCACCTGACTGCTCTTATCTCCAATCCTCATCCCTATACTGGGGACACCTTCACATTTCAACCAGACATTTCCTATTCCTGCCACTAACTGTTTATTACTGTCATTTTCAATGTGAAAAGCACAACCATCCACATATACAGTTGGCAAATCCTTGCATGTTTTTTCATCAAAAGCTTTGTGTGGTGATTGTTCAAATTCCTGCAAACTAGTTTCTACTTCCATTTCATTTGGTATTTGTTCAGCTGCACAGTCATGTAAGTCAGCTAACCCTTGAGCAATTGGGTTCTTTTTATATTGTCCATATCTCACTTCTACGGGAAAACCTTGTAATGCCAGCGTCCATGAAGTGATTCTGGATTGCGCTAGATTACCTGATCTAATTCTTTTACTCTCTAAAAATTGCAAAGGTTGATGATTTGTTTCAATAATTACCTTTTCTCCCTGAACAATGGGGCGGAAATGTTGTAGCGCCCACACAGTGGTTAATAGGGCCTTTTCACATTCATTAAATTTCATTTCAACTTGGGAAAATGCCTTACTTGCATATGCAATGGTTTTGTGATTCAAATTGTGTTTTTGTGATAACACTGCTGACATACAATGTTCAGAAAAACCTATTTCTATAAAGAAATCCCTGTCCTTTATGGGGTATGCTAAACATGGTGCCTTTACAAGACATTCCTTTAATCTAGCCACTGCATCAGACTGCTCTTTTTCCCATTTCCAGGGAGTATTCAGTTTAAGCAGTTTAGTCAATGGTTGAGTGATTTCTGCATAATTTTCAATGAACTTTCTGTTATAGCCTGTCATCCCTAATAAACTTTTTACTCCTTTCACATTTTTAGGATCTTTTAATCTTTGTATGGCCTCTATTTTCTTCTTTTGTGGATTTAGCCCATGTTCAGTCACTTCATGCCCTAGAAAGTTCACTTTTTTCTTGCACCATTGTGCTTTTTGCAAAGATACTTTGGCGCCTGCTTTCTGCAATTGGCCAAGTACATGTCTTATTTCATCAAAATGGCTTTTCAGGCTTTCATTTTTTATCAGGACATCGTCCACATAAACTATTGTTCCTCTTTCCGCTGCATCCGGCATGGCATTTCTCAAAAATATGCCAAATTCACTCCCACTATTGATGTACCCGAATGGAGCTCTAAGCCAGGCATATTGAGTCCTGTCAAATGTAAAGGAAAATAAATGTTGTATCTCCTCTGCCAATGGCACGCACCAATATCCAGAGGTGAGATCTAATGTGGTAAATACATTTGAACCATGTACCTGAGCTAGGCCCTGATCAATGAATGGCAGTGGCCATCTAGATACTGGTACTCTTTTATTTAACTCTCTCAAGTCTGCACACAGCCGCCATTGACCATTTGGCTTTAACACACCTAAAATAGGTGTATTGGATGTGCTATGAATGGGCCTGATGATTCCCCGCGATTCCAAATTTTTAATAATCTCTGCCAATGATTCTAAACATGCCAGCGGTAGTCTATACTGGCGCACAAACACTGGATTTCTGCTACGCCCTTCTGGTAGTGTGGCCACATGTAAATCAGTTAAACCACAATCATAAGCATCTTTTGCAAATACATCCTTAAACTCCATAAATATCTCCCTCAGATTATCCCTCTCTTCATTGCTTTCACACCCATTCGCTAAGGAGATCTGTTCTTCTACCATTTTGGAAAATTCTGGAAAATCTTCTGGTAAGGGAATCTCGGCGCTTTCCTCTAACTGTGTGGCTGTGTCTTTTTGTAAAGCTGCCACTTTTAAATATTTTGGCATATCAGCTTCCACTTCAATGGGCTGATTTTCTGTTTCATTTTCATTTAAATTAAATATTATGCAATCCTCTTGATGGCAGCACACTGTCTCATTTGAATCATAAGGATACACAGAATGAATTTTAAATATTCCTTTGGGCTGAGAGTCCAGGTGTTCTGGCAACTCACCCTTGGCATCTACATACTTTTCAGGAATATTTCCAATCACCATGTTATTTAAATCTGCCGTATAACATGATTTTTGTTTGGCCATTCATAATGGGGAGTTTTCCTTTAAATGAATATCCTGACAACCTTTATTATTTACCATAATTTTTACAGATCCTTCACCAATATCTACCAATGGAATGTATTCATAATCCAGGCCTTGCTGTTTTATGGATTCATTCAGGCATACAAATGCATCAGAGCCTTTCATCTGCTGTCCATTTTTGCATTTCAGTGTTATTGCAAACTGTTTTGTAAATGCAGGAATAATAGTATCTTTCCTCATTTGTAATTCGATTGCATAAGGAACCAGTTGTGCACAATGATAAGCCCTTCTTTCGTCTTCAAATTCAGGTGCCGGACCACCTAGGCGTGACCATATTTTTTGATTAAGGAAATCTAACACCATACACATTCTGTGCATGATGTCATTTCCCATGTAAAATTCACTTTGTGCTCCACTCACTATCCATACATTATGGTAAATTGTTTTCTGCCCAATGCTAATTTTAAGCATGCATCTGCCTGCAATTCGGTTTTCAAAGTCTGGACTGTCCAAGCCAGAAACATATTGGTTTTTAATCCTAAATCTCGGGATTTCTTCCCTTTCCATTATTTTTTGCAACAATTTCTCTTTAATGAAACTCCTTTCATGTTCAAGCGCTAAAGTGGCTTTTATTGTTTTAAAATAGTCATTTATACCAACATGAACCCATGGTTGCTCATCTCGAATGTGTATTTCTGCCAGAGTGGTAATGTGTTTTTCTGAATCTGTTTTAGGAGCAATATTCTGTTTGTATGTTTTCTCTTTTAAATAAAAACGTAATGTGTGCTCATCTATGGCAGTCTGCCAATTTTTCCTTGGGTCCAAGTATATTTGTACAGGTAGTTTTTCATTGTCGCTCTGCATTTTGTCTTGACACATTAATATAACAGTGACACTAGGTATGCAGCTATTCTGGAGATATACCTCCACAGCATCATTTGTTTTGGCAACGGTGTGACATTCATTTATATTGCTGTTTTGTGATTTTAGTTTCTTAGGCCTCAATGGTTTTTTGGTTAAGGACCACAGCACTCCATTCACCCCATCTATTAGAGGAGACAATCTTTTCAGACAATCTGTCCCCATCAGAAATGAAATTTCACAACTAGATGTGATCAATACCTCTTGTTTCATTCTGTGCTTTCCTATTTTTATGTCAACCTCAGTTACACCTATGATGGGCCCCTCCTCCCCATTAAAGTTATGCACTGGGCCTTGATTTTCCTTCACTGTGATCTGACCCTGTGGGGGTCTCCCTTCATTGATACTCTTTACCAGCTCCTTGGACATAATTGTGGCCTGTGCGCCAGTGTCAATCATAGCAAAGGTGTGGCATTTTTCTTCTACAGTGATGGGTGCATAATATCTGTCCTCAACTTCCTCTAATACACATAAGAAATGTGAATTCTTACTGATTTCAGGGCTCACCTTTCTCAGGTCTTTTTCACTTTTGGCTAAACACATTGGTAAATGGAAAGACATTTTTCCCTCCTTTTTACCAATTTCTGCGCGAGAGATTTTATTCATTTCTCCATGATCAGAGGTTTTTTGGAGTGTGGCCACTGCTCGCCCATCCATCTGGGTAACATCAGAGACCACATTACAATCCTCCAACTGAACATGTGTAACAACATCATTCAGCAATTTGTCATTTTTTAATTCTGTGCATTTGTGATCATTTAGTGTGATACCAGCCCTTTCAACCTCTTCAAAAATATGTGGCTCAAAGAATTCTTCAGGTGATTGACTTGTACCCTCCTTTTGAGTATTTCCTTTTTCTGTCTGTGTTTGGTCATTGTTTTGCTTGCCCAGGGAAGGAGCTATAGCATCCCCACTTACTCCCTGTTCACTGGTATTCCCCATGCATGAGTCATTTTTCTTAAATCTGTCCCTTTGTTCTTTTGGAATTCCTAATGTTTCTTTTTCATTTGTGCAAATCTTTACTGTTTTATTTAGCTCTAGGTTAAACCGTACCTCTTTTTTAGAAGTATTTGCACTTTCTGTCACAAGTTCATTTACTGGCACTTTCACATTTAATCCATTAGGCATCTCAGAGTCGTTATGCAAAATTATATCAGAGCAATCTGTCATTTTGGCACTGCAGTTATCATGAGTACTTAGTCACTTTTCGGAAGCCCCCCGGTCATTGCTATGGCCATCAGCCCCCTCTTTGGAAGGTTGTTTTTGCGCTGTACAGAGCTTTCCTATTTGCTCAGCTAACATTTTCACTTGGGCCTCAAGGCATTGGAACCTTTCCATCTCTCTAGGATCCTCTTTCTGTGGCCTAGGTCGATATTGGTTGTTTTCCCCCTGATTGGATCTATTCTGATACCTCTCAGGTGATTGATGTCGGTTGGGATGGTTTCTGAACTCTTGATTCATTTGTGGAGGGGAGCGGGTTGCACCCATCCTTTGATTATAGTCCCCTGGTGGGAAATCATTGTACTGGCGTGGACTGTAGTTCACGTTTTGCCTCATGTCCTGTCTCTCAGATTGTGGGTACTGGCCCCTAGGTTGATTTCCATTATCAGTAAATCGATCCACATATCGGGGCCTATCCTGATTACCATATATCATGGTGTTGGGATCAAATCTGCTTTGTGTCCCCAATGACTGGTAGGGACCATCATTTCTTTGATCTTGATTTTGTCTCTGGTTATTGGTCATACCTGCCATATCAGGCCGGTATCCTACCCGGGGTCTGTCCCCTAAATACATAGGGCTGATGTAGCTCTCTCTATTACTAGGATCATGTGATTGGAACATTGGTCCAGGAAATGGCGATCTTTGTTGATTACCCCTTTGTTCAGGTGTCACATTATTTTTACCTTGGCTTTGAGCAGACTCAAGGGACATTTTGGCTGACCTGATTTCCATTACTGTGGCTGAGGGTTCTTTAGACTTAGGTCTAGTATCTTTCATTTTATCACTTTCTCGACCCTGACAATAGAGTACCTCATATAGTTTTGTGCTTTGATGTACAATCCATTCAAGGGACTTGTCACGGTCAAATTCACGGACCAATTGGGATATGATGTCTTTCTGTAGCCCATAGAAGTATGCAGTTTTAAACTCATTGGAATTTGAGTCAAAAGATACATCAAAGCGAGAAAATGCTCTTTTTAAGTCTTGTAAAAATTGGCGAGGGGATGTATTAGGTCCAGCAGTAATTGTGTAGGCGACTTTCTTTGCCTCCTGCAATGACTGAAAAGGAGAAAAATGACGCCTAATTTCTTTTTCAAACTCCAACCATGTCATATTCTGCTGTTCATTTAATCCCCTTATGATGCTGGCCGTTGGGGCATCTAAAGTTAAATGAAAATATTGTCTGTACTGTTCCTTAGGCATCTGGAGTGCTTTAAAAATGTCATGCACCGCTTCTAAGTGATCCTCAATGCAGCATTCACCTCCCTTTTTAAATGGTTTGATCAGGGCTTTAATGGATTTCATTATTTTTATGGGGCTACTTGTTGCAATGCATGGAATTGCACTATTTTGTGATTCAATCCTGTTTTCAGGTGTATGAGGTTGGTGGCTGCCCCCAATGGGAGTATCAAATCCCCCAAGGGCGCTGCAACCAAGTTCAGTCACCGGCCCAGTCACTGGAGCACTAGCTCTTTGGGCAGAGCTAGAATTCACCTCCACTCCATTGAATGTGGTACCCTGCCGCCTATCCTGGGACCTGGGAATGCACATTTGCTGTTCTAAGTCCTTACACTTTTTAAGGAGTCTGTTGGCTTCATCTTGCAAATAGTTGTTTTCACCATTCATCTTATTAATCACCTCCTGCATGTCGCACATTTGCATTTGGCATTCATTGAACTCTTTATTTCTCTTGTCTCTTTCTTGAATCATTTTAATCATTTCTTGTTCTGCGCTCTGGAGATCACCTTCTTTTTCACAATGTTCTTTTTGTAAAATCTGCATCTCTGAAACAACCTCATCTTTATCCTGTCTAATGTGATCCACCAATGCTTTTAAGTGTGCCAATTCTTGCTCACTATCTTCAAATTGTTTCTTGCTTTTGGATAACTGAGTATCAAAGTCTCTGCATTTTAATTGCATGTCTTTTTGGCATACATCCAATTCTGCTCTCAACATTTCCTGATTTTTACTTGCCCCATCTAATTCAGTCTTTAACCTGTTAATTAGCTGAGTATCATTCTCTTGCATTCGCAGGGACTTGTTTAAAATAAACCATATTTTGCCGCATAGCCGTATTAAACAGTCTTTCTCTGCACTTTTATCGGCTGCATTCAATAATCTTGTAAGGCAGACCTGAATTATGCTGCCTTCTGCAAAAATATTGTCTAGTTTTTCATTCTGCACCTCACCCTGAATGCGGTTACTCCATTCTAACGTGCTATTCGACGACCAATTCCCATGTGCAAACAACTTTGCCTCTAAATATTGCACTAGATCTGAGAAAGTGGTTTCCCTTTGTGACATTCTGAAATTCGTTTTTAGTGGCACACTGCTATTATAAAATGGGTTCCCTTTAATGTGCAAATGGCAGTGTGAGACACGCTTGCCACGCCCAGTAGGTACTCTATGATCACTTTCCCGGCCTGCAACGCACCATAAATATGTAGGGTATTTTGTGGAGATTTGGGGCCTGATGGTATTTTATTACCGCCGAAAAAAATAACTTAGCAACAATCACTCCTTGTATTCAGATTGGGCCATGTACAACAATAATACAGTGGACATGCATTATTTCAGCACCCAGACATGCATATTTGGTATGCGTGGTTGGTATGCGTGGTTGGTGGTATTTTGGTGAGCATAATTCCCTTGTTTTATTTGTGGCCCCAATGTCCAGAATCCCTTATCTTTGCTTAGATTTTTCGTGTAATCACTAGAGAGACCTCAGACCTACATTTTAGGAATACCACATTTTCAGTGTTAGTGTTAGTGTGCCACCATGGTCGATCTCACTGACTTATTTACGACAGAGAGCTATATGTGGTAATTTTGTGGTAATTTCCACTACCTTATATACAGTAGGGTACTATGTTCAGAGAGTCCCTCTTCCCGTTGGCTCATGTACCTCCAACGAGCTATGCTACAAACAGTCATTCACAACTGTCCATACTGAATATGATCATGCACACATCTGTCATAAAATGACAATTGCACTGTTTAAGAATCTCCCCACATCCTCAGCACTGTATTGGTAAATATAAAACACACCACCCGTCTGTTTTCAAATATTTTTCTGTATTATAAAAGTTGCATTTAAACACAATCTCACTCTTTACAGAAATAAATAAAATAGCACAGTAATAGCATTGTCTGTGATACACTGAAAAGAGAGTGGCGGAGAAAAGAACTCAATTGGCAACATTAACATGTGATTAAGGCACAGGAATCTCCTTTCCTACACTGACTGAATATTCTCGTACACACTCAGCTCCCACACTTATGTAATTACCTTATCTGTTCAGCCCAAGTTTTCTTCAGCTGTTCTCTTTCTGAATGTGGCTCCCTTGAAGATTAACCCCAGTGAAAACGAGCGCCTTTCGTTCTCAAACCGGGGTCATTGCCTAGAACTCTCAGCTTTTTCAGCAGAAATGGTCCAACCAGGAAAAAACAGGTCCTTCTCCCAGCTCTCCAAATCTCCACTGTTCTCTCTCTCTCTTCAAACTCCCCCCAGCAAAACCCTAATCACTGCCTCTAGCATGATACTTGCTATGACGCTGCTCCAATCAGAATCAATCATGCCATCTCCTCCCTCTCTACACAATGGCTCATTTTTATAGTAATACTTTATAACCAACTGATTTCCTGTTCTTTCGAGCCCTTTTGCTTCCTGTAGTTATGTGGACAGAGCAGCAGAGAAAACGAAAAAAAAAAATTAATGTGCGTTTATAAGTTCACTTTCAGATTAGGCCTATTTCTGCAGGGGAGACACATTTTTATTAGTGGGTTATATTAAATTCAGTTTTATTAGTCAGGTTATTTATGAGTAATGTTAGTTATTAATTTTCAAATGTGTCTCTTGCACCATAGGCATTTCAGGTGAAAAATAGTGTGCATTTTTGAATGTGCACGTGTGCTTTTAACTGTAAAAATAGATTTGCATCTTTTATGTTAAAATCGTTTTTGACTGAATAGCCTGTCTTTCCTTGTTAATCTGGTAACACATATAGCAATGCACCATAGGCATTTGGTGCGGCATCAAAAAAAAATTGCTACCTGTGCAGTAGTGCTGTACTCTGTGCTGTAACACGCCAAATATCCTTACAGGTGGAGCTGTGCCTCTCTGTGCACAGTGAGAAAAGGGTCCACATCTGGATAACCCTCGTTAAGTTAGGATGACCAACTCCAAGTTCCTGGAAAAATAGGTCAGGGTGCACCTCTGCAAGAAAGAATGGGAATGAACGGGGGACAGATGATGAGGAGGAAGAAGCAGAAGGCTTGGGAAGAAAATTAAGGAGGAGGAGAGCTAGGATGAAAGTTATGGCGGATAACTAATAGGATTAACGACAAGAGGGACAATGAATGGGAGGAAGGGGATGGCAGAGTTGGACTCAGACAAAGGACATAGGGAAGCACTAGTGAGAAGGGAAGGGGATTGGAAGAAGGAGAAGAGTCCGTAGGAAGGATAAGAAGGAGCATGAATGGATCACATGGGACAGAGAAGAAGGACTAGAATGGCTGCTAATGAATAGAACAAATGATTAGATGATTGAGTATTAGAACGACTGGGAAAAAGGCAAAGTAGGATAACAGAGAAGATAGACAAGGAGGGGAACTGATTTGAAAGACACGGACAAAAAGATGTACTGGAATAACACAGAGAGCAAAGTAGAATGGCAGGTATTAAGCTGAAGCAGTAGATGAAGTAGAATGACAAGGACAAAGGACAAGGCCTGTGATGAAGGTGTATAAGAATGACAGAGACAAGGTATAAGAATGTGGAAGAAGAAAACAAAAAGCTCTGGGGCAAAGATGGAAAATGACTGGGAAAAAGGAGAAGGAGAAGCACTATCCCCAAGCAGACGGAAAACAAGGACAAATATATATGAGAAAGACTTGTACAAAGGAGAAGAAAGAGGACTTTGATTAAAGAGATGAATAAGAAGAACCAGGAAAAATTAGGGTGAAGGGACATAAATGGTTTGAGGAGCAGGAAGACTGATACAAAGAATAAAAGGAATGACTGGTACAAAGAAATAGAAGTAGGAATGTGATGAAGAAGAAGCACTAGAAGAAAGGCTAATAAGTAGAAAAGGCTTAAACAATAACAGTCTGTGATGTAGCAAATGCATGACAAAAGCATTGCCAGTGCCATGTTCAACATATGGTCTGATGTCCAGCTCACATTTCCATCTTTTCCATCTGTAGCTATTTATTGGCCACATGATAGAGCTAAAAGACCACAATATTAGACAAAACCACCCAATTGAATCCTACATCTATGCATCAACTTTATTATTCTCCATTACAAACACATTATCTCCATATGCATGTTTTGGCTTAATAAAACAATGACTTATATCAGGATTCTAAAACTCCTATGAAGGGAAATGTATTTAAGCATAAAGAGTACAGCCCAACAAAATAGATATATTATTATTTAAAAGCTGCCAGCAAGCTTACTTCAATAGCTTTCACTTGCAGAATCTAAATGACAGAATCAATACAGGTCCAGCTATGAATAGGCCACCAATGTGTGAATCGAATGAGTGTTGAGAGGCTAGGACAAAGACCTTTTATAGCTATGTCATTTTTGTGGTTGTTTTATTAAGTGTTGTTAGAGCACTATCTATTAGCCAACACCAACAACATTATGTATCTGTTCCTAGAATGGGTGAGAAGAAAATAATGCCACACTATGACAGAGTGTTCCTGGACAAAGCAGCTCAGCTTAATCCCTAGAAAGTTTGGCGATTTTATGAAATGGAAACCCTAAATCAATCCAAAATGCTGTTGATGTCAGTGTTGGTCATTTACTTTAAAGCAGTCACTCACCTTGGTTTTTGTGTATTTCCTATTTTATTTTGTTGTGCCTTGATCTCTGCCCATTTAATATGGTACTGTGCTCAGAGGCATTTAGGGGACTTGTTCCCATTCTATACAATTTTATCATGAAATAAAATAAAATAAACTACAGAGGTTCAGTTTACCTATGAAAACACACATTGGCATTGTATATATTGTATATATTCACTTCAATGACACTTTCTGATAAGATTCTGATAAACAAGAATTGAACATATTTGGCTTTGCATCTTTTGTTACACGATGGGCCCCATTACAACTGTGCCGGTACAGAAACAACAGTGCCGGTAAGCCTACGTACCTAAGTACAACTCAGCGGGCGGGTGCCGTCCTGCTCGCAGTGTTCGCACGGAAGCACCAGCACCATTGTTAACCGTTCTGGTGCTCCCGTGACCCCATTGCCTGACTCCATGGGAAAGGGAACTAACACAATTACTGGTGCCTGACTTTCATGACACCGGATTCGGAATAGCCCGGTGGCCCCGGAAAGTCAGGCGCTGGTTATTTTTTTCAGGTCCGGCGGCAACCCTGTGGTTTTATTGGCAGGGTTACCGCTGGCCCCGTAATGAGGCCCTATGTCCTTGTGAATCTTAATTCATTGCTATTAAAAGTATTTTGGAAAATGTTGTATCTTACATACATGGGTTCAGTCATACAGATAATTATTAGATGTCCTTGCAAAACAAGGGTGATTCTAAAACTATTTAGGCTTCCACACTACAGGCTGACTACAGAGGGAACTGTGTAACAGGCTTACCTCTATTATGCATAGATGCACAACAGATAGCTTTGTAATTGGTCATTACTTGTATATAATAACAGTATTGGGTCATTAGTAGCCCACTGTGTTACTCTGCCTGTTGCTGCCAGGCATTTCTTAATTCTTTTGTTGTAATCATTTCTATGGTTGACCATTGAGTCACCAGGTCCTCCTTATAATGTGTCTCTATATTGCTGAATGCAACAATCCCTAACCTTCACCTGGGCATTTCATGCAGTCTCCTGATTCTTCTGGTCTCTTTCTCCTTCAGCCCTTTCCCCTCCTTCTTTCCACTCGTGAAATACCTTCTTCCCATTTTACCTTCCTCAAATGTATCTTCCACCTATGCTCACCCTAGGGCATTCCCATTCACACCTACCATAACCTCCTTCTAACTTGCTGATGGGCTTGATTCATCCACATTTTAATAAAATGTCTGTCTTCAACTGTTTTCTATGGCACCCACTAAACCATAGATAACCTCAAACAGCATTGCCACTCTTGCTGACATCCATTCTGATTTCACACAATTTGAACACCATACCTACTGTCCAATAAAGGTGATGGAGGTGGGCTTAAGGATCAACCAAACTGGCTGATATGGCCAACCCCTTCTCTGAATTCCTACTCAGATCCATCAAACATACCTATATTCAACTGCTAGCATCACCCCCTCACTAGTCTCCTCAACAATTGGCCCCATTGTGCCCTTCAGTATTTGTTTCCTTATATCAGTAACACCCTAACCTTTCTCACAACGTAGGCACCCATGTTTCCCATTCTTGTGTCCAGGCATAATTCTCTTCAAAGCTCAATATCTGTAACACCATTTAATTTTCCCTGATTATACCCTGGTTGACCGCCACAACACTACCACACACACATCTGGCAATACTCTTCTTCCATGTATCTACCATCAGCTCCAATCCCCTCTGCTGAACACTGCCAGTCTGTCCTCTTAGCAATCCTGCATGTGTCTGTCACATTACCCCATCCTCTCTCCTTCCCTCCTATTACCCCAATTAAAATTCCTACATCTGTGCCCTATGTGTGCCAATTGTAGGCTTTATTGAGTAACCCCTGATTTGCCTTTCCACTCGACCACCACTTTAATGTTTGCTCTAGCAGCCCACAGCCTGGAGCCAAGTCAGGCAAATGATGCCTCATGTAACACTGGTAATAGGCATGCTCACCTGTTACCCTTACCTTGCATAAGGAATCCTATCTTCCTCTCCAAACTGCCTATGACTCAGCAAATGCCTGATAGTACAATAACCTAAGATGATCTCTTCAATTCTATCCCTCAAAAATCTCCTTCTGCCCCTCGCAATCACTTCCTGAGAATTAAATTGCCTCTTCTCAAAAACTTTGTAAATCAGAGAACCACTGACTGCCCCTGTTGGGGTATTTTATCAGGCCCAAAGCCACATGGCTACCTGCTGTTATTCTCATATTGGGATCATGAGTGGCAAGCTAAACACCGGACCTGGTGTGCACTAGGATCCAATTTTCCACTTTAGTCATATTTCATCGGTGGAATTTCAGTGCATAGACATACCAAATCACCTGAATACTGTAATACGGGGAATCAGCCCTTTATGATTTGCCCCAGTAAACAGAGTTTTGGTGAATCTTTCTTTTTACCGTCAGCGGTAGTAAAAATGTCTATTTAGCTTTGTACCTGTCTATACACCAAAACAAATAACAAGAACACGCAGTAAATAGACTAAAGCTGATCTAATTCTTGTCAGGTACTTTAGAAACAAAAGATATGCAATTTAATGAGTATAACATGACTTTCTATGTAATTCAAGAATGAAAGCACACATATCAAACTCTAGTTTCCCGTTTGCAATGATACCAAATTCTATTCTTCAGGCCAAAACAGAGCTTTGGGCACAGGTCATTGTTACTGTTGCCCCAGAGATAAAAGCTTTTCCCACAATGTACTTCAATCGCACTTTACATTTTTGCAGTTCAAAACACTGTTATCTAAAATCCTTGAAACATAACATTTGTTCAGGCAGTTTAAAGCCTTCAGTTATATTTTAGATCTGCTTCTCGGATGGTAAAGAAATACACATGAAAATAGCTATCTATGTTTGTAAGTTCAAAACTATGTCAGTCTGCAGCTGCCCATGATATATAATTACACTATGTGCAAACATACAACACTCACCTAAATTGTACTTTTTTTCCTCACCTATAGAATGCTTGAAATATTCACACCAGCAAAGTCAGCGAAGCATCGATTCATTGTACCCTTGATCCCAGCTCGGCTGTCTGCTCCGCTGCACCCCCTCCTCTGCAGCAGGCTAGTTTTCTCTGACCCCCAGCTTGCATATGGAAGACAAAAAGCCCAGCAAACAACACACAGACAGACAGATCCTCTGAGACACAGTGTTTTGTTTTGTTTTCTCTCTCCCTGCTCTTCCCTTTTAAAAGGCTCCCTCCTCCACCTGCCCCTTGTTGTAAATTCCCCTATGGAACATAGAAGAACTGCCTGCCCCTGACTATGATGTCACATGTCAATCAGACACAACCTCCTCTGACCAAACCTCTAGAATCTTCCAGAGAACACATGTCTAACCTGTCACCTTTGGACAGAGATTCAAAACAGCAAACAGATGCCAATAAGTTACACTGGATTCCTGTGCTGAATGTTTTGAACAATAAGCTTGCTTTGTGAATCATGAACTTGCACATTCCATGCCCTTCAATATGTCACATCTTCACTGCAAAACAGCTTTAATTCTGCACGTTTATTTCTTGCATTTTCCAAGCGATATTGTGCAGACTGTGCTTGCCATCTCATGAATTGGGCCAATTTGTTCCAATGAGCTGCACCAATGAGCTATAGCCTGAGCTGTTCAGCAATCATCCAAGGCCGTAGCTGTCTGCTGTACTGGCATTCAGGTGAAAATCACGGTACACCGCTGTGGCATCGGATGAACTCTGCACAGTGTTGGCTATGAATACAGACATCTTGACAGCACATGCTATGAACTTTCGAAGATGCAGTTTTGCTGATCTACAATGCCAATTGCAAAAAATATGAACTTTGGCTGCCTTTTATGTATTCTGCAAAATACATCCAACAACTATGGAAGTTTTCCAGTCTATAGGAGTGTTTATCCCCTGAAGAAGATGTTATAAATTATATATATGTCAACAGCGGGCAGGTTTGAAGGCCTATGAGAAGCCATGAGGCTGAAAATGAAAAAATATATGACCCGGTATACTCCTGATATAGGTCCTTTGACTTATGAGATACTAATAGGCCCTAAAACCCTGTTCAATTGTGGATTTATGGACTAATAAAAACATTGTTTAGGTTTTTTCATTACTATCAAAATTGTTCCTTTGGTATGTTCGTTAAATTAACTTGGCTGCTCGTGTTTTTTTCTGAGATTGATGTCATAATTTGCTTTTGAATGTTATCAGTTTTTGAGATTGGTTGTTTCGTATGCAGTATGACCAATAAAAACATTATAAATGAGCGCTCACCAAGCAGCAATTTAAGGCAAGTTTAAAGTCACCATTAGTCCCATTCAAATAGTAAAATTAGTTGAGCACTCTGAGTTGAGCATTTTCACTAAACCAATGTCCAACAAACCCTCAATTTGTAAAGTTGAGGGCGTGGTTAAAATGTAAATGACTTCCTATATGTGAGGTTTTTTTTTCTTAAGTGTAGTTGAGCATTGTTTGAGCACCCGCATGGATTAGATTGAGTTGAGCACAGATTGAGCTCAACTCCCCAATTCCAGTTGAGGATTTGGTGAATATTTCAATGATTTATTTAATGTTTGTTTTTTTTTTTTAAATTGCTGTTGAGCGTTTGTCAGTCACTTAATATTGAAAATATTGTTTCTCTATTCATCAGGAACGCCCTAACAGTTTACATTAATCCATTCTTTCCAGGTCAGGTACAAGGGATTTAGCAGGAAGCCTGGATCCCCATTGCAGATTCACAACACAATGGTGACCCATGAAATGTGTTCTGCATCCACTCTTCCTTATTTTAAGGATGCATTGCCAAAAGCAATCTGCCCTTGCAAGTACAATATTGTTGTGTTCACCTCCTTGGGAAAGCTTAGTTTTTGTACAGTTTGCAAGTGTGAACTTCTGCTCTGGCTTCACCGGAATGTTGAAACAGTTGCATAATTGTGTCCCACAAGATTACATTCTTAAATGTGAACTTTCAAATACCTGTATTACTGCCTTAGAGTAAGCTGGACTCGCAGGAATAAGAAGAGAGAAACACAACGCTCACTCATAGAACTTACATCAGTGGCACCCAGAAAAGGGCACTGGAATACACACACAAACACTTGTCTTTGCCACCTTTTCCATTCCATGGTGGACTGGTCCAGAAAATGTGGGTGGGGTTTTTATTTCTTGAAACCATCCCGGGTTGGGAAGGCAAGGCTAGATTGGCCAGTGAGAGAGAACTAATACCAAAAGATAGAGGGAAATTATAAGGTGGCAATCGGAAGCAGGATGGGTGGGTTACTTGGGTGAGGTCAGAGGAGTAGAAAGTGTGCGACCAAGAGACCAGCAGGAGGGAGGACACAGGGGAAGAGTTTGGCAGCATTTTCAGAAACAGGTGAAGTATTGGTTAAGGAGTGGAAGTGGTACTGCTGGGTGAGTGTGTGTGATTGTATGGCTGGTGTAGTTAGAAAGTTTGGAGTAAGGAGTGAGTGTGAGGTAGCTGGTTCTTAGTGTACAGAGGGTTTTTGAGTAGTTGGAGTCGAGAGTAGCAGTAGGAGTGTGGAGGAGGGGTAGTCGAGTGGAGGAGGGAGTAATAAAGTAGAGGCATGAGTAGTTGGGTGGAAGTGGTGTGAAGGTGGAGTAGTAGAGTGGTGGAAGGAGTAGTCGAGTGGAGGAGGGAGTAGTGAAGTGGAGGAGTGAGTAGAGGAGTTTGGAGCAGGGAGTAGGAGTGTTGAGGAGTGGGTGGTAGTAAATAGGAGGGAGGAGTAACATCAAAGGGTGAAGGTGAAACATAAAAAGTGTGAAAGACATTGCAGGAGCAGAAGAGAGAGAGGGTAAACGTGTGAGAAGTGGCAAAATAGAGTAGAGAGAGGAAGGAACACAGGAAAGGCGAGCTTGAGCATCAAATGGAAAATCAAATCTTACAGTTTGTCTGAAAGACAGAATTTCCAAAATCCATTTAGACAACTAACAACTGGCTAGAGTAGGGAAAGTTGGGAAGTATCTGAGGGAGGTTAGAGATATATGGTCAAGTGCCATTAGGTTGTCATCACAGCTCAGAGAGAAAGAGAAAGAGACGCACACATGCCATAGGGCCCATTGAATAATCAATCAAAACCCTTTAACTGCCCCTGAGGTTTGGAGAGATTGTTATGCCATCTGTAACAACACTCAGTGCATGCCCATTTCAACCAAAAGATTAAGCTTGATGGGGCATCTTGGCACGGGCACAGGCACAATAAGTGTTCGCCCTATGTGCTGAAAGACATTAAAGCCAATAGCCAACAGTGCAGAATCCCACTGCCATTTTGCCATATGGTGATATTTGACCACTTAATGAAGGTCTACTCTATTTCTACAGTTCTGGCATAGTTATCATACACCTCCATGTTCTTCCCCTCTCAGTTCTGAGTTCATGACCCATTTTCCCCTGAGTGCCTGTGTCTGGCCCATTAGTGCTTCATTGGTGCCCCACAGTACTATATGTTTCCCACATGTGTGCCCCACAGCCCAGTTCCAGTACCAGTTGCACCTCATTGGTCAGTGCAGGCACAATTCTCCACTGAAAACACATTATATTCCCTTTTGACCTAAAGTACCCACTTCTGCATCAGGTTCCTTATCTACATCCATATATTTCCTGATATGCATTTGCCCGACAGTACCTCATTATGGCCCCTATTATACCCTCAGTGATTCTTCTCCCATTTGTCCCTCAGTGCCCCATTTGGGCTCCCTTTACCACAAGAACCCAGTTCTATCCCCATTTGCCACACAATCTTAGGTCCGATTCCACCTGCCCTCAGTTCTTCAGACATGTGCATAGAAGTATCCAGTTCTGGCACCATCTTCCCAGTGTGTCGCTTGTTTCACATGCAGTGCCAAGTTCTGTGTAAATCTGACCTACAGTGTCAATCTGCCCTCATTTCCCCTCAGGGACCTGTTTTGATGCCATGTTCTGCTCAATCCCTTGTTCTGGCCCCATGTGCTCACCATCAGTGCCCTTGACATTGAAGATGACTGGGTGGTTAAAATGGTTCTCGAAAGGCACGCATGGCTATTTATTAAGCATTATTGCCTGCAGCTGTGGGCAATATGGGATCGGAAGAGATCAGAAGATGTATTTATAGCCCAAAGTGAAACAAGGGTGCGTAAGGAATGGCTGCAAGATCAGAAAATCATGCTGTGCCAAGTAGCTGCAGAAAATAATGCTGTTTGCACCGGTCCACAGGGCTATTTGTTTTTGACTGGTCCATGAATCTCCTACACAAATGACTAAAAAAAACACAATCGCATCAATGCATAAATGAAAATATGTCCCATTTACTTCAAGAGTTATTTGTAACTATAAACCCAAAACTTTGAGTCTCATTATTCAAAGAAATCAGGATTGGATTATCTCTAGGATCATGGGGGCATGCATTATACGAATACTAATCGCAAACCCACCAAAAACGCACATTTCTGAAATCATCTGGGTGTTTTAAAGTTTAGGGCTATGGATTCACTTTATAATTAATTATATTGTTTTATAACCTTGTATTTAGCTTAAGCAAACTATGTGCTACAGCAGTATGCAGGCAAGCAGGCCCTATGCTATTCATTATTTGATGGTCCAGTGCTGTGTTTTTCTATGGGTTTTGGGATTTACAGTCCCCGGTTTCTAATTAATGCAATCCAGGAATGCATGTCCCAGAATGCAACTTCAAACCAGGATTAGACTAGCATTTACCAAATGCAAAGGGGCATGATATGATAGGATGTGATATGGCATTCATAACACGCTTGTGTTTCTACGCGCAACAAGACAAGGAGAGGGAAAGAAGGGGAGGACAAAACAACGATCTTACTAGGCCTTGTGTCATTCAGAACGCGCAAGCACAGGGAAGGGGCAGGGGAGAAGTGCACAATAAGGGGGGGGTGGAGAAGTGCAAAAGGGATGAGGATGGAGAAGTGCAGGTAACAGAGTGCAGCAAACGTGTGGCTAAGTGACGGTAATCAGAGGGTGCTGCCACAGCAGGTGGCTCATAAGTGCAGAGAGAGGGGAATGTAGCATTACAGATACAGTGGTGGGTGGTGGGTGGAAGACAGTGTGAGGTGCAACTGGACAGGCAGGGACCTAAGCCAAAATTCACAGTGTGGCCAGGTGACCAGTGCATGGAACAGACTGGTCATCAGCAGAGGACCGGAAGAGAGAAAGCAGAGGCAAAGAGGAAGGTCTTGAGTTGCTTCTGGAACGGAAGATGGCTCTGCTCAAGTTTGAGAGAGGCAGGGAGGCTGTTCCAAAGGGAGGCCCCAGCCAAAGAAAGAGATCTGCCACAACTCTCTGCTTGGAAAAGGTTATGACCCTCAGAGAGCTAGAGGTGGAGGAGCGGAAAGCTCGAGAATAGAGTTGGAAGTAGTGTGGACCCAGGCCCAAGAAAGCCTTGTGGACAATGCAGAGGGTCTAGAACTTGATCCTTGCCGCCAATTGGAGCCAATGAAGAGACTAAAGAGCTGGAGAGATACGATCCCTGGGCTTGAGGGCAAGGACAAGTCTAGCAGTCATGTGCTGACTAAGTTGTATAGGACGGAGCGTAGAGGCAGGCAGATTTAGAATGAGGCTGTTGCAGTAGTCCAGCCTTGAGAGGACCAGAGCTTTAGAGACAGTGAACTTCTGGGGGAAAGTGAGGAAGGGACAAATAGGTCTGAGGAGGTGCAGCTGATAGTTTGACTTCTTAGAGACATCGGAAATGTGAGGAGAGGAGAGGGTGGAGTCGTAGTTGACCCAAAGGTTCTTAGCTTCACAGGTAGTAGAAGGAAGAGGACCCAGAGTGGGCCACCAGAGAGAGAGAGGAAAGGAGGGAGCTGCTATTCCATTGAGGAGGTTATTCGTCTTACTGGCATTGATGCAGACATCATTAGTGGCACGCCACTCCTGAATTGCAGGCAGCCAGTCAGGAATGAGAGAGGGAGTAGAAGCGGCAGAGGGGAGCCTGAAAGAGAGCTGACTGTCATCTGTATACAACTGAAAGTTGGAGCAGTGAGCAGCTTTTCGTTGGACAGGTGAAGTCAGGTATTGTTTGAACATCAAGGGGGAGAGGTTAGACCCTTGGGAGACACCACAGGTAGACAGTGAGATAGAAGATAGGAAGGGCTCCAGTTGGACCGGCGATGGTCAGTCGGTGAGAAACGAGGTCAGCCAGGCCAGGACCTGATCAGTGATATCCAGGTTATCACTGAGGCGCTTGAGCAGGATGGCATGGTTGACCATGTCGAATGCAGAAGCAAGATCAAGGAGAATGACGACAGAAGGAAGCTTAGAGTCAAGGTTGGAGAGCGGGTCTTCACAGATGTTCTGGAGAGAGGTTTCCATGCATCTGGGTACTCTGAAACCAGACTGATGGTCATGAAGACAACCAATAGATTCAGTGTGAAGGTTAAGAGATTGCCAGCTCTTCCAAGAGTTTGCCCAGGAAAGGAGTGATAGTGATCGGGTGATAGTTAGCCAGAGCGGACGGATCAGCAGGTGGCTTCTTAAGGAGGGAGTACACAACAGAGTGCTTCAGGGGGAGGGGAACGTTCCAGTGGCATAAGAGTGATTACAGAAATTGGCCAGGGCTGGAGCAAGCATGTCAATGTGGTCCTTGATGGTTTTGGAAGAACCGGGAAAAACCTTTTTTGAAAAGTTCTTCATAGATCAGATTTTTTAGAAACCTCATCTGGGGAGAACCAGGGAAAGGAAGAGAAGGTAGGAGGAGAGGAGGCCACAGGCAGGCCAGGTGTGTAGGAGGATGATGAGGAGGAGTAGGAGGAGGAATAGAAGTAGGAGGAGGAGGAAGAGAGGTTGGCCAGGATGTCCTGAGTTTTAGTGATGAAATGAGAGGCCAAGGTCATGCAGGGAGCCTGGGAAGGAACAGTAGAGGTTGAGACTGCAGCAGAGTTAGCCAGCTCCTTACAGATTTTGAAGAGTTCAGCCGAATGGTTAGATGCCACAGAGACACAGGCTTGGATGTGTGCTCTCTTCTTGGTAAGGACAGAGTCTGTACCTCCTTTGGAACAGGCGGTGGCCAGTTTATAAGAGGTGGTGCCTCTAGCCTTCCACTTCCTCTCAGCCACCCTGAACTTGCATTTCAGGGTGATGTAATCTGAGTCATACCAAGAGGTGCACTTGGATTTAGGCCTCAAGCAGATACTCATGACAGGGGCAAATACGTC
This sequence comes from Ambystoma mexicanum, assembly GCF_040938575.1. Classification (NCBI taxonomy): domain Eukaryota; kingdom Metazoa; phylum Chordata; class Amphibia; order Caudata; family Ambystomatidae; genus Ambystoma; species Ambystoma mexicanum. The sequence continues at coordinate 1,504,119,366 of NC_090937.1, read as the reverse complement.
AAGATTGTCAGAGATAGAATTATGAAGGTTAGAGAGGGCTGTGTAAGGGTGTGAATAATCCAAAAGTGCAGAAGGAGGAGAGAAACAAGCGGTGAAAGCCTCAACTGACACACGCCTCATGGGTAGAATGACTAAGAAGGTAGGTGGCAGTGTTGGAATCGGCTTGGCCTGGGGGGTGGAGAGAGAGAGATGGGAGGAAAGGCGAAAGTGGTCACACCAGGAGAGAGGAGTGTGATAGTGTTGGAGAGGAGGAGATCTGAAGAGATCAGAACGTCCAGGGTGTGCCCTGCAGAGTGCGTCGGGCCAGAGGGAAGAATACATAGACAGAGGGAGTCACAGAGGCTGCAAAAGAGTCCTGCAGAAGGACAAGAAGCATCCAGGTGGATGTTAAGGTCTCTGAGGAGGAGAAGTTGAGAGGTAGAGGCGAGGAGGGAGGAGGAGAGATCCACCCACTCAGAGAGGAAGGTGGCTACCTGGCCAGGTGGCCAGTAGATAGTGGCCACAGTGAGAGAAAGGCCAGGAGACAGAGAGAGAGCCTCTTGACCAGGTATTCAAAGGAGGAGTAGTGCTGCATTGGAATGATAGAAGCAGGGATCCATTCTGGGAAGATCAAGGCTACACCCCCACCAGGGTGGTTGGTTCTGGGTGCCACAGGTGGACGATTTGCTTTGAGTTCAAATGCCATCGACATTCCACTGATGAAAATTTTTGAAAAGGAATAACATCTACTGCTTTTTTCGATGTGACGCAGTAATTTTCAATCAAATTGCATTGTTTAGAGCACATGTTTTGTTCTGTATGCTAAAAGCAATTATGTGAGTCACCCTCTTCATTGCCCGCTTAGACCTACCTCGCAGTAGAGTGACATTTACAAACGCACCAATCAGGCTGTGTACTCAGTTAGTTTTCCATGTTTCCCTCACCAACCTTAAATATCCAAAAGAATTGACAGAGTAATGCAGATAAAAAATTAAAAATAATTCACACATGGAGCAGGGAAAGACCTCTAGGTGCATGTGTATCTGCTTGTATATCGAGAGAAGTCGTTTTTTGTATGCATGAGTTTGAATTTGGACAAATACTGCAGCACGTTGAACATTACATTCGCTTGTCTTTGTTTCTACCTTGAACACTGAAGTGAAATATCACACTAGTATGCACATTAAATACAGGACACTGTTGATCACATTTTCTGTGTGCACATAATTCTGAGCACTTCCTTTTCTGTGCATGTCTTTGTGGGCATGTATAATTCAGGAATGTACTTCGTATGTGCAAGGTGCAGGCAGGCACTGCAAACAGAAAGCTGCTGCAATTTGTATCAATCATGCTCCCTCCGGTGACCCTGGGCAATATGACAACTTATCAGCAGTGGATGGTGTGCTAATGCACGCATAGTCAATCCTCGTAGATTAAAAAGAGGGAACCCAAGGCTTCTAACGAGAAGGGGATGCTCCTGGGTATATCGGGCATTGCATGGCACAAAACACAAGAACTGAAATTCGTAAAACCCCCTTAAAGTTGGGTCAGCTGTGTCAGCTTCTTGAAACTCGCAAGATCTCGGAATCTGCCAGTGTGCACTGTGCTTTTCATCAGGGCTTTTGAACATCAACATCTCCCAAAATGTACGCCGTTCAACTTTGCTCAGAGCGTTTCTGTTTTATCTCTCGCGATATCTAGGAATCTGTCAGTGTGCACAGTGCTTTTCAACTCCAGCATGTCCCAAAATGTACGCCGTTCAACTTTGCCTAGAGCATTTCTGTTTTAAAATGTGCACTTTTGCAGTGAGGTGCCGGCGTGTGTCGAGAGTGTTCCCCTTCGATGTAGACAAAGCCATCAGCAGCCCGAGCTTGGTGCCCTCAGATGTCCTGAAATTTCAGCTGCATACTGCACCCATGTCGTTTGTAATCGCGAACAGTTGTGAGCTGCACATGCTGGTGAGGGCTTTGTTTGAGGGACTGAGCGTTTATCGGGTATATGGCACCTTGAAATATGGTGGATGAGAGCATCCGTTCGGTGAGACATTTAGGTAGCTAAATGGGGGTGGGGCAATTGCTTCGAGTGGGGCAGGGCTCCTGTGTTAGGAATGCAGGGATTGCTCAAGGGTAAATGCTGTGTGTGCAGTGGAGCTACATGTGGGTTCTGGAGAGTTTGTATGGGAGGATTTTTGTGTGTGGGGGAGTCGTGTGTGTGTGTGTGTGGAGGGAGGTGTGTGTGTGGGGGGATTCTATGGCATGACAAGGAAGCTCATATTATGCTATCAATCTTTACTACTGACAAAATAGCAGCAAAGAAAAAACTTTGTTCAAACAGTAACTTTTCTTTTTAAACAGAAAAAACACATGAACCATAAGCACACAGTGCAGGAACTGAGTCCAAGGTAGGGCTTAGAACCAGCCCATCAACCAATCAGGATGAACCCACCCCCATAAATGTCCTTTACTCTAACTGCAACCCCTCTTTCTTTGCTGCTGACGCAACGAGATAAGTCCTTTTGTTATACGCTTGTCCTTTCTTCTGTGAAGAGTTTTTTTCTTGATACATTGTTTCTGTGCTTTAACTATATCTGGTATAACTTTGAATTTATGTTCGCTTGTTCGAACGTTGGGAACTTTATTTGTTATTGTGACCTCTTGGCGTGAGGCGTTCTCCTCGCCTCAGTCCAGCCCTGAGTCGGCCCTTTCTGCTTCCTTCCCGCCCTCTTCCTCCGCCCCTCCTTCCCCTTGAGGGTTTTTATTATTCGCCTTCTCGGAGAAGTGTGTTATTTCAGTAGCGCTGCTCACGCTTCCCTCCCCTGTCTTTTTTCTTCACGTCTGCTCGGCGCGTATATATATATTCAGTGAAAAAACTTTGTTAAAGGGATGTTATGGTTAAGTTACGCTACTAAAAACCTATGAAATTCAGTAAAAAAACTTTGTTAATGGGATGTCATCAATGACATTTGTGATGTCATCTTTGATGTCCTGGGTTTTAGGCTTAGCAGTGCACGGTGGTGGCGCGAGTTATGGTTGCTTAGCTTACCATAACTGGCGAATTTCAAGGGTTTTTCGGTTTTACTTGGAACCATAACGTCCCTTTTTCAAAGTTTTTTCACTGAATTTCATAGGTTTTTAGTAGCGCAACTTAACCATAACGTCCCTTTAACAAAGTTTTTTCACTGAATTTCATAGGTTTTTAGTAGCGCAACTTAACCATAACATCCCTTTAACAAAGTGTTTTCACTGAATTTCATAGGTTTTTAGTAGCGCAACTTAATAATAATAACTTTGACTTTATGTACATGTAATATGGAACATACTGAACCTCTTATACTGAACTTGATGTCTGCCAACTCTTTTAATGTCCGCGGACATGTTCGGAGAACATTACCACTACCTAAAAACTCTGGGGGGGGAATGTTTGATTCTTATATCATAACATAGGAACATTTAACAAATTCAAAAAGCAGCACACATGCGCGTTATATGTAGTAATACATAAGAAATGTAACCCATATATGTAGCACACTAACCATTCATTTAAATGCAATATGTTCTAAAAGGGAATGTACCACAAGAAGATAAATTGGCTTCCAACATAATTACCTCACAGACACTACAGAACTAAGAACAAGACCAGACCTACACAGTACTTAGAACATATCTTACCTGAAATAGTAAGTGTACTTCATTTTACTCATATAGTTATAAACTTTCTGTATTGTATTAGATAAAACAAAATATTATCTTTTTTTTTTTTCTCATAGAAATGTCTAATACGCTGGAATTGCTAGAGGAGCATTTCCCACATGAGGAAATGTCACAAGATAATGAAACTAATGGTAAACACTTTACATTATAAACTATTTAATGATTATTATTTCATATACATTTAACATACATATATTTTTTTGTACAGAGCATACCAAAATAGAAAATACCTCTGAAGAAACTGTTATGGATAACACGCTTGACAGCATAAAAGAAAAAATGTATTTTTTGTTGACCAATTTTAATAATTTGAAAGCTTTTGTTGAAGATCATTTAAAACAAAAACCTCATACCATTGCCCCACTTGTACTTGTCCCCCCTCACCATTTCCCAGTCAATTATCCCCAAACCCTATCCATAACCCAAAACGTTTTGGTGAGACGTCCATCCCTTCTTCACCTGATACCAATCATGTTGAAACCACTCATTCTCCTGTTTTTGTTTCCGTTTCTGCCTCACCTTCTCTGTCATAAATTATTAATATATGTTAAATAAAGTTACATTCTTATATTGTGTTGTACTTAGTTTCTTTTCTTTTGTTTTAAAAAACAATGTAGGTGTCCGCGGACAGTGCAGGTGTTCTAAAATGAAGAACACTATACCTGTCCGTGGTGTTCGATAGCAAGTTGATACTGTTCTAAGAACACAATTGTTGTCCTGAAATGTTCGTAAAGAAATGAAAATTAAAGTGTCCTGAAGAACACTATACCTGTCCGTACTGTTCGCTAGCAAGTTGAAACTGTTCTAAGAACACACTTGGTGTCCTGAAATGTTCGTAATTAAACGAAAATGGAGGTGTCCTAAAGAACACTATACCTCTCCGTACTGTTTGCTAGCAAGTTGAAACTGTTCTAAGAACACAAGCGGTGTCCTGAAATGTTTGTTTGACGTATGACGCACTTTTAATTACTTCAGGACCCGAACAGTGTCCGTAGAACTTCAACACGCATGTGCAAACCAATGTCCGTGCATTTGGTGTCCTGCGGACAGGCACGTCCTTCGCGGACATGTTCGCGAAGGGACCATGTGACCGCGCCCACGCTAATCACGTGTTCTGAATGCGGACACTGTTCATGTCCCCGAACAATTTAAAAGTACATTTTCAAGTAATCCACAATATTTCTCAATAAAAACTCATCATGGCACAAGTCCCACCTAGTAATCCTGAGTTTCTACATACCTTTTCAAACATTTTGAACCCTTTTTTGTGTTCGATCTGTGCGTGAACTACCGCCATGTCCGCGGACATATTGTAACATGAACAGCCCTTCTACCATTTCCACTTCACTCTCTGTGCCATTCCCTCATTGGCTGTAGCTAAGAAATCACATGACCATGCAGCAATCACATTCAAGACCTCTACATATAACTGCATCATCATAGCTCAGCATTGCAAATGTACTGTGAATCTCTCTGAGTACAAGTGTCATTTTGATTGGCAAGCACCATCTACAAGAAATACTGTACAAGTCTCCAAGATTTCTACTTGCAGCTCCATGCATATCCATATGCATGAACACAAACAGGTATGCATATTTTCTGTACAGTACATTAACACATTTTCAAACTGACTTTTAGCTTGTGTAATCTGTAAAATGAATCTACTGTCTTTTTTCCAATTTCCTAAAATCAACTATCACTTATAAACCTTTATACTATTTACTTTCTTTATGCACACGCACTCAAATCATGTTAAACTAACATTTTTGAAATGAAATATATAGACTACATATATTCAAACTAAATTGCATGCATGCACACTCTGTGTTCAAATCTCAAAAAATAATACTTACATATTTTTATTTATTTATTTATTTAATTACTTTAATTTAAGCATGGCATTGAGGCACTATTACCTAGAACAGCTTAGTTACAGAAATAGTGGTATTCAGTGGTACATTATGAATTTCACAAGACATAGTAAAGATATTTTGTTTGCTACAGTTAGTCATTGCAATACAATTTGTTCATTAAGAAAATATCATATGTTTTGAACTGGTGCGACGTATTTTATGTAAATAAGATAGTTTTAATGGTTTTGAGGAAGGCGCTGAGGGTTTCAATTAAAAATATCAATGTCTAAATTAAAAACAGTGCTATATACAAACAAAATTACTAATTTGTTTCTTTTACAATTGCAGTGAAGACCATTCTCCAGAAAAGAAGCAGCCGAATTTGAAGAACAAAGAAGAACTAAGAAATAACCTGTTCATTTTAGAAAAAAGTAAGTAGAATATCACCATAATATTTGTATTATTACTCAAACACACTGTAAAGTTAATTCATGCTATTTCTATGCCTATAAATAGAGATTTGCACCATTCTGTCCAAAAATCCCCATGTCTTAAACAGCGATTTACGGCCAGAATGACCCACAAATTCCTATTTTTGGACACACAAATTACCCAACTCAACCGCTAAAATTTTAATATTATAGAACAAACAACTGTTTTAATTGTATACATTAGATTTACTATTTGTACTTCTCCACACCACTAGCTTACTTTTTTCTGTCATCTGAACCCCAGTTTAGTAGCACATAAATTCAAGAATACCCATCCCTACTAGTCTTAGTTCCCAAAGCACAATCACACACCATTGCATACATCTTTATCATCTTACTCAAACACTCATGCACACAGCACACATACATTACAGAACACCCCAACCCATACCATCTTTATTTTTTTCAACAGACCCTAAAGAATGCCTACCGAAAGTAAAGTCCGTAGAAAGCAGCGCAGAAGTAGAACACATGAAAATAAAAGTGTACAACATAAGCATCCATCTCTAGCATAATTTGTAAAAAAAGTTGAAATAAAACAGCTAATACAGTCATTTAGTGAAACACAAGAAGTTTCAAGTACAAAAACTTTTCCTCCTCTATCAAAATGTAAAACAAACCAAAAAACAATTAACAGAAAATCAGCTATCACTACAGATAAAACTACTTCTTTAAATGTTGATATAATGCAAAGTAAGCATACCAAGAAAAGTATTTTAGCCAAAATGCACCATCACAAAGTCCTTCAAAATCTTATTAATAAAGGAGAGAAATCAGGTTCAATGCTTAAAAACTATCATATGAAATTAATCTTAGAAGCGTTGATAGACAGTGCAATTCTTCTCAAACAAAAGTCATTTATTTTAGTGTTAAACAAAATGAAACCACTAACAAAACTAATAACTAAATTACAAAAAAGACTTCTCAATAAACGAAATGTCAACAGAAAGAACTTCTTAAGTATATGCGGAGGTGAATGGAATCACTCTATGAGCACAGAACCATACTTTAACGAAGACGCGTACAAACAAAAGCAAACAAATACAATTGCCATACATAGCAGGTGTCGAGGTTATGAAAAGTGAATAATACCATAATGGAACAAGAAGTACTCCTTACAAAAATATGCCCTGAAAAGTTAGAATTACCCCTCCATTCAACTGAATCAGAACATCTAGTGTACAAATGGCCATGCACGTCAATGTGCAACATTCCCAAACAATTTTTAAAGTCTTTACGCCAATTCCTCAATCAATATGTAAAAAGCAAAGACAAAATCAAAATTAAACTACTGCAAAATATGGATACCTGTCCAGTGTGCAAGTACACAGGACTACAAGGACATTAATTGGCCTGCATTACAGGATCTACTTGTAAAACCAGCTTCCATGATATCAAAAGGATATCAACACATCATTCAACTATAAGAAATCTACTCTATAAACTGTACTATGCTAAAAGTCCTGCTTTAGCACTAGCAAATTTAAATAACAATATTCTACATGGTACAGCAAAAGACCTACTTGAAGAAATTGACTATATCCAGAAAAAATATTTTGGAAGTGAAAGCCACTTACAGAATGAAATAGCTTTAAACCAAATTAGCAACAATTCTACGCATGGCAACCTTTTACTAAACACATACAAAAAAGAAATAATAAAATAATAAAATGTAAAAATACATCAGCCTTACCAAACCATGTGTGTGTATGTTGCCGCAGAACTTTTTATAAAAGTAACACAAAAACTATAGACCTATCATACAAAATAGAAGACAATGAAGATTCTAAATGGTTTGAATTAGCTCTCTACCTTGTAGCAGAAAACAAATACGAAATAACTGACCCCTTAATACTTTGCAGTTACTGCACTACACAACTTGACAACAACCAAACTCCTTCACGCGCTATCACAAATAATTTGGAATTATACCCACTACCAAAACCCCTACAACAACTTAATTTATATGAGAGCATCATAATTCAAACAGTGAACCCATTTCAAGCAATAATACGCCTTCAACCAAAAACAGCAAAATTACCTCCCTCTGAATTGGTAAAAGGCATTTGTGGAAAAGTAGTTGATTATTCATTAGATCTAAAAGAAAATGTGCATACTCTAGGAGTGCAATGTCCAATGCAGCAATCTTTACTTATCTTAATAAATGGAGTACCTACAAAAGACAAAAAAAATATGGCAACAGCTGGTAGATTTACATAAAGTTAGAGAAGCCTTGCAATATCCTAAAGAGAATAACGAATATTACAAAGAAATTAATATTGAAGAAAACCTGAAGGATACAACTGAAAAAATTCAAGAAACACAAGAAACTGGTCAATTTGAGCTCCTAGATCCTGCTACAATATCAAATACTTTAGACCATTATACAATTCATCCTTTGCACTCTAATGACACCATAGAAGATGCACATACCAAATGTGTCAAACAAAAGGATCACCAATCAGCATAAAGGAAAAAAAGTATAGAAGCACGTGCTTTTCCTCTATTCTTTCCTACTGGTAAAGGAGGAAGGTACGATGATAGATCTATTCAAATATCAGCATCAGAATACTGCGCTCATTACGGATGTATTCTGAAGATCCCAGATTTAGACAAAATGTGGAATACATATTCCACCTACTCTTTGAAAGTGAACTAGCAACTTTATGTTACGGATTTGCACACATATTAAAATCAGGATCACACTTTCAAAATATGACAGCTACACAATTATTACAAAAAGTGCAACAAAAGGATGAGGTTTTACAATCAAATATTTAAAATCTATTAGCAAATATGCGTGGTTCTAAAGAGTACTGGTTTCGACGTCATGGAGATGCACGTTGTATGATCAGAAACCTTGGCCTACCCACTTGGTTTGTCACATTAAGTTGTGCAGAATATGCATAGGAAGATTTACATGATTTCCTACGCATATCAAACAAAAACAAAACAAACAGAGATATACTAACACCTGGAGAACTTTGTTCTTTGGATCCTGTTAATGTTTCAAGATATTTTCACCATCGCTTCATTGCTATGCTTCATTTTATTTGTAATAAAACTGTTCCTCCCCTTGGAGAAGTGCAACACTTTTTTTGGAGAAAAGAATACCAAGCCAGAGGAGCACCACATATCCACATGCATTTATGGATTAAAGATGCTCCTAAATTTGGTCAAGACAATGATGCCACTTTTTTACAGTTTATTGAAAAATATGTCACTTGTGAAATTCCATCAGAAGCCACAAATAGTGATCTTCATGTACAAATTTTACAATTTCAAAGACACAAATGTGGAAAATATTGTTGTCGCAAATACAAAAACAAAGGGAAATACTACACTAAATGCTGATTTGGTTTCCCTAGATCAGTTACAAATACAGGTCAAGTGAACAACCTCATGTCTTCAGTTAGACATAGTGTTAAAGGTAAGTCACCTAAAAATACATATTACATAAAAAGAAAAGAAAAGAAAAGAAGAAGAAAAATATATCAATGGTTATAATGCAATCATTGCCCACTTATGGAATGCAAACATAGATGTGCAGTACATTGCAGACAATTCTACTGCAGTTGCACGAAATGTCACAGCATACTTAACCAAAGCAGAAAAGACAGAGCTCCAAGACCTCTGGAATGACCTCTCATCAGATAAAACAGTGTCTCAGAAATTATACAGCTTGGGCATAAAAATGCTCTCCCATAGAGAATGTGGATCATATAAAGCAGCTGATCGTTTAACTGGCACAGCATTGTATGGTAAATCTGAAAATATATTATGACTAAATCTTGGTCCAGCTAAATCTAGAAAAAGAGTTCTAAAATCATACGAAGATATAGAAACAATAGCCAAACATGATCCCAACAGCCAAGACATTTTAAAAAAACAATTTATTGGACACATACTACCCAAAGAGAAGTAATACTTTGGAAACCATGTGTCTATACCACATAGCACAAAACTACACATACAAAAATAATATAAAACCTGATGAAAAAAAAAGTAAATCCAGAGTGACAAACTGTGAAGGCAGCTTAGTTAAACTCACTAAACCAAATTTAATTAATCATATCAAATTGTCATTAAAGACTCCTCAACATAAAGAAGTATATTGCATGTCCCTGCTACAACTCTTTAAACCATGGAGAAAAGAAGAAGAAATACTAGATAACTATGACTCATATGAAGATGCTTTCAAAGCAAATGAAAGCACTATAACTGATGTAATCTTTACACAATACAAAACAATGTTGCACAATGAACAGCAACACAAACAAGAACTGCAGGCCCAACTAGATAAGGACACTCCTGACAGTAGTCAACCTTCTGTAACAGGAAGCCAAGAACCACTGGGTTAATCAATAATAATAAATGAGGCAGAATTAGCTATGATAGAAGTAGAAAACACCATGTATCAGTATGAAGATAAAGAAGACTTAACTATACTACAACCAAAACTAACAATGAGCAACGTTGCATTTTTCAAGAAGTAACAAAACAAATTGCACATGGTGTACATCATGAAAATAAAGAATGTTCCTGCTATAATTAGAAACCTATACTACTGTACGTCAGTGGTGAAGCTGGTCTGGCAAAACATTCCTAATCAAAATCATCAGTAAGTTCCTTCAACAATTGCAAAACAACAAACTGTCAGCTGTTGTCACTGCCCCCACAGGTTTAGCTGCCTACAACATAGGTGGTGTCACTTTACATCGATTACTACTATTTCCAGTAGAACACCAGAACAAATTAGACTATTACAAACTTTCTGCAGAAGCTGCAATGGAACTACGCAGAGTATTGAAAAAAAATGAAAATGCTGCTAATAGATGAAGTGAGCATGGTCTCCAACCTAATATTGGCTTTGATTCACCTCAGATTACAAGAAGTACTCAAAACAAACTATGAAGAGCTCTTTGCAGGAAAACACATTATTGTTTTCGGAGATCTTCTTCAATTGACACCAGTAAAAGGGGAGCTTATTTTTAAAACATTAGGACACAAACTCTGCCGTAAAACTGTTTGCAGCATTGGAAATGTCAACCTTTGGCAACATTTCCAATACAGAGAATTAACAGAAAACATGCAGCAATCTGCAGATCTCACTTATGCCAACATCTTAAATAGTATCAGAGTTGGTATACGTTCTAAAGAAGCAGAAGCAATATTGAAAACCGGGCAAATTAATGCACTCTATGTCGATAATGCATGTGCTACAGATGTTATGGAACAATTAGCCCACAGAAATGTCAATTGTATGGCCTTAATGCCAACTCTTGCAAGCTGTTTTAAATTCAATGAAATAATGTTAAGTAAAGAAATGCAACCAATAATGGAAATTAGCACCACAGACAAACTAGATGTACATGGTATGACACTACCCATGTGTGACCAAGCCACAACAAGACTAAATAGCAGCAGGCTTAGAAAAGATATTAATAATGCTTAAACGTAACCTTGACGTGGACCAAGGACTTGTTAATGGAGCACTGGGTACAGTTGTTGGCTTTCAAACATACCCACGTGACAACACAATTCAGTTTGTCAATATACTCTTTGACAAACTTTCAGAAGTAAAAAGGATAGGATGCTCAACAGCTCGATTCCTTCTCTTCAAAGACATGTATGTACGCAGAAAACAATTGTCTCTAACTCTTGCATACGCAGTCACGATTCATAAATCACAAGGTCTTACCCTAGACAAAGCAATGATAGATATTGGTAACACAGTCTTTAAAGAAGTCATGAGCTACACAGCTTACGTACGCTTGACTTTGATGCAAGTAAAATAAACGCTGAGATTCCTTGCATTTTAGAATACAATAGACTTCGCTCAATATAAACCCCCATCTAAACACATATTCTGTTCCATAAAAAGTAAAACGTTATAAAAGAAAACTAAATCAAACTGAAATGCAACAGGATGTCACTGCAAATCCTCCAAAGAGAGTAAAGGAAAGTAATACTTCATCAAGTACCACAAGCAAAAAAGAACCAATTAGGGAAAGTAAACTAGGTACTTCTTCAAAGAAGGAAGACAATCTCCAAAAAAAGCAGTCAGATCCAGAACTACCTGGTCCATTTAAACTCTCAAATATAGTTGGTGTAAGTTGCTACGCAAATGTAGCGATGAATATTCTTTTTCAATTACCACCAATTGTTGACAACATTTACTTACACAGTACAGACCCATTGTGTATGCAAATGTTAGTACTTCACAGACATGCAGCAAACAATACTGACAACACGTATAGTGTTTATGGAATAAGACAACAATTGGACTACTGTGCTGGAATGGTGAAATTCACTATAAACTCACAGGAATATCCACAAGAATTTCTAATGTACTTACTACAAGTACTGGAAAACAAAAACATACCTATAAATGAAATCTTCCAGATTTCATACATGTGGAAACATACATGCACTCTCTGCAACAATGTGACACAAGAAGAAATCCCCAATGAACGCTTTATATATATATATCAATACCTAATTGTGAATCCATTCCATTTCAGCAACTTGTACAAAATGCAAAACATGGTTCTACCTGCAATTCAGATAATCGCTCCACGTTAGTAATACAAACACATAGTAAATACGTAATACTAATGCTTCTACGTTACAATGCAGATGGTACCAAAAACAACTGCAAGCTGACTGGATTCACACATGGTCAAATATCACTTGGTAAGAAAACTTTCACAACAATAGGTATAATCTACCATGCAGGAGCCACAACCAATTCAGGGCACTACACTGCATATATAAAAAAGAAATGTAAATGGTTTAAATGTAATGATAGTACCATTACTCTAAAGCAGAGATTACCAGCAAATCTTACAAACGCTTATTTAATGTTCTTAAAACCAAAATTTGATAACTAAACTGTACTTAAACCTTAAGTAAACTTGATGTAAAAAATAATATAAACTGTTGGAATATTCCAAAAGCTATCTAACTGCCCAAAGATTGTACAACAACTAATCAGATAAATGAATACCACTAAATTAGAGCAAACAATAGACAGTTAGAATACGTCAATTGGTATCTAACTGTCCCAAAATTTAACAATATTGAAACAGATAAATCAATACCACTAAAATATATCAAAAAATAGACAGTTAAAATACGCCAATTGGTATCCAACTGTCCACAAATTTAACAATACCCAAACAGATAAATCAATACCACTAAAATATATCAATAAATAGACAGTTAGAATACGCCTACTGGTATCTAACTGCTCCAAAATTTCATTATATCCAAACAAATGAATAATATGTTACTGCTCCAAAAAAATGCAACAACCCAATGTATAAAGCATTAGCCAGAAGCAACAAGTGAACACTGAAAACAAACAAACAAACAAATAAACTGTAGCATAACAGAATTTTTTTTTTTTTTAATCCAACATGGATTTTTTTTTCTCCCACAGACCCAATGATTTTACCAACGAACACAGAAACTGAGCAAATTGCACAGTACTCTGGTTTGTAATCTACTAAATATGAGGGTCCAAAAAAAAAAAAAAATCTTGATTATACAATGTAATAAGTCATTACAAAATAGTAATACTAACATGCTATTTTCTTTTATCACAGAAATTAACAAGAAATACATGTACTCCAGTTACTAAACCAAACAGTAAGTATATTATACACTCTATGCCATGGCCACAACCATTTCAGCATATCACACCCATAATATCTTATAACTTTGTTCCTTATAAATTTGTTTTTGACCCAAAGTTATAAGCAACTATAAGTGTGATATGCTGCGGTGGTTGTGGCCAGGGCGTAGAGTGTTGGGTGCATGACCAAATGGCCATGCACCCAACACTCTATGCCCTGGCCACAGCCACTGCAGCATATCACACCTATAGAGTCAAACATTTCAACTATGGCCTATGGAAACTTTTAATGTCCGCAGACATTACCAGTGTTCTTAGAACAATTTCAACTTGTCAGCGAACAATACGGACAGCGTCTTCAGGACAACCCCTACGAACATTTCAGGACACCGCGAGAGTTCTTAGAACACTTTCAACTTGACAACGAACAATACGGACAGCGTCCTCAGAACACCCCCATTTGGTTTATTTGCGAACATTTCAGGACACCGCGAGTGTTCTTAGAACACATTCAACTTGCCATCGAACAATACAGAGAGTGTCTTCAGGACACATCCTACGAAAATTTCAGGACCTCACGAGTGTTCTTAGAACACATTCAACTTGACAACAAACAATACGGACAGCGTCCTCAGAACACCCCCATTTTGTTTATTTGCGAACATTTCAGGACACCACGAGTGTTCTTAGAACACATTCAACTTGACAAAGAACAATACAGGCAGCGTCCTGAGAACCCTCCCATTTTGTTTATTTACGAACATTTTAGGACACCGCGAGTGTTCTTAGAACACATTTAACTTGACAAAGAACAATACGGACACCGTGTGTGTTCTTAGAACACTTTCAACTTTCAAGCGAACAATACGGACAGCGTCTTCAGGACACCCCCTACGAACATTTCAGGACAACGCGTGCGTTCTTAGAACACTCCCCAATTTTGTTTATTTGCGAACATTTCAGGACACCGCAAGAGTTCTTAGAACCTTTTCAACTTGTCAACGAACAATACGGACAGCGTCTTCAGGACACCCCCTACAAACATCAGGACACCACGAGTGTTCTTAGAACACATTCAACTTACCATCGAACAATACGGACAGCGTCCTCAGAACACCCCCGTTTTGTTTATTTGCGAATATTTCAGGACACCGGGAGTGTTCTTAGAACACATTTAACTTGACAAAGAACAATACGGACACCGTGTGTGTTCTTAGAATATTTTCAACTTGACAACGAACAATACGGACAGCGTCTTCAGGACACCCCCTACGAACATTTTAAGACACCACAAGTGTTCTTAGAACACAATCAACTTGACAAAGAACAATACGGACAGCGTCTTCAGGACACCCCCATTTTCTTTATTTACAAACATTTTAGGACACAGCGAGTGTTCTTAGAACACATTCAACTTGACGGCGAACAATACGAACAGCCTCTTCAGGAAACCACCTACGAACATTTGAGGACGACGCGAGAATACTTAGAACACTTTCAACTTGACAACAAACAATACGGATAGCATCCTCAGAACACCCCCATTTTGTTGATTTGCAAACATTTCAGGCCACCGCGAGTGTTCTTAGAACACATTCAGCTTGCCACTGAACAATACGGACAGCGTCCTCAGAACACGCCCATTTTGATTATTTGCAAACATTTCAGGACACCGCAAGTGTTCTTAGAACAGTTTCAGCTTGCTTGCGAACAAAACGGACACATATTGAGTCCTCAGAACACCCCCCATTCAGTTTATTTAGAACATTTCAGAACACCTGTGATGTCAGCAGACAAATCGAACACAAAAAGAACATCTACCACATAAAAAAGCACAACATTTAACCTATCTCATACCCTCCCATCCTCCCCAAACACTCCTACACACCAACAACTAAATACACATTTTGAACAAACTTTCACCGCGCTGTACGCGGACGTCCGCGAATCCAACATGACGGGTGCTACCGAAAATCTGACGCACTTCCGCTTCACACCGTCCAATCAGCGTACATGCTGCATGTCCGTGGACATGACGTAATCCGCTCGGCCAATCAGGACACTGTCCGCGGAGCGAACAGGGAAGTGTGTCCGCGGACCGAACACAGATATCACTCATTTTTTTTTACCTACTTTTTGGTCATTTTAAAAAAAAAACTACTGGAAAGATTTTCACCAAATTTGCAAAAGCACGCTTTCGGGACCAAGCCACTGCTCCTGGTCCAATTTTTGGTGAAAATCCGTCCAGCGGTTTGGGCTGTAGACGCGAGCAAAACATTTTTCCCATTCAGTCTATGGGAAAAAAAAAAGTTTTGGGACCCCCCTATAACTTTGCCCCCCCTGGACGAATCCTCACCAAACGTTGCAAAGAAATTCAGAGTGGGCTATATACTGTTTTTGCAAAGTCTGGTGAGGATTCGTCCAGGGGGAGCAAAGTTATAAGCCACCCAAAAAAGTGCTCTTCCTATGGAAACACCAACTTAACCATAACTACATGGCCACTAACGTCGCCATGTAATATATATATATATATAAAATTACACCAGCTCGCCTGGTGAGGAGCAGCTTGAGCGCCTTGTGCGCAGTCACGCCTCATTATAAAGAGGCTTCTTTGTGTTCAGCGTTCGCCTGCTCAGCGTATTATGTGAATAACTGCGTCAGGCTGTAGTACATTATACATTTTGCGTTGCTCACGTGAGTTTGTGGGATATTATTTATTGATTTATTGACTCTGTGTTTGTCCCTGCTTGGTCCTGGGTTCTACCTAGGCTCCTTTATTTATTTATATATATTTTAAACATATATACATACATTTTCACATAATTTAAGTGGAGTTTTGTTAGGTCTGCTGGGCCTTCTGTTTGGTCAGCGTCGCTTGAGTGTGCTTTTCCCCGTTACATTCAATTTTTCATTGTTATTAATAATGCAGTCAAATAAAGGGATAGATGGGGTTCCCTCAGTAGATGCCCGTACCCAGGTTAGGGTGGCTTCAAAGAAAAGTGATAGACCCAATGAGGATTCTGGAATGAGGGGGTTGGGAGAGGCCTGGCCTCCCTGGTTCCACCCCCATCGGTCTGCAGGGCTATAAAGGATTCCATGGATTCGGCACTGTTGAATTTAAACTCAACCTTAGCCTCAGCTTTTGACAGGCTAATTAATAAGATTGCCGATTTCCATCCAAGTCCTGTTCTGGGAACTTCTACAGTGCCCAGAAAGTGCACGACTAAAACTAAACATTTTCAAGGGTAACTAAGACCAGTTCAGAGTTCTCCAATGTCCCCTGATTCCCCGGTTAGAGCCTTAAAACCTAGGTTTGGTGAGGGTGTTGCCCAGTCTTCAGCCCCAATTAGGGTCTAAAGACCTCTACTCCGTTGTTATCCCCTGATTCCTCTGAAGATTCAGACTCCCTGCCTAAGAGGCATAAAAGGAAAGTATCATCGGTGGTGTTATCCCAGACTGCTGAGGAGCAATTGTTAGATGACAGCGGGGTCCCGTTTTTTGATCCCTCCCTCATTCAGCACCCTAGGTCTGCAGAATGTCTCCTCTTTCCTCCACCATTGGGTTAGGAGGGCTCTTCCTAGTGAAGACAGGAATAAGTTACGTTCAGAATGCCCCCATCCTGTTATTCCTGACAAGGTGGCAATGGCGCTTGCTATTGATCAGTCCATGGTTGCTTTTTTGTCCCAGAGGGGTAAAGACCCAAAGAAAGGAGTTGATGGGGCACTTAAGAGTTGTCAAGACATGCTATTGGACATGTTAAGGCCTTTGACCCAAATATTCAAATTGGCAGAAGAGGCTGCTATGAATGAGTCACAAAAAGATGTCGAGGCGCTCAGGGGCTGGGTACAGCGTTCCGTTTACCTGCTCGGCAATGCTAATTTCCGAGGAGAGGCGCAAAGCACTCCTTAGGCGCATAGATCCCAAGCTACAGGATATGGCGGAAGGAGAGGCTGGTCCCAAAGCTCAAAGAAATCTTTTTGGAGATAAGTTTATCAAGGACCTCTCAGCTTATGTCCATACCTTTACTTCATTAGACAAGGCCCAGAAACATTAGAAAGATTTTTGATAAGGCCGGACGAGGAAGAGCCCACTCTTCTGGCCGTTCCTCTTTTAAGGGCTCTACCAGGCCACAGCAATACGCCTCTAGAGGGGCCCATCATTCGTCCTCTGCTCGAGGAGCGCAGATGACCTTCTATCCCCAGAGAGGAACTCAGTGGAGAGGTCAGAATGGCAGGGGTGCAAGTAGAGCGAGATCCGCTCCAGGTATTGTCTTGTCTCGTAAATGTTTCTTCCCACAAAGGTTTGGGGGGTAGGTTGATACGATTTCTTCATCATTGGGAAGGTCTCACCTCAGACTCATGGGTGTTGCAGACAGTTCGGGGGATTTCAGATGTGGATATTCAAGAGCTTATTTTCAAGGGTGTGGTAGTCCCTGCCACATTCAAGGCTTCTCTATTCCACAGCATGATTTTCTGGTTCCGAAACCCAAAAAGGGTTTTTGCCCCGTGATAAATCTCAGAGCCCTCAACTCATTTGTAATCTACCATCATTTCAAAATGGAGGGCATTCATCTTCTGAGGGATACCCTGCTCCCAGGGGATTGGATGGTCAAGTTAGATCGCAAGGACACTTATCTGGTAGTCCCGGGTTTTTCCCCCACATCAGGAGTTTCTTCAGTTCCTTCCTTACACACAATGTTGGTAGCAATTATTTAGTCTATTGGTCTGCAACTTTTGGCGCTGCAATTGTTTTGGACTACAACTCCCATCAACCCTAATCAGCAAAGTCAATTGTGAGTGATCATGGGAGGTGCAGTTGAAAACATCTGGCGATCAGGTCATGGATGAGGGTGGGTCTTGGCAAAGGAGTCTTCATTTTCACGTAGCTTTAACCGCTGCCCCGATGTAAGGGAATTTCTTCATCGGCCATAGCTCTTTCTTAGGAATGCGGTAAATAGTTAATTGAAATCCATGGAGGTTTTTTACAGTGTGGCTCTGAAATAAATTCTTGGTGTTAGCAAAATGTTGTTCCTGCTTATTTTACCACTGTGTCTTTGATTTAATACCAGGCAGGTTCGCTAGTTATTAATGAGTTGTTGTAGTCGGTAAGCTTAGAGCAACTTGCATTCAGGGATTTTTGGTTACCACACTATGAGAAGAATGGGGCAACACACAAAAAAGTAGGAGGGTCAGAGCCATACAAAGAGGTTTGTGGCCAAATGAGGGAGTCTGAGACATTAGTCTCAATCAGAGAGTTTACTAATGCTCAGGTGCTACATACAGGATTGAGCATCAACTAGAACCCAACCAGAGATGATCAATTAATGCTCAACTATAACCAATTTTGAGATTCAGTAAATGCTCAACTGTCTAGGTTCAATTAATGCTTAAGACATTGAGTGTTCGTTGAAGTTGAACCATCTAATTTGCATGTGAAAATCTCTACTAAACCTCAATGAAGGCTCAACTAAAAGTGATGGGTCTCAATTCAGGCTCAACTGATGAAGCTCAAATAACAGTAAACTTTAGTGAGCATTGGTTGAAGATGAGCAGTCTAATTTGCATGTGAAAATCTCAACTAGTGCTCATGGTGAGGCTCAAGTTCAGTTCAATTGTGTAGTAGCTGAAAACTCCTGGTTGAGCGCTCTGTTGATTTTCTGGTAGGGAGAAGTATGTATGGTAGAGTTTGTTTGTTGTTTGTGTGATTATGTGCAGTGTTCAACTTAGCAGCTATGTCTGGCTTCATGAAATCGCCCTTACTTTAAAGAATTGCATTTGTTTCATTGGTAATGTAAAAATAAATGTATTGCTCAAAGTAAACCCCTGTCAGTCCTCTTTTTCTTTATTCTTACTTATGGTTCCCTGACACCGGGCTGATTGGGACACCTGCTAGATGGGGACACTGCATGGAATTTTAAAGGGGACACATGATGTGTGGATATTCCCATATGGTGGGACCACTGTTTTGGGTGTATTGTCTATCTCCTGCTCTACTCTAAATCCTCCCTCTCTTTAGCTGCCTTATATCACAGAGAATCAAGTCATTACCATCATGATGCGACTTCCCATTTGTGCTGGCAGGGGTTTCCTTTGATGCACTGGCACCTTCTTTACCTTTGAGGATCTAGTATGTTCTCTATGGACAAGGAAAAGTGTTCTAGGTGGAGAATAAATCGAGTATCCAGGGCATTGTCTTGTCTGTTTTGGGAGACGCTTTGTCCCAGACAGTAATACATATGACGCTGGCAGATGAATGACCTAATATATTCCAGTTTGACTAAAACATGACATAAAACAGTTTTAGAAGTTATAATGTATATTGCTGGAGGCATCATATCAAACCAGACATGGCTTTATATTTTACTAATGAATCTGCCACCAGGCATTGGTGATGGTGATTGGTTAAATACCATCAGGAAAGCCACGGTTGAGAGTGGCACATGCCTTTTGGAACTTTGGGATCCAACAGGCTGTTTACAAGAAAGCACATATTGCTAAGTGTTACCCAATTTCAATGTTTTTTGGTCCAGGAGTGCTGATCCAATCCTAGATGCTGCCGCAGGGCATTGTATTGCTAAGTGTTACCCTATTTCAATGTTTTTTGGTCCAGGAGTGCTGATCCAATCCTAGATGCTGCCTCAGGGCATTGTATTGCTAAATGTTACCCTATTTCAATGTTTCTTGGTCAAGGAGTGCTGATCCAATCCTAAATGCTGCCGTAGGGCATTGTATTGCTAAGTGTTACCCAATTTAAAGGTTTTTTGCTCCAGGAGTGTTGCCCCAACTCTAGATGTTACCACTCCACTCCTCAGCTTAAGAGTAACACTTTATATCCAGCTGCTACTCTATCATATCCTAGCCTTGAATGTTACTCTGACCGCCCACTGTACCAAGAGAGCTACCGCTCCACTCCTCAGCTTCACGGCAAACTATGATTACCTGGCTCATTCTCACTATGTTCCCCTTCTGCATAGTCCAAAATAATGTATCCTGTAGCGGCAACAGTTATGTTGTCTTTAAGAACTGACTAGCCAAACTCGGATGTCCAAGACACTACCCTCTCCCCTGCCCGACACCTTTCCTACCTTCCATGGCACCCCTCCCATCCAGCAACCATCCCTACCACGCCATGCCCAAAGATAGCGGCCACCCAGCCAACTCCATCCTTAACCGCTGTCCCGATCACCATAGACCCAGCAATCCAGTAAAGTCTAACCACTCCAAATGCCACACCAAGCTCACCACACCAAAGCCTCCTGAACCTACACAATCTTTCATTCCCAACCTTGCCAAATGCAAAATTAGACTAGGCGCTAGGCTCCCCCTTGCTACTAGCAGGACCTCCGCCAGACCTTACAAAAAACCTGAGGAACCCAATGAACCCCAACTACCCCCCCTAAAAGGTGCCTTACTTAATGTTAGATCCCTTGCCGCCCACCCCACTGAAATCGCAGACATCATTCTCACTAACGATCTTGAATTTCTTGCCTTAACCCAAACTTGCCTACGCGAAGCATCAGGACCCTACCTATCGCTAGTCATCCCTGATAACTACTCCATATTAAGAGCCGATAGACCTAATGCTAGGGGAGGAGGTGTAGCATTCATATCTAAATCAACATTAGACTACAGATCAGTCTCCTCTTCATCGCTCAAATCCTGTGAGCTTCTAACAGTCAACCTACAAACCTCTCCCAATAGTACAATCTCCATTCTCCTCATATACAGGCCCCCAGGCCCTCCAGGAGCATTCCAAGAAGACATTACTTCACTTATTGCCGATAGAGCCGATAGATCTAATGCTAGGGGAGGAGGTGTAGCATTCATATCTAAATCAACATTAGATTGCAGATCAGTCTCCTACTCATCGCTCAAATCCTGTGAGCTTCTCACAGTCAAGCTACAAACCTCTCCCAATAGTACAATCTCCTTTCACCTCATATACAGGCCCCCAGGCCCTCCGGGAGCATTCCAAGAAGACATTACTTCACTTATTGCTGAAAACTCCAAACCTCTAGCTCAAACCATTATCCTTGGAGACTTTAACCTTGGTTACAATGACCCTAATGACGCCACAGCCATATCACTAGCCAACGCCCTAACTGAGCACGGCTTCACTCAATTTAGTGTCTTACCCACACACCAAAAGGGCAAAAACTTTGACTGGGTAGAGACCCTCAACTGCAATACTTCTTGCAAGGCCCCCCAACCTCTCACCTGGACAGACCACCACCTCATCCCTATCGAAATTAACATCAATCTTGCAGTATCTATAAAGTGTACTATGGCACCTGCCTGCCCGACTAGAAATAAATGCAACATTACTGCCGAAACCCTACTACCTTTGGTCCTACCTAACCTCAATGCACTACCAGCTAACACCAATCTAAACCTCCTGGTCGACACCTACAACAAAGCCATGGCCAATGCCGTTGACACCATCGCCCCACTGAAGTTACGCTTAGGTAAACCAAGAGCTCATCTGAACTCATGGTACACCCCTGAACTTAAGCTACTCAGAAAAAAGAATGCTAAGTTAGAACTCCTATGGAAAACAAATCCATCAGTTGAAAACAAAACCAATCTGACAAACATCTTCACATTGTATAAAAAGGAGATAATTTGCACTAAAAAAGATGCCTACAACGTCAAAATAGATCAAGCAGGCTCTTGTACCAAAGAACTCTTCAAATACTAAAGGAACTTGAAAACCCCAACCCACCGCCAGGCACCTGCACGAAAGACAAACCCTGATGCACTAGCATCCAAAACCAAAACTTCAAACCAAAATTGAAAACAAGCGCCAACAACTCTCTAGTAGCAAGTCTACTAATAGTAGCATACCAATTCCTATCAAAACAGATGCAGGATTCACATTTAAAAAAGTTACCATCATAGAAGTTCAAAAAATCATCACCTCCCTAAAACCGTCTAATTTCAAAGGAGACAGCTGCCCCGCCCAGATCATTAAACACGCAGCCAGAGATCTCTCCCCGTTCATCACCAAACTTATTAACCTATCCTTTGCCAACAATTCCGTCCCTAATAACCTTAAACAATCCTGGGTTCTCCCACTCTTAAAAAAACAATCACTTGACCCAGCCATACCCACCAACTAAAGGCCCATCACTACTGTACCATTCCTGCTAAAAAATACTGGACAGAGTGGCTTACCTCCAGATTCAAGAACACCTGGAATCTAACCAACTGCTTGGCATACGTCAATCTGGCTTTAGACCACAACACGGAACAGAAACTGCCCTTGTTGACCTCAAAAGTCAGATTGATGAAATCAAGGACAAAGGTAATGCCGCCATCCTACTCCTCCTAGACCTCTCAGTGGCGTTCGATCTAGTTGATCACGAAATCCTTTGCAGCCACTTATCTACCGCAGCTCACTTCTCCCCGTCAGCCTCCACATGGATACACTCCTTTTTGGCGAACAGAACTATGAGGGTCTTCTCCACCACAGCGGCAGCAGACCCCATCCCCATCACATGCGCAGTCCCACAAGGCTCCTGCATCTCCCCCAGGCTCTACAATATATTTACAAAACCCCTTTTCGACAAACTGGACCGTCTGGGTGTCACCTACACCAACTATGCAGACGACACCCAGATACTCCTTACCATCTCCGGCAACTACATTGTGGACGTCATCAGGATTAACGAAATCTTCTCCGTCATTCAGGCATGGATGGCTACACACGGTCTATGGGCCTCATTACGACCCAGGCGGTAAGGGGTTAACGGTGCCGTAAAAGGTGGCGGCGCCGTTAACCACTTACCGCCTAATTATGAGGTCCCTTTGCGGGTTTCCACCTTAACGGCTGGTTTTACCAGCCGTTAAGGATTGGACCCGCAAAGGGACCTTCGAGGTAATTACGGTACCGCAATTTGAGGTACCGTAATTACCGCCTTCCCCACTCCCATTGAGCCCTATGGGGCAAAAACGGGGAAGGGCCAATGGAGAATGGGGAATTACCGGCCCGCCAGCCTTGGAATGGGGCAGTAATTCCGCCATTCACCATGGCGGAATCCGGCATCAACCATGGCGCTAATAGCGCTATGGTTTAATGCCTGGGTCGTAATGAGGCCCTATGTCTGAACGATGAGCAGACAGTGCTTCTCCTTGTCGGCTCTCCTAGTAACTTGTCCAAGTTGAGCCCCAGCTACAACAACATAATCATTGATGGCAACACTATCCCCATTGTTAAAAACCCTAGGCTTTTACCTTGATGCTAACACCAATCTCACCAAACAAATCAATATGACCGCCTCAGCCACTGCCTACACTGGCAAGCTGATCAGGGCCAGCAGACCCTTCCTAGCCCCTAATAGTTGCCTTACTCTTGCCAGGGCCCTCATACAGTCCAAGCTGGACTACTGCAACTGCATGTGCCTAGGTGCCAACCAAACCATAATCTCCAAACTTCAAGTGCTCCAAAATAATGCACTACAAGCAGCTCTTAACATCCCCAAGTGAGAGTACATTTCCACCATCAGAATGTCATGCAAGTGGCTGTCCATAAAACAAAACATTGATTTGAAAACCCTCTGCCTTACCTACAAGGCTTTAAACCACCTAGCCCCACCATATCTCACCAATAAATTCACCAGGAAACCCACCAATAGAACCACTAGATCCTCCAACACATTATGCTTAACAGTACCTAGATTCTCCTTAAAAAGAGCAGGTGGCACTAGCTTCGCAGTACTTGCCCCCCAACTCTGGAACACTCTACCACTCAACATAAAAACCATTGAGTCATTTCAGATTTTTCGTAAACATGTTATTGACTGGCTACTGACTAAAATATAACACCCACTCCTTTTCGCTAATGATCCAGCATACGACATACTGCTTAATCATGTTTGTAATTTGTAATTTGTATAAATGGATGTACCTGAAACTGCACATATCCCACTTGGTTGGATTATGGAAATGTATATATGCCACTTTGTAACCGCTTCCTTAAGTGCCCTTCTACCTCTGGGTCTGGTGCGCTGTATAAATAAAATAAACAAACAAACAAACAAGCACATGCTACTGAGTATCTGTCATGTTTTCAAACTGCAGGACAGCTGC
Organism: Ambystoma mexicanum; assembly: GCF_040938575.1. Taxonomy (NCBI): domain Eukaryota; kingdom Metazoa; phylum Chordata; class Amphibia; order Caudata; family Ambystomatidae; genus Ambystoma; species Ambystoma mexicanum. The sequence goes on along the minus strand of NC_090937.1, from coordinate 1,504,094,607 downwards.
TAAGGTGCTCAATGGGGTGTTCCTGCAGAGATACACGTTCCACCATACTTTAGGAACAAGGAGTGTTATACAAGTTGGGCCTGATTATCAGAGTTCGCTCTCTGAGGCAGAATTACTAGTATTATTGTGTATCAAATCAAAAAGCTTCGGATTGGCTACCTGCACAGATGGCATACTATCAAACTAAGTATACTTTGTTGTTGTTGTACATATGCGGAATATACATTTTTCCAGGTTACTATTGTTTATAATCAGTCTTTAAAGGGGCATGATGTGCAAGCTTCTATTTACAATGGGTGCAGAGCTAAGAGGTTATGTGCTTACCTCTGACCTGCACTTCACAACTTCAAATTCTATCAGACCTGATTCACCCCTACCTCTTGCTGAAATCAATGAGCAATATAATCTATTACAGAACTAACAATTGGGAGGAATAAGTCTGATCTACTAAATCAAAATGTGAACAATTATTTGTATTACAAGAAAGAAAGGTGAAGTTCTTAAAAGGTAATTATTTCCAAACTATGTTGTTGTTTTATTTAGGGTTGGGGGGTGGTTATGTGCATGCATTATTCGACGATTGAGCAACACATTTTTTTTTCTTCACAGCATCGAGTGCACAAAGAAGTCTTTGAACATTTCTTCATGGGTTGAACGGTAGTCGTTTGTCTGCACAGACATGTGTTGGATGAAGTTACAGGAGTAGCTACTATTTTCCAATTAATTCCGCATGTCGGGAACACAATTTTGGTAACATAGACACGTTTACAGTTCTGCACACCCCAGTGCAAGGTGATAATTTTTCCATGCGGGTTTCATACTGTCTAAGGAATTTCAAGTTGCAGTATTTGTGTTGTTGTTGTCTCAGATTGCATGTTATTTTCACCTTCCACTTAAAACTTGGAAAGGGTTTTGGAGCTGTTTCTGAACAGGGACTTGGCAATCCTCCCCATCACTCACTGTCATTTAAGAGCAGAGAATCCACAAATGTATTGCTACCAATCTTGAAAGGGCATAACATACTAAACACAGTGAAAAAACGCGATAGTTTATCAATGTCATTTCAGTCAGGTCCAGGATTGCAATAGCTTTAACTTTAAGAAAAATGTTATATTCATTATAGAAACTTTCTTTCTTCTAAAAGCATACACAGTTTGATAACTTTTTAAATGACCAAAAAATGTAGAAAACAAGTTTAATACTGAGGCAGTTTAAACATTGTCTTAAATACATTTATCAATCTTTGCAGTACTACTTTATTTCTCCATCACTGTATACGTTTCTTTTGTAAAGACTGTAGCCCTCATTACCACACTGGTGAAATACAAGTTTAACCTTGAGGTGAAGGATAATCCACAAGCATTATGCCAGAGCTAAATCCATCACTTGAGGGCCAAATATTGGCTGAAATACATTTGGGATGGACCACAAAAATGGGAAATAACATCACCCATTCACCACTTGGACTCCTTTGGTAGATCCACAGGACCAAGTAGTGGCAATTGGTAAATGAGTTTGATGGTAATTCAGCAGCTGTATTGTCAAATTACTTTTAAAATACTTGCAATGATGACCTGGGCCACATTACGAGCTAGATGGCAACGTGAAAATGCAGTAGTAATAGAATCACAGACACTTTACTGCACCGCAAGATTACAAGAAGTACACATTCTGGCGTAATTCCTACAGCGTTAATTGCATCAGTTGAAATACCTCAGGTGAATTACTGTGGTGTTTTGCTGTCCATTAACTGTTAAGGACTTTCCCTCCCAGTGGTCAGCCCTTTTTTGGATATTTTGGTATGTTGGCCTTGAATCACTGTACATTCCCTTGCCCAATATACACCTGTCATAAGGCCACCAAGGATTCGTGATTTGCTGTACTGTGGTGTGCAAAAATAAAAAAGTGACAACATTTTGTGTTTTTCAGAAAATGCCAATAAATTGATGTACAAAGAAGCCTGTGGTTCTTTTCTTGTAAGAGCTATGAACAAAAGGCTTGCATTTCTGAATTTGCCATCTTGCAATATTTCAACAACAGGTGAAAGCAAAAAAAATACCAGTTTTGTGAGAGGTAGGCACATTTTCCTTTTTTTTTCAATTCGACATTCTTGCAGAAAATGGATGAGGAGGGTAGGAAAGCTAAATGGGAACACAGAAAGGCATGCATTTCAAGGCATTTGCGCAGATCATGCAAGAGCTAAGTGCCCATAATTTGCAAAAAAAATCCCAAAATTACTGAAAAAAAGTATGTCCTGAACCTGTTTGCACTTGAATATACATAAAAGCAATGACTGCTACATTTTCCTGACTCTTCTAGTGAGGAAAGTACACATGTTTTCTGATGTTTCTGAAATAAGGCCATGATACACAGTATTTGTATGCTGCTGGCCTAAAATGACCTACTTAGCATTTGAAAATATTGAAAACCAATGTGGCGAAGAATTCCAAGCATACCCTGTTTGAAAGAACATAGACTGACCCTTTTATCGATAGGGGACTTGTGCAGGTCACACAAACACACAGTGCGTAAATTAAAGTGTTGTCTAACAAAGCGCAGTAGCACATGTATGAAAACATTATCAAAATCAAGAGAAAACAACAAATGCCCAACCATCCCTCATTCCTACAGGTATACTGACAGGGGTGGACTGGGAACCACAAAAGGCACATAGAAATAATTACTGGGAACAAAAAGAGCCACTGGAAATAATTTTCAAAGTGGCCCCATATTGGACCTTTTCAGCATGTCATGTCCAATCCTTTTCCTATGAGAAAATGTGAACATACCTCACAAAAGAGACCCACGGTTCAGAGGCCTACCGGGAAATCTCCAGAGGTACCTATAGGTCAGTCCACACCTACCAAATCACTAGCTGCAGAGCAACCTTATCTACACACGCAAGCCATTCGACATCCACTCACATGGCAACCTTGCCTCCAGGTGATGTCTTTCACACCAACTTCATGTAATCACATCTCAACTCTGCTTCCATTCAAAAGTCCTGACGCACCAACCATATCTGCAAACATATGCACACTAAATACACATCCACTTACATGCTAACCATGTCTCCAGTGCATTCACACCAATCATATCTTCATGGACCTCTCAGCTTTACCTCACTCACACACCAATCACATCAGATTAATTCTAAGAGAAGACATTCCAGTAATACAAAATATGACTTTTACTAAAGTAAAATAAAAATATAATGAATAACCATGACAGGGTAGTACGGGTTGTACAATACACTGCTGCCATATACATGGTGTCCAGTTCCAATTTTCCTTTCACTTGGCCCTCAAGTGGACAGAGCCAAAGTGGTTTACCCCTCTTTTGAAAGACACACCTTGAGTATAGGGAACTGGTGTGGTGTGCATTTCTAAGGCACACCTCAATTGTAGGGAGCCAGAATGGCGTGCCTTTGCAAGGCATGCCTTGAGTGTAGGGAGCAGGAATTGCATTCCCTTCTTGTTCAGGCCATGCCTCAAGTCGAGGGAGCCGGAATGGTGTTCTTTTCTAAGTCTCGAGTGTCGGGAGCTGGACTAGCTTTGCTTTCCAAGTACGCCTCAAGTGGAGGGAGCTGGCCTAGCATTGCTTGACAAGGCACTCCTTGAATGGAGGGAGCCAGAATGGCATTACCTTTGTGTTCAAGACACACCTCAAGTGAAGTGACCCTGAATGGCATTCATTTGTAAGGCACACCTTGAGTGGAGGGAGATAAGGTGGTGTTCCCATCTTGTTAAAGACATGTCTTAAGTGGAGGGAGTCTGAATGGCATTCTGTTTGAAGGCACTCCTTGAGTGTAGAGAGCTAGACTAGCATTACTTTCCAAGACTCACCTTTGATGGAGGGAGCCAGAATGGCGTTCCCTTCTTATCCAAGACACGCCTCAAGCTCCACCCCTGGAGGGAGCTGAACTCGCATTGCTTTCCAAGGCACGCCTTAAGTGGAGTGAGGCAGAATGGTGTTCCCTTCTTGTCCAAGACATGCCTCAAGTTGAGGAAGCCTGAATGTTGTTCATGTCTTTTCCAAGACACAATTAAATTGTGTGTTGAATGAATGTAGAGACTATTGGTCACTTTGTAGGAAAGATGGGCATTCCATGAAATCGCTCAACCGCCCAATCCTTTTTCTTTGTATGAGGCAAAGCAAGGCTGTTGGCATAGGGCTGGCTTGGAAGGGCATTGGGGTCAGTACCCTCCTTCTTCCTTGTTTTGTACACACCTTACAACTTCTGTATGGTTGTGTCTTTCAGAATGTGGCAGGAACATATTCAGATAAGTCTGATGGATGGAAGTAGAGAGCTCCAGAATGCTGGCGCCTTGGTGCAAAATGATCTTCCTAGACCTCTGGTTCTTTTGGATCTTATTCCTTGTAACAGGTTCAGATCTGATGATCGAAGGTCTCTCGCCGTGCTGTACGGTACAATAGCGTTTTCTAAATACGTTGGGGCTTTTCTATACAGAAAGCAGTGTATTAGTGAACCCATTTTCAAATTGATACATTGTTTATCAGTAACCAGTGTAGGTCTTAACTGATATTCATAATATGAGACCTCCTGGTAAGTTCACAGCAATGTGAATAGCATCATTTTGAATTACTTGGCATGTCTGAACATTAGACTTAGTCGTACCACATAGTAGCAGTTATCTAATCTTAATAGAATCAAGGACCATGCAATTGTTACTGGTGGCAAGTGCAAGGTTAAGTGCAGACATCAGGTGTTAAGAGCTAGTAAGGGGCTCTAGGGATAAAGAAAACAGTCCCTGAGTGCAAGAGTTGCCAGGAGAGCAGTGCAGGTGTGCAACTGGTGGGGCTGAGACCTGGGCCTGAGATCAGAGGGTAGCAAGGTGACCAGTGCAGTTTCAGTTTCAGCCAGGAGATCAGCAGGTTTAGAGGAGAAGAGAAAGCAGAAACAAAGAGGAAGGTCTTGAGGTGCTTCCGAAACCGGAGATCGTCACCTCAAGTTTCAGAGAGGCAGGGAGGTAGTTCAAGAAGGAGGCCCCAGCAGAAGAAAGAGATCTACTACCAACTTGTTGCTTGGAGAAGCGACAGACCCTGAGGGAGTTGGAGGCAGATAAGCAAAGAGTTTGAGAAGGAAGATATTTAGGAAGAGAGAATTGAGGACCCAGGCCCCAGAAGGTCTTGTGGACAATGCAGAGGGTTTTGAACTTAATCCTCGCCGCCACGGGGAGCCAGTGCAGAGATTTCAGTCCTGGAGAGATACGATCCCTGCGCTTAAGGCCAAGGACAAGTCTCCCAATCATGTTTTGGATGAGTTGCAGAGGGTGGAAATTAGAGGCAAGGAGATTTATAACAAGGCTGTTGCAGTAGTCCAGCCCAGAGAGAACCAGAGCTCTGGAGACAGTGAGCTTCTTGGAGAAGGAGAGGAAAGGATGAATACCTCTGAGTAGGTGCATCTGGTAGTGTGACTTCTTTGAGACGTCAGAGATGTGAGGAAAGAAGGAGAGTGTGGAGTCGAAGATGACCCTGAGGTTTTTAGCCTCACAGGTGATAGCAGGAAGAGGGCCAAGAGAGGCCAGCCAAAGAGTGACAGGAAAGGAGGGAGCAGGTGGCAATACTGGCAATAAGGCAGAGAGCAATGGCAGCACACCACTCTTGGATAGCAGATAGACAATCAGAGATAAGAGAGGAGGTGGCTGAAGGGAACCAGGAAATGAGTTGAGTGTCATCCGCATTGCACTGAAAGCTGGGGCAGAGAGCAGCAATGCAGTGGGCAAGTAGTGCCAGGTATTGGTTGAACAGCCAGGGAGAGAGGTTAGACCCATGAGGAACACCACAGGTAAATATAGAGATAGAGGAGAGGAAGGACCCAAGTTGGACCTGGGAGGGTCAATCAGAGAGGAAAGAAGTCAACCAAGCCAGGGCCTGATATGTGATACCCATGTTATCAAAGAGACAGTTGAGCAGGACGGCATATTTGACCATGTCAAAGGCAGAAGAGAGATCAAGTAAGATGAGGACAGAGGGGGTCTGTCCATACTCATTAGGGCTGCCAATGAAGGTTTAGTTGACCGGTATGGTGAGATAGACGACTTCAAGAAAGGAGGTGCAACTTCCCTTTTCTCCAAGCCATCACTGATCACTCCTCTGAGCTGTTGAAGGCGCATACCCTCGAAGTCGAACCAGTATAAAGACACACCGTCCCTCTGAGGCCCAGATGTGTTTGGACATGTAAAATGTGCTGCCACCCTTGAGATGAAGAGTTTCCTACAATCCATGCATCCCTCATATTCTCTAGGAAATGCAAAAAGAAAAACTCACATGAATAGCACCAGACATAAAGTCCAGGCATTGGCAGAGCAAGTGCATACATTCATATTTCTTGAAGCAATCCCAGAAACACATTACCCCCAATGTTATAATGAGCATTTCAAGGTTTGTATGTAATCTATGCCTAGCTTTCGGGGAAAGAGGTGGAAGACACATTGTCCGGTTGTGCAAATATCAGAGTTGCGCTTGCATTATTATAATCAGTGGTTAGTGAGTGTACCTGTTCTTGAGGCATACTGTGTGTACTTCAAAGTGATAGGGAGGGTTGAAAGTAGCATAAAGTAATACAGAGTGATGTGGCAGGATTGTTATTCTATGGTAGGCGCAGTATGCTATACAAAACTATCTCATATATTTAGGACTTATATGCTCCATTTTGCCATTGCCTAAGGCTTCCTTCTGCACAAGGCTCCTCAGACATGCCCAAAACCTGCCTTGAGCAGATCAGAGCAAGGCCCATTGATAGCCAAAGGGACACGTCAGGCCTTCTCTTCCATTTTCTCTCTACAAGTTTAGCATTGGCACCATATATGGTATATAACAGTCATTGTTTTTGCAAATGCTGCTTACCCATATTACAACACAATGTACTCTGCCCATGTAACCACAAAGCTTCATCACAAGGTCACACGTCAGCTACTAAGAGTTATTACAACATGTATGCAATGTGATGCTAAGTGCCACCTACCAATGTGAAATTGCTATAACATATTAGTGATATGCTTATGCCATGCTATATATGGTAAACTCTGAAGCCTTCACTTCAGAGATCTGTGTGACAACTGCCTGCCATGTGTCGTTCTGTATATTGCTGATTATAAGCTGATAATGGGCCTCATTACAACTCTGGCGGTAGCCATGGAGTTGCATTTTTTCCGGCACCCTTAAATGGGCAAGGACCGGGTCATGCCGAGCTCACCGGACCTGGTAATTGCCCATATGCGGGTGCCGGAATCAAAGGCATCCCGATCCCCATTCTGCCCCATAGGGCTGAATGGGGATGGGGACGTCGGATGCACCGGCACATTCCGAGTTGTGCCAGTGCATCCGACATGCGCAGCTCGTGGGTGCCGTAACACCCGCCGGGAAAAAGCTGCACGTAGTATGGTGGACTAGGAACTACGGTACCGGCATGCTTACCGGTACCGTAGTTCCCGGACCGACATGGTTGTAATGAGGCCCAATGTCTCTGAATGCTTTTTAAAAAAATCTAATACAAGAACCTTGATTTACCTATCAGTCCGGTGTCTAGTCTCCTTATTGCTGCAGTCTGAGGCTCATTTGAGATATGGAAGGGGTCAGCTTTGGCCACCACAGAATGGTGCCTGTGTCTGTGGCCTTAACTGCATAGCAGATCTCTGTGGATTGCCTTTGAGAAACCATGACCCAAAGCCCAGGAAAATAGGTCCTCAAGATACAGAAGAGGTTACTTTTATCAGTCAATCCACACCTGTTGTCTTCAAATCAGGCAAGGTAAATGGGAGGGAAATACAGGCAGAAATAGGGGACCAATGCCTTAGGGAAATCTCCACGGATAGCACTTCTTACGTCACTTTACACTAAACATAATTCTCCCACAAACCACCTCTCTACCTTTTTCCACCTTAAACTACACACCACTCCTTAACACCATGCACTTCACAAACTTTGTCCCAAGTGCTTCTAGCTTCACTAATAACGGATAACATCAGCACAACTTGCCTCCTACCTGTCCCCACCTATGTTGAATCATAAGTCCTTCAAAGAGGCAGTTGTACCGTCAATCTGAACATCTCCCCTAACTCCTCTGCCTACATACACTAAGATGATTCATTGACAACCTACATAGCTCTTACATGTGAGTGGGGGTTCAATACTACACTCAACTTGCAAAGTTTCCTGAAGCCTTTTCTTTTTCCTCAAGTCTCACTACCCTCTTTTTCACTCCTCATGGCAATCTTCCCCGGAGAAAATTAAAAGAAAGAGGCTGATGACATTGGAAAATCTAAATGATAGAGACACTGCATTTTCCATCAAATAAGTGGCAACAGATAAAAGTGTGTGCCTTACATCGCTTGTGGTTGGGAACCCATGTCACCACACGCAAACTCATCAACAGTACATGCCATCCATTAGGGTAAGGAAAAGCAAGGGAAATGCAGGCATAGGGTAGCTCTATAATGAGGAAAGGAGGACATTATGTATTACTTACATAACAAAAGAGAAGCTTTAGCTGCAACCATCAACATGCGCAACAGTACCAGAACAGTAAAGGACAACAAAATATAATAAGTAATCGTCTGTGGTCAGCCCAGCAAAAACAAATCCAAACTATCTTGCTACTATCTGCTAACATTTTACTTCCTTGAGCCAGAGGAATGGTACATACAATTAATCTGCCACCGAGGAAGGCTGAGTGGGCTGACACTGCAGTTGCCGGTAAGCCCACTAAAATACCCCCCTCCCATGCACAGGGGAGGAATTGAGTTGGAAAAAAGACAGAGCTGCGCTCGGGCAAAAATTATCATGCTGAAGCTCCGTCCCATGTAGACTAGAGGCCAGCCCCCGCCCCACCCCCAATTTCGGGAAGCTTTCCACCGCTGACTGCCAATAGTCACCTGAACTTGTGTCTGAGACATGTGCATCAGAGAGATTCCTCCACTTGGGGGATGGGAGATTACAGCACTATGTTCTATATCACTGCTCAGCTGCACACATAGAGGCAAAAGAACAGTGTTTCTATGTGTGCGGCTGAGCTGCGATATGCAAGGATTTCATAGACTGCATTTGAAAGTTGTGCTTTGATGAATAGCCCAAGCTCAAACAATGCAACTGCCCAAAGCTGTATATATGACTCATGCTTTGCACACATTTTACTGTCAGGGTGACTATTCTAACAGAAAAAATTATCGCCATACCAAGTGTGCATTGAATGTTCAGAAGTATTGAATGTTGGCATTACTAGTACAGACATGTTGGACAAATTGGTGGTCATTCTTATGTTCCCAAAAAGCACTTTTGTTTTTATGCCAGCATCCTTCATTCAGGGTACACACATAATTCGACACTTAGGTCCGCCCCCAAGTCCCCTCCACACCATTGACAATCTGGGCACCAGTCTTTCCCACACACCTCTGACTACCCCCCTGCTGAGTGTACAATTCACACTTGTTAGGATGCACATATCCTTTGTCAGAATACTGTGCGAAGAAAATAAGCATCATATCAAGTGTATTGCATGCACAGGAGGAATGAACGTTTGCATTACTAGCACAGATGTTTGATAAATTGGTGCATTTTATTTGTATTCAAAGCAGCTGGCATCCTACATTCAGGACACACACATCATTTAACACTTAGGTCTGCCCCCCCAGTCCCTCCCACAACATTGACAATAAAGGCCCCAGTCCTACCCACACACCGCTAAGTACCCCTTACTGAACAGCCCAAACACATGGAACAGTATCGTTCCATTTGTTTATGGTGCTCATTAAGAGGGATAGTAGTCACAAACATGCCTGTGCTAGTAATGGAAGGTTCATGACTTCTGAGCATGCAATGCACACTTTCTATGGTGCTCTTTTCCTCTGTCAGAATCGTGTGAAGAGGAAATGAGCACCATAGCAAGTGTGCATTGCACTCTCTGAAGTGTTTATGAAAACCAGCCAGCATCTCAGATTCAGTGCACATAACATCATTTCACACATACGCCCGGCCCCAATCCCGACCACACCTTTCTCAATGTGCTCCCCCCATCCTGCCCACACACTATTACCAATCCCCCAGCCCCAGTAAAAGTAGAACAAAAAAGCAGATTTGCCCATTTCCTAGGAGAAGATCAGCAGAGTATACTGCCAATCTTCCCAACAGGGAGGGCAAGATCTGCTGGGAGAGGGGGGTAGAGGGCCTCTTATTATGCTAAGTGGCCCCATCCCTGGTGATCTAGTGGCATTGCTGGGCGTGGATCGATCGATCCGTGCCCAGAAATGCTTGTGGGTAGGTGTGGTTCAAAAGGGGGGAGTCTCCCCTTTCCAACGATACCTCCCTTGATCGCTTTGCTGCGGCGATCACACATACACAAGTGCTGAAAAGGGTGAGCAATCTCGTCCTCCACACTGGAGAAGCTGTGCAAAAGCACAAGTTTGCTCATCTTTAGCACATAATAAGTTAATACATTTTTGATTTTTATAACATATTGTACACAGAATCTGCATTTCGGGGGTGGGGGGTAGGTATGGAATATTTCATAAAGATCCACCCAGCAAGTCAAAAGTTATTAGCAACAGAATTTTGGTTAAAAGAAAACTGCTGCTTTTTGTCATTTTTGAAAAGCCTCTCAGCCGCTCTGCTGCTAAGCACCATGGGAGATATAGTTATATTTTTGGAGAAAAGGGGGTGCCGCCTTTCCTTTCAAATATATAACCCCAATCCTGTCCCAGGATTTTTGCTTTTTGCTCAAATTTCTTCTAATTTGGTCCAATTACGTCCATTGCATTTTGCCCTACGCTGCTTGGAAATGTAGATGTTTTCTCTATGGGAAAATGAATAGGTGTAGGCTGAAAACAGGGGTGTTTTGCTTTCTTAATAACATTTTCATTTTTTAACAAATCTTTCAAAAAATTTCCAGTCTGAGGGGAATGGAAGCAGTGTGCAAAATATCACCCAAATCACTGCATGTCAAAGGTTATTAGCAATTCAATTCTCGGGTTTCCTATGGAACTAGGTTCATACTTCAACGAAGGTATAATTATGTATTTATAGCTTTACTTTTTAGAAAATTATTATTTGTCCATGGCAACACAGATTTGCCATGAAAACACAAAACACAGCAAACTATTAATGAATACTAACTACGTGACTATCTGATATCATGTTTGTGTCTTTTTGCAATCGAAGATTTACTGGAATTACTTTAATGGTTCTACCTCAGATAAGTTCACCCAATATGTGTATATAATTATGTTTAACTGCCTGTCACTTTACCCTAAGTAACCATTTCACTGAATATACTCGGTGACTGTGTGTAGGAATACAAATGTAATGTAGCTCATCTCACAAATTATTATCCTCTAAAAGCTATAGATGAAGAGACAAACATGGACAACCAATCCACCCTACTATCCATTGTGACTAAGCCTTTGATACTACCTCCACTCTGGACAGTGTGACGCTAGTCTAGTGTCTCAGATGAACCGAACAACACCACATGGGAACGTACAAGATATTATCTCACAGCAACCCATAAATTCAAGCAAAACAAAATGAGTTGCACTGCAGAGTCACAGATACATTTCCAGAAAATATATACACAAGAAAGTGAGAGCATGGACCAATGGCATTGGAAATTACAAAATGCAACCCTGATGACAAATGTGTTGTGTCTCTTCTAAAAATGCCCAATTATATGTTTAATCTGATTTTGGAATTCCTTGAACTTTGTGTGTTTGTACTTGTGCCAATTGGGGGGCCGTCACTTCAGGCCTTTGGCTTAGTGACTTCCTAGTGCCACTGGAAGAACCACAATGTGGGCCCTGGTGTTCATCTGCAAAAAGAAGGCATGTATTTTTATTACAGTGTATGTATTATGTTCTAGTACAGTATACAGCATGGTTTAGTATACAGTATTTTTTTTTTACAATATATAGTTAGTAAATTGTTCAGAGTTTATATTTACCTTAGAGTTTAGGGTGTAGTGTGTTCAGCATTGAGACTGTTGAGAGTTTGTAGAGTTTATGTGTAGTGTTTAACTCATAGTTCGGCTTTTGTTTACAGATATAGGTATTTCTCCATGATGATGACCTGTTTCAGGGCAGCGTTTGTGCCAGTTATCACTTCCAACTTGGATTTCGCCTTCTCCCACAATGCCTACCTTACTGGGAGGAGGTATGCCATCCCAGGTAGTAATAGTAGTGTATTAGTCAGGCTACTCCCACCTCACTGAATTACATACTCCTTTCAGGGTTCATCTCCCTAATGACAAATGCCTAAGCTCCTAGGGTCAGTAACCAATAGAGAACAGAAGTTAGTCTGATCTGAAAGCTGCATGGCTTGTGGGCATATACAGACTTCCTCTTCTGCATACGTCATATGCACTATAGGTGAGTAAGCTTACACTGATGTAGTTAAGCAAATTGTGGTTTCTGCTAAATGCACTTTTGCCACTGATAACGTACACACATTTGGTAATGTGCATTATGTATGCTCATACAAATGTACGAATGCAAATAATAAAGTTCACCAATGATATAATGCTTCTTCTTACATCTGCAGAAATATATTGATGTGCAAAGAAAATTAGTGAGCCATGTCAGCCACTGAATGAATGTGGTTGCAAAGATACTTTAAGAGCCTACCTGGACAAAAACAACACATTTTTAGAAATGTGCATAGCTGTGAAATCAGGTGATTCAAATAATCGCACTAGCACACCGTTAAATAGAACATCACCAGTGCATGCCAACAGTTTGAGTATGTATGAGGCTATGATTACACTGTGTATAGAGTACTCTCTCCCTATATGTTCTAAAGGGTTCATTTGCGAACAATATAGGGAAGAGGGTAAATCTCATTTAAGAATGTCTTTCTATCACAAATATGATCCTTTGTCAACAAAGGTACATTGCAGTTTTTATATAGGAGATTAACTATTGAAGTGAATCTCGGAACAATACTTGTGGTGTCACGTGCCCCGCCAATCGAGGGCCACGTGACACACAGGAAATAAAGGAATCACCGGAACTGGCGTCATAACGCCAGTCCGGGTTTATGCATCGATCAGAGTGGTCCGTGTGTTTCTTTGCTGCGCCCCTCTTCCCTGCGCTGTGCACCAGAGGCCTGCCCTCCCATGGTCCGACGCTGAGCCAGGGACCCCGGGGGGGCGATCATCACACTGGCGACGAGGCAGAAAGAACCCACGCCTCTGACACGCACAGCCGCTCATCATCCCTCCGCTTGCCGACGCGATGCTGAGCCGCGTATCATCCCTCCGCCTGCTGACGCGGATGAACAGACGCCGCTGCATCTACCCGGTGAGACCACGCAGCAGCACTACAACACGCTGGTGCCTCTCCCACACTGACAGATGAGCCGTGCACCACACGGACAACCTCTCCTACATGCCACGAGTCGGCTACAACACATGTGGCACTAAAGAAAAAAGAAAAGAAAAAAAAAAAGATTTTTTTTAACAAGACTGGCAAGCGGCAAGCTACTCCTCACACAACACCCCTCACACATCACTCGGAAATAAGAGGAAGGGGAGTGTAGCAACTACACCTCAAAACCAATTTAGTTGTGCTCATACAAACAACAACCTAACCAGGAAGGGCAGTACCGTGAACCTTCTGGAACATGTCCAGCCCAAACACTAGCCCCACGAGGGCCAGCACAAGTTCATCATTTAGGAGGAGCCTCACCTTAGATCCTCCAGACCCAGCGCAGACAACCTTCATGCCGCCGTTTGATCCTTTTACCACCGGAGCCGCTATTAGGTGGGAAATCTGGCTACAGCAATTTGAAATGCATCTAGATGCGAGAGACATTACCATAGCGAAGAAGAAGCGCACGTTCCTCCTACTCAACATTGGAGCAGCCGCCCTGCGCCTATTCAACGCGACCCCAAATCGTGGCAACGACAACAACTACGATGCGGCCAAAGCTGCGCTTACTAATATTTTCAAGCCTGATCGCAACCCAGACTACGAACGTTTCCATTTCTGCATGGCGAGACAACGCGAGAAAGAGACAGTAGACAAATTCCACGGTCGCCTTGAGAAATGGCGGTAGGCTGCGAGTTCCCAGACGAAGAATTTGCCATCTGCCTCCAGATCATCAACGGGATATCCTCAGAAAAACTAAGAAGAGCCATCCTGTCTGAGAGAAACATAAGACTCTCTCGCACCGTAGAAATGGCGCGCCTCCGTGAACAAACAGAAGATCAGGTGGCGATCATGGAGGCCGCGATCCAAAGATTGCCGCTAGACAGCCCTAAACTCACTGAAGACGTCGCTGCTATCTCTAGACATCAGAGCAATCGCATGAAACAAGGCCAAAGGTCCAACACGGCACAGGGACGAGACAGAAACTGCAAATGGTGCGGAGGCCCATGGCACAAGGATGAGTCTTGCCCGGCATGGGGATCCACGTGCAGAAAATGCAAACGCCTTAACCACTATGCCGCAGTCTGTTTGAACCCACCGAACAGAAATGACGCAGCACAGCAGCCTGCACAGGATCGCAGGAAAAAGTTTGCACCCAGAGAATCCTCCCGCCAACAAGAGCGAAAAGGAAAAGCTAGAGCCGTTGACGACTCCCAAAAGTCCCCAGACACGAGCAGCAGCGACAACAGCAACGACAGCTCGTCCCCTGAAGGGAGAGACAGAAGCAGACGGAAAAAGGGGAGTAGGCGGACACACCGAGTACACCTGATCTCGGCTGTCGAGCCACACCGATCACGACAGAGAAAGAGACCGTCATGCACAGTTCTTTCCAACGGAGCACCGCTGAAAGTAGTCATCGACACCGGCGCAACTGTGAACGTCATGCCGGTGACAGCATACAGCAAGCTCCGCCTGAAGCCTACTCTCCATGAGAAGAAAGTCCGGCTATATGCCTACGGAAGCAAGAAACCTTTGCCCGTACAAGGATCCTTCAAGTCGGATTTCACCTACAAGAACGCCAACCACAGTGCACGCATCTATGTAGTAGATGCCGGCTGCGAGACACTATTGAGCTGCAGAACAGCAGAAAAGCTGGAGTTGATCCACTTCGCTTTCAACCTTCAACATGACGAACTCAACAGCCTGCTAAAACGACACAAGAAATTGTTCCAAGGCATCGGATGCCTAAAAGGAAGAACCATCAAGCTCCACATAGACCCCACCATTGAACCTAAAGCAGTAAGACATGGACGGATTCCATTCCACTTAAGAGGAGCAGTGGAAAAAGAGCTGGCCAAGTTAGAAAAAGCGGGAATCATAGAAAAAACGTCAGGACCTACCCCGTGGGTCTCGTCCATGGTGGTTGCTCAAAAACCCAAGCAACCAGACGCGGTAAGAATATGTATTGACATGAGGCTTCCCAACGCAGCCATTGGGAGAGAACGTGATGTAACACCTACGATAGACGAGCTTATTGTAGACCTCACAGGTGCAACAGTCTTCAGTAAACTTGACCTTAGATCAGGCTATCACCAACTGAGACTGTCCAGAGAGTCGAGATACATCACTACATTCTCCTCTCACCTCGGCCTGATGAGGTATAAACGACTCAACTTTGGAATATCATCTGCAGCGGAAGTGTTCTAGCACGAAATCCGCAAAGTCATCACGGGGTTAGAAGGCACCACCAATATCAGCAACGATATTCTCGTATACGCATCAAACAAGAAGGATCACCACAAACGACTGGCAGCGGTCCTAACAAGGTTAGAAGAAGCAGGCCTAACACTCAACGCAGAAAAGTGCGAGTTCAACAAAGATGAAATATGCTTCTTCGGGTATATCTTCAGCGCCAAGGGCGTGTCCCCCGACCCGTCCAAGGTACGAGACATAAAGGACACCAAAGCACCCCAATCAGCCTCCGAAGTGAGAAGCTTCATGGGAATGGCGACATATTGCGCACGCTTCATCCCCGATCTCGCCAACACGGCAAGCCAACTCAGGGAACTAACGAAGAAAGACCAAAGGTGGGAATGGACCACTTCCCACCAACAAGCATTTCAACAAATTAAAGACACCCTATCCGCGTCCACCACCATGGCATTTTTCAACACAGATAGGCAGACTGAACTCCTGGTCGACGCCAGCCCCGTCGGCCTCATAGCAGTCCTAACCCAAACTGACAACGAGGGAAACGTGATCCCCATCGCGTTTGCCAGCCGAGCACTTACAAAACCTGAACAGAACTACGCGCACATAGAGAAAGAAGCACTAGCCATCTTATGGGGATGCCGTCACTTCAAAGTGTACCTGTTAGGCAAACAAGCAAAAGTCCTCACGGATCACAAACCCCTGATCCCAATTTTCCGTGGATCCGCTCCTCACCCACCGGCACGCATCGAGAAATGGATGCTGCAGCTACAACCGTACTGTCATGATCTCTGCTTCCAAAAGGTCAGGGTTTTCCCAACTCCCTTGGAAGCAGATCCATAACCCAGGTTCCGAGTGCCAACCAGTCCCAATTGGGACCTTTTGGACCCAGTCCTGGCGCCAGTGGCACCAGGCTCATAAATATGCCCAGTCCCAGTGCTGGAAGCGCCGGGCTCATAATGCTTGGGTGGACTACCTGCAGCAGACCATGCTGCTTACTTGCCTGCCAGTTGAGCCTCTGATCCTCTTCTGTTTGGAACTACTTTTCCTGTTGGGTGGGGCAGGAGCCACTCCCTAGATTCAGAACACTGGATCTCTTCTGGAAAGCAGGAACTCTTTTCTTACCTAGGCGTGGCTGTGGAAGGAGACACCTAAGCACTACAGGAGGCTATTTAAACCACACCCGATGGATGAATCTTGCTTTGCGTTATTCTGCATCCTCTGCAGCAGAACGCTCATCGTGTCTTCTGCATCTGATCCTGGGCCTAAGGAAAAAGGCTTACCATCCTGAATCCAGTCTTCAGCAACACCTATAAAGACAAGAAAGAACAGGTTAGCATTACGGTCTTCAGTGACAGCTCTTCACTTACCTGGTCCATCGGCTGTCACCAACGCCTCGCGCTGCATTCCGGCATCTGAAAGACAAAGGCTTACCTACTCTTCGTGCGCTCCGGAGGTCTTCACACTGCATTCCGGCATCTGAAAGACAAAAGCTTACCAACTCTTCGCACGCTCCGGAGGCCTTCGGCGCTGCATCCCGCATCTGAAAGACAAAACAAGGTGCGTTTAAAGACATTGGGGAACTTTAATACTCACGTGCCATTACTCCTTTCCACATCTAACCCAGTGGGTATTCCGGCACCCTGCAGCCGCTCCGAACTTGTACCTGCAAAATAAAAAGACAGTTAGAGCGCATCGTGAAGCAGGCAACAAGCGCTTACTTACGTGCTTCCAGGCGCTTCTATTCATCACAAGGGCTCCATCTTCAACTCACTTCAGCCCGTCATCCGCCATCGCCGGAACCCTGCAAAACAAGAAACATCATTACTAAAGATTTTAAAGACATTAGAATTACTCGAAACTTACCGTTCGTGCAGTAAACGACGGACAGCAGTCCTCTGAAGTCAAGAGGCCTGCTCCCCTTATCCAGTGAAGAAACTGGTTACAGCACCCTGCCCCGAGGCAGATGGAGAGCACGGCGTTCACTTACCTAAGGTGATAGCGTTAACCTTTGGGGTTCTACAGGAGAAGAGAAAGGGAAGAAGAGAGAGACATTCAATAACCCAGTTCCTTAATCCCATATTTTCTATCTGCAGACATCTTACCCTTCGAGTCAGACATACAGTGCACAGAGGTCCAGCCCAAAGAGCCAGCCGTGTGTTACACATCACCTTTGAAGATACGGTATACGCCCAGTCAAGACCGGCGCCTCTACGGGAATCAGGTGAGCGTTACAGAACGCAAAGCCTACCACAAAACTCCCGTCCAGGCGCTATGGAAACCTCGGATACTGACCAGCTAGCCCAGTTACTTGGGGAACTAAGGGCAGAAGTGCATGGAGCCCGTCAGGAAACGAACGCTCTAAGAAGGGAACTGATTATTTCCAAGGAGCGAACAGATGATCTCGCTAGACAATTGCTACAGTCACAAGCCGGACAGACCCCGTTACCCGCATCTGGGGGAAATCTTCCTTCTACATCCTCTATGAATCCAGTGCAGATCAACCTACCTGGGAATGTACCTCTGGCTCCGCCCGAACGATTATCTGGTGACCCAAAGAGGTTTGCAGTATTTATCAATCGGTGCCGGTTGCATTTCTTATGCCGGCCAGCAGCCTTTCCAACTGATCAAGCTAAAGTAGCTTTCGTGCTTTCGTACCTTAGTGGCAATGCGGCAGACTGGTCGATCCCTCTAGTAAATCAAGATGGTCCGGTCCTCCATGATTTTCAAGCTTTTCAGCTCAGTATGGAAAAACTGTTCGCAAGACATTCACAGGGGCAGGCCTTGGACAATGAGCTTCTTTCGTTGCGACAAGGTAATCAAGACCTTTTGGCTTATATTGCGTCTTTCAACAGACTGATAGTGGAAACTCAATGGCCTGAGGACAAAAGGATTACGCTGTTTTATAGAGGTCTACGTGGAGAGCTCAAAGATGTGTTAGCCCAAGTAGTGAATCCCCCACAAGATTGTTCGGACTATATAGACTTAGTCGTTCAAATAGATCACAGACTGCAGAACAGGAAGGCCGATCGTTCCAAGTTTGATGCTCGAGTATTTTCCAAACCGCCAACTCCTTCCAAAGGAGTAGACTCCGGGGAACCCATGCAAATAGGGGGTCTGAAAGGTCCTCTAACACAAACGGAGCGGGAAAGGAGAAAACAGTTGCAATTATGCCTCTATTGCGGAAACTCAGGGCACTTTCTTCGAGACTGTCCGGTGAAACCTGCCAAGAAGGCAGTAGGAGCTGCAGTTACCAAAGTTACAAATTCTGAGCAGGGAAACGACCTCGCCCGACAAGAATAGAGGTCCTCTTGCCGAGCGTGAAAACCAGTTCCGGGACCTCGCATTTCGTGATACCTATGGTCCTCATTAGCCCTGATAATCCGGATCGATTACATGCAATTGAAGCTTACGTCGACAGCGGTGCCATCGGCAATTATGTGGATCATGAAATGGTTTTGAGGATGAATCTAACTCTTTGTCCCAAGGCTGTAAAGGACATCATTACTACGGTGGATGGTACGGAGATAGCCTCCGGGCCAGTAACGCATACCACTCAAGAGGTGACGCTAGTAAGTCAAGATGGACACCATGAGAAGATCGTGTTCGATGTGATCAAGGCCCCTCAGTTTCAGATTATTCTAGGAATACCTTGGTTAGAGAAACACAATCCTCTGATCGATTGGCGAGCAAGAACGGTCCAGTTTCCAGAATGTGTCTCTACTTGTCACCCTCCACCTGGTGTTGCACTGGCAGCAATTTCTTCAGAGACTCCCCAGTTACCTCCCGAATACCTAGAATACCAAGATGTTTTCCAGAAGGATCAGGCTAACTCTCTACCTCCTCATAGGTCTTATGACTGCCAGATAGACCTGATACCTGGATCTACTCCTCCTTGTAGTAGAATTTATGCCCTCACCGAGCCTGAGAACCTTAACCTTCGACAATACCTGGATCAATACCTGGCAAATGGGTTTATTCGTCCTTCCAAGTCCCCTGCTTCTTCAGCTTTGTTCTTCGTTCCAAAAAAGGAAGGAGACCTTAGAACTTGTATAGATTATCGCTCCCTGAACCAGATCACCGTTAAGAATAGATATCCGTTACCTTTGATCCCTGAACTCCTGGACCAAGTCAGAAAAGCATGCACATATACAAAGCTGGATTTTAGAGGAGCTTACCACTTGGTACGAGTAAAAGAGGGCGATGAATGGAAGACGGCTTTCCGCACCAAGTATGGGCTATTTGAATATCAGGTCATGCCCTTCGGACTTTGCAATGCCCCGGCCGCCTTTCAATATTTTATGAACGATGTCCTCAGAGAGCTCATAGATGTGTGTGTTGTTGTTTACATTGACGACATCCTCGTTTATTCTTCATCGGAATCTGAACATCGGAAACACGTGAAAATGGTCCTCGAAAGATTGCGTCAACACAAACTTTTCACTAAGTTGGAAAAATGTGTTTTCAACGTGACTGAAGTTGAATTCTTGGGATTCATATTATCACCTGGCGGAGTGCGTATGGATTCAAAGAAGGTCGATGCAGTTCTCAAATAGCCATCACCATCCTCCGTAAAAGGTGTGCAAAGCATGTTAGGCTTCGCTAACTTTTACCGCAGGTTTATCCCCGAATTCTCTCGAATAGTCCAGCCCATCACTGCCTTGTTAAAGAAAAACAAACGTTTTGAATGGTCTACCGAGGCGGAACAAGCTTTCCAGGATTTGAAGACTAAATTTATCTCTGCACCAATCTTAAAACACCCTCGCCCCGAACTCCCCTACATCGTGGAAACTGATGCTTCAAGCCTTGCCATGGGGGCAGTTCTATCACAAAAGGACCCAGTAACCAATCAGTTGCATCCCGTGGCATTTTGGTCCCGCAAATTCTCGCCTCCTGAAATCAATTACACGATTACTGACAAGCAACTTCTGGCTATCAAGTCTGCCTTTAAGGCTTGGCGGCATTATCTGCTGGGGGCCCGACACACCGTTACTGTGATTACGGATCACCGAAACCTGCAATATTTGAAAACCGCAAAAGCCCAATCCTCTAGACAACTCCGTTGGGCATTATTCTTTGCCGAGTTTGACTTCATAATTACCTATCGACCTGGTACAAAGAACGGTAAAGCTGATGCCCTTTCTCGGATGGGAGTGGAAGAACACTTGATCAACCCTAAACCTGAACCAATCATTCCCGAACAAAGAATTCTGGGTGTAATCGCCACAGAATCCATAGAGGAAGTTAAGGATAAAGCCAGGCAACTTGTAACTCCAGCAGACATACAGAATTGGCATCTGCAGGGAAAGGACTTTGCACTAAAGGACAACTTATTGTATTTCCAAGAACGATTATACCTACCTAGCACAGATTTACAGAAAAAAGTATTCTCTTGTTATCACGATTCTTTAATGGAAGGACATCCCGGTATGGCCAAGACCTCAGAAAAGATCAAGCGCTACTTCTGGTGGCCGTCTTGGAAAAAAGATATCAGAGACTTTATAATGTCCTGTGGAGTATGCGCCCAAAACAAGAGTCAAAAGGAAAGACCAGCAGGCCTCTTACGCCCTATTGACATCCCACCTCGCCCTTGGCATACGCTTTCTAACGACTTCATCACAGATCTACCTCCATGCTCCGGATACAATACGATTCTAGTAATCGTGGACTTATTCTCCAAGATGGCGCATTTCATTCCGCTCAAAGGCTTGCCAACAGCAGCAACTCTGGCCCGAGAATTTCTCGAAAACATCGTCCGACTGCACGGTTTTCCTTCGGTTCTAATTTCGGATCGAGGTAGTCAATTTATTTCTCATTTTTGGCGAAGTTGCTGTCGGTCGGCTCAAATTGATGTGAGACTATCGACCAGTCACCACCCTCAGACCGACGGACAAACCGAGAGGACCAATCAACCTCTGGAACAGTATTTACACTGCATGCTGCAACAAACTGAAAAAACTTGGAAAGACATCCTTTGGATAGCCGAATATGCCTACAATAACTCTGTCCATTCGGGAACTGGGAAAACCCCGTTTTTTCTTTTGTACGGCAGTCACCCTCGAACCTCGGAGTTGGATCCCCTCCAAGATCTTGAAACACCAGCAGTAGACTACCTGCATTCTACAATCACCCAAGCCTTTAAGGAAGCTGTTTCTCACCTTCAAAGGGCTAAAGAACAATACAAGAAAGGAGCAGATCAACATCGGAAGGAAGCCCCTCAATATCAAGTAGGGGATCAAGTCTGGTTATCCACCAAATATCTACCTCTAAAAGGGCCACGCACATTCAACCCAAGATACCTTGGTCCCTATTCCATCACTACCATAGTAAACCCAGTAGCGGTCAAGTTGGACTTGCCCCCGCACATGAAGATACATCCGGTCTTCCACGTCTCTCTATTAAAACCCGTGCAACCTCAAACCCGACTAACTAAATCTCCAAAACCTATCCTAGTTGATGGAGAACTCGAGTTTGAAGTCAAAAGCATTCTGGACTCCAAGATCTCCAAATCTAAACTATTTTACCTAATTGACTGGAAAGGCTACGGCCCCCAAGAGAGATCCTGGGAACCTGCTGAATATGTCCACGCTCCTCGCCTAATCAAAAGATTTCACCGAACATTTCCTGACAAGCCAAAACCCCCGGAGAAGCCCGGTTTGGGAGGGGCCTTGAGGGGGGGTACTGTCATGATCTCTGCTTCCAAAAGGTCAGGGTTTTCCCAACTCCCTTGGAAGCAGATCCATAACCCAGGTTCCAAATGCCAACCAGTCCCAATTGGGACCTTTTGGACCCAGTCCTGGCGCCAGTGGCACCAGGCTCATAAATATGCCCAGTCCCAGCGCTGGAAGCGCCGGGCTCATAATGCTTGGGTGGACTTACCTGCAGCAGACCATGCTGCTTACTTGCCTGCCAGTTGAGCCTCTGATCCTCTTCTGTTTGGAACTACTTTTCCTGTTGGGTGGGGCAGGAGCCACTCCCTAGATTCAGAACACTGGAACTCTTCTGGAAAGCAGGATCTCTTTTCTTACCTAGGCGTGGCTGTGGAAGGAGACACCTAAGCACTACAGGAGGCTATTTAAACCACACCCGATGGATGAATCTTGCTTTGCGTTATTCTGCATCCTCTGCAGCAGAACGCTCATCGTGTCTTCTGCATCTGATCCTGGGCCTAAGGAAAAAGGCTTACCATCCTGAATCCAGTCTTCAGCAACACCTATAAAGACAAGAAAGAACAGGTTAGCATTACGGTCTCCAGTGACAGCTCTTCACTTACCTGGTCCATCGGCTGTCACCAACGCCTCGCGCTGCATTCCGGCATCTGAAAGACAAAGGCTTACCTACTCTTCGTGCGCTCCGGAGGTCTTCACACTGCATTCCGGCATCTGAAAGACAAAAGCTTACTAACTCTTTGCACGCTCCGGAGGCCTTCGGCGCTGCATCCCGCATCTGAAAGACAAAACAAGGTGCGTTTAAAGACATTGGGGAACTTTAATACTCACGTGCCATTACTCCTTTCCACATCTAACCCAGTGGGTATTCCGGCACCCTGCAGCCGCTCCGAACTTGTACCTGCAAAATAAAAAGACAGTTAGAGCGCATCGTGAAGCAGGCAACAAGCGCTTACTTACGTGCTTCCAGGCGCTTCTATTTATCACACGGGCTCCATCTTCAACTCACTTCAGCCCGTCATCCGCCATCGCCGGAACCCTGCAAAACAAGAAACTATACATTACTAAAGACTTTAAAGACATTAGAATTACTCGAAACTTACCGTTCGTGCAGTAAACGACGGACAGCAGTCCTCTGAAGTCAAGAGGCCTGCTCCCCTTATCCAGTGAAGAAACTGGTTACAGCACCCTGCCCCGCTTCTATTCATCACACGGGCTCCATCTTCAACTCACTTCAGCCCGTCATCCGCCATCGCCGGAACCCTGCAAAACAAGAAACTATACATTACTAAAGACTTTAAAGACATTAGAATTACTCGAAACTTACCGTTCGTGCAGTAAACGACGGACAGCAGTCCTCTGAAGTCAAGAGGCCTGCTCCCCTTATCCAGTGAAGAAACTGGTTACAGCACCCTGCCCCGAGGCAGATGGAGAGCACGGCGTTCACTTACCTAAGGTGAGAGCGTTAACCTTTGGGGTTCTACAGGAGAAGAGAAAGGGAAGAAGAGAGAGACATTCAATAACCCAGATCCTTAATCCCATATTTTCTATCTGCAGACATCTTACCCTTCGAGTCAGACATACAGTGCACAGAGGTCCAGCCCAAAGAGCCAGCCGTGTGTTACACATCACCTTTGAAGATACGGTATACGCCCAGTCAAGACCGGCGCCTCTACGGGAATCAGGTGAGCGTTACACGTACAACATCGAGGTTGAGTATCGCCCAGGAACAGACAACCCGGCAGACTACTTATCCCGCCACCCGCGGCCTGCCACTGACATGGAACGGCACCAAGCGAAGGAAACCGATGAACACGTCTGTCACATAGTCGCCTGCGCGAGGCCGCGGGCCCTGACCCTACATGAAGTGGCCAGTGAAACAGAAACAGACACCGTCCTGCAGCATACCACTGCCGCCGTCCGATCAGGCAATTGGAAGAACTATCTCACGTCGATGGCACAGCGCACTGCGTCAGCCCAAGTCAAACTCAGAGCTCTGTTTGGGATCCGACATGAACTCTCGGTAGCCCCAGAAGGTATCTTACTCAAAGGACATAGAATCGTACTGCCCGAGTCCCTAGAAGATAGAGCCCTCCGCCTAGCGCACAGTGGACATCAAGGCATCGTCAAAACCATTGCATATCTCAAGTCCAGGATGTGGATGCCCAACATACAACAAAAGGTAGTAGAGTTAGTCGAATCCTGCGCAGCATGCCAAGCATCAAGAAGACCAGAAAACCCTGAACCAATTAGCAGCACCCCAAGAAGCTGCAAACGCTGGGACGCTGTCAGCATGGACCACTGCACAATTGCCGGCGAGGGGTATCTTCTCGTAGTGATCGACGAATTTAGCCGATACCCGGAAGTGGAACACGTAGCATCTACTAACGCAGAGACCACAATCCTCACACTAGAAAAGATATTTGCCACACATGGAATATCGAGGAAAGTGAAGAGCGACAACAGACCATCATTCACTAGTCAAGAGCTGCGCGAGTATTTCAAAGAAGTAAATGTCAAGCACCAGCGAATCACCCCAAGATGGCCCCAAGCGAACGGTGACGCTGAAAGATTCATGGGGTCACTCAACAAAGTCATCAGGATTGCCAAAGAACAGGGACGCCCGTGGCTGAAAAAAGTGTACCGGTTCCTGAGAACACACAGCCAAACCCCGCACTCCTCTACGGGAATCAGCCCGGCAGCCCTCATGCTTGGCGTACCCATACAGGCGGAACTACCCATACATCCCCAGTGGATAGCTCCAGAACCAGACATCCCTGCCATAGACCCCATGCGGCTGAGGCGAAATGAGCAAGAAAGCATCGCCAGACGAGCTTGCCACAGAGAGCTGACAACAGGGGACACCGTCATTGTCAAGAATCGAACCCCGCCTAAGAAAATGTTCTCAACTTCGAGCTCCAGCCATGGACAGTTAGTACCACAAACCACAGCATGGTCACAGCCACCCAAGGGGGGGAGACAGTGACGAGGAACGTGTCTCACTTCAGGAAGGTACCCCCAGAACTGTGGGAAGAACAACCGATGCCTTCTAGGGAAGAAGAGGAGGCGCCACCCTCACCCCCCGGCCAAGTGGCACCGGGAAGTCCAGCTACTCCCGGAACATCAGACAGTCCACGCCAGCAAATAGAGAGAAGTAAAGCCGAGACTCCAAGGACAGACGCACCGGAGAAAAGGAACACCCGGTATCTTCTGAGGGAGAGGCCCAAACCGTCGTCCCGCCTAAAAGGATATGTCGTGGACAGAGTAGGCTGGCCGAAGCCTCGCTAAGGTGAACTCTAAGCTCAGTCAATACGTTTTGTTTATCCAAGATGTATGCCAAGCTACGTAGAATACCAGTTAAAATGTATGTTTGTTGACAACCGTGCAAACACCTCCAATTTGGGGAGGAATGTGGTGTCACGTGCCCCGCCAATCGAGGGCCACGTGACACACAGGAAATAAAGGAATCACCGGAACTGGCATCATAACGCCAGTCCGGGTTTATGCATCGATCAGAGTGGTCCGTGTGTTTCTTTGCTGCGCCCCTCTTCCCCGCACTGCGCACCAGAGGCCTGCCCTCCCATGGTCCGACGCTGAGCCAGGGACTCCCGGGGGGCCGATCATCACAATACTGTTGTAAACATACATTACTCTCGAAAAAGTCCCATCGTACTGTGTAAAAAGCATTTCCAGCATCTAAGTAAAGCCTTCTCTCCTGTATCCAAGAGTTTTACTATCAAGTACACCAAACAAAACAGTTTAGGGCTTGATATAGCTAGGAGACTTTTGGGACAACCTGGTTGATCAGAAGGAATGAGGTGAGAATGAACACTGTTCAACGTCATTTGTTGTACATTTGCCTGGGTCTTGCATTCACTGTTAATAAAATAGATTGGGTGGTATTTCTTGGAGAGGGCATGCGCCTGTGTTTGAATTATAGGGATTGGATCTTCAGTTCAGGGTACATTATCATCCATGTACTGTCAAAGTATCAGAAAAGTCAAAAGCATGGGACTAATCACATGATCAGGTAAGTGTTTCACAACGTCTGTATTGAAAACATGCCCCTTGGTTGCCGCTTATTTTAAGCCTTAACTGCCACTAGGACTCCCTCCAAAATTATAGGATCATCTAGGACAGGGGCATCAACATGGTATGCTAATGACGTAGGCAGCTCCAAATGTGGCACATGATACTTGTTGAATGCTTTGCAATATCTTAATCATAATGCAATCCGGTACCTCTCCCATTGCAATCTGGATATCCTATCTCTTTTCCGTCCTGTGGCCAAGCATCCCTGTTCATGTAACATCTCCATAGAAATCATCCATGATGGAAAGAACACTGTTGCCAGCATTGTCATTCTAGTTTTTAAAAAAATATTATATGGTTGAATATATGGTTGAATGTAAATGTATCCTTTAATAACTTACACACTAGTAATATAAAAATTACAGATTAATTAAAATTCATTATAATTCATTACAATTCATTAAATAATTCATTGCTTCACGGTGCGTCACCGTTTCTCAACTCTCATGCTGGACTTCCTTTGCATCTTGTACTCATGGTGGCCCTGAATCATGCCGTTCCCATCTTCATCTTGTATCATGGCTTGCAACATTATGGGGGTAATTCATAGAATTTAGCGCACAAGTGGCGCACGAGGCTGGCGCACAGTGTGCGTGTGCGAATCCCTGTGCCAGCGTGTGCGCTAAAATCCATTTCCGCGCACAGCGTATTCATGGATTCCAGCTACCAAAACCAGCCGTGGCGCACAGTGGTGCAGCGACCCTGCAACAGCGCCAGTTACGCCCCCAAGAACGCCCCTCGCGCAGGGAAAAGCCATCAAAATCCCCAATCCAGCGCAAAGGGCTGCGCTAACCCTGTACCAGCACGGCAAGCGGGGAACGTGTATCACTGGGGATCGCGGGAAGTTTCACACGTGACTTGCCCTGTGCGAGCGGGGTACGTGTATAACTGGGGTGCGCGGGAAGTTTCACAAGCAATTTCAGCAGGGTACGTGTATTACTGGGGTGCACGGGAAGTTTCACATGCGATTTCAGCAGGGTACGTGTATTACTGGGGTGCGTGGGAAGTTTCACACGTGATTTCAGCAGGGTACGTGTATTACTGGGGTGCGCAGGAAGTTTCACACACGATTTCAGCAGGGTACGTGTAGTACTGGGGTGCGTGGGAAGTTTCACACGCGATTTCAGCAGGGTACGTGTATTACTGGGGTGTGTGGGAAGTTTCACACGTTATTTCAGCAGGGTAAGTGTATTACTGGGGTGCGCGGGAAGTTTCACACACGATTTCAGCAGGGTAGGTGTATTACTGGGGTGCGCGGGAAGTTTCACACGCGATTTCAGCATGGTACGTGTATTACTGGGGTGCGCAGGAAGTTTCACACACGATTTCAGCAGGGTACGTGTATTACTGGGGTGCGCGGGAAGTTTCACACACGATTTCAGCAGGGTTCGGGTACGTGTATTACTGGGGTGCATGGGAAGTTTCACACGCGATTGGCCCTGTGCGAGCGGGGTACGTGTATTACTGGGGTGCACGGGAAGTTTCACACACGATTTCAGCAGGGTAGGTGTATTACTGGAGTGCGCGGGAAGTTTCACACGCGATTTCAGCATGGTACGTGTATTACTGGGGTGCGCGGGAAGTTTCACACACGATTTCAGCAGGGTACGTGTATTACTGGGGTGCGCGGGAAGTTTCACACACGATTTCAGCAGGGTTCGGGTACGTGTATTACTGGGGTGCATGGGAAGTTTCACACGCGATTGGCCCTGTGCGAGCGGGGTACGTGTATTACTGGGGTGCGCGGGAAGTTTCACACGCAATTTCAGCAGGGTACGTGTATTACTGGGGTGCGCGGGAAGTTTCACACGCAATTTCAGCAGGGTACGTGTATTACTGGGGTGTGCGGGAAGTTTCACACGTGATTTCAGCAGGGTACGTGTATTACTGGGGTGCGCGGGAAGTTTCACACGCGATTTCAGCAGGGTACGTGTATTAATGAGGTGCGCGGGAAGTTTCACACGCGATTTCAGCATGGTACGTGTATTAATGGGGTGCGCGGGAAGTTTCACACGCAATTTCGGCACGGTACGTGTATTTCGGGGGTGCCGGGGAGTCCTACACGTGATTTGGCAGTGTGGGTCCTCCCAGGTTTTCCCTGTACACCCTCCACGGCCCCTGCAGGCAGCCCACACCACAGGGGACTACCCTGCATCCCTGGTCATGTCCCACAGGCAGCCCACCCAACATGGGCATGCCCCCCAGCAAAGGCACGTCTCCTTGCACTACTGATCACCAACTCATGTCCCCTTGCACCCCCACCTCCCAGCATTGCGGGGCACCTGCCCGCAGGCCCCCACTCATGTCCCACTCATGTCCCCCTGCACCCCCACCCCCCAGCATTGCGGGGCACCTGCCAGCAGTCCCCCACTCATGTCCCACTCATGTCCCCCTGCACCCCCACCCCCCAGCATTGCGGGGAACCTGCCAGCAGGCCCCCATACATGTCCCACTCATGTCCCCCTGCACCCCCACGCCCCAGCATTGTGGGGCACCTGCCAGCAGGCCCCCACTCATGTCCCCCTGCACCTCAACCCCAGCATTATGGGGCACCTGCCAGCAGGCCCCCCACTCATGTCCTACTCATGTCCCCCTGCACCCCCACCCCCCAGCATTGCGGGGCACCTGCCAGCAGGCCCAAATCATGTCCCACTCATGCCCCCCTGCACCCCCACCCCCCAGCATTGTGGAGCACCTGCCAGCAGGCCCTCACTCATGTCCCACTCAAGTCCCCCTGCACTCCCACCCCCCAGCATTATGGGGCACCTGCCAGCAGGCCCCAACTCATGTCCCACTCATGTCCCCCTGCACCCCCACCCCCCAGCATTGCGGGGCACCTGCCAGCAGGCCCCCATTCTTGTCCCACTCATGTCCCCATGCACCCCCACCCCCCAGCATTGTGGGGCACCTGCCAGCAGGCCCCCACTCATGTCCCACTCATGTCCCCCTGCACCCCCACCCCCCAGCATTGTGGGGCACCTGCCAGCAGGCCCTGACACATGTCCCCCAGCCAACACGTCATCACAATCTAGATCCCTGGCCCTTATGGGCAGCCTCCACATGCCAAACACCCACCCAAGTACTGCATCCACCCACTTAGAAATACCAATTACATGATACAACCCCAATGGCAAGTATGTAAATGAACACATGTCCCTCACATACACACAATGGGTGTAAGTGAATGTCAAAACCCATATCATGATATGCATGAAACCAATGAGATGATACTACACATTGAAGTTTGATGAAAAAAATGTATTAAAAGCAACATAAATGGAATTAAAAATGAACAAACGACAATGGGAATTAAAAACCAAAAGCAGCATGTCCGTAAAATAATGAAAAAACACAAATCGTAATCCAAAGGAAAGGTGTCACAGTTCCAAAAAGTAAATCCAAGAGAAAAACAAAACCAAAAACCATTGCTCCATGGCTAAATCAAAAAAAAAACTATAATCCAACAGTCAACTATATACAGATAAACAATCCAGGGTCCATGATCCCAAGTGAAGAAATGAAACCTATCTAAAAATACTACCTAATAAAAAAACTATATACAAAAATGTGGTCCATTGTCCAAAAGGTACAAAATAAATAAAAAAGCAAAGGAAACCTAACACTAACTACATAACTATTTACAAGGGCAGCGGGCTAGTCCGACGGCTCACTGGTTGTTGTCATGGGCAAGGGCATCATCGAACTCCTGTTCAATGGCTTGGAGGCGGGCATGTTCCCTGGCCCCAAGGTCTCGCAGGGATAATGCAGTGTCCAGCTCCAACTCCCTGCGAATACCCTCGAGGCACTCAGCCCGCCTCAGCACCCTCCGCATGAAGTTCTCCGCCCTGTCCATTGTGAGCCGTTCCTCCTCTGCCCGCTGCCGCTCCGCACCTATCTGCTGGCCCAACCGCTCCCACACGGAAGACACTCCCATTCCAGGGTTCTCCTGCCCTCCGGCCGATGCCTGCCCCCCTGATGTTGATGGCCTCGAGTCATGATGCCTCCCACATCGAGCCTGCCGCTGCCTCCGACGCAACTGCCTGTGCCAGCATGACGGCATCCAGGCTGATGGAATCCACCGACGCTGTTGTGCACGTGCCCTGCCCGATTGCCCGATGATGCCGTCACATCCTCCATCTGCTGGGGTCCAGTTGCTGGTGTGTCCACCCCTGCTGGATCTCCGACTCCCGACTGTGACAGGGGTGGGATCCCCACCGAGTTGGCTGCATTGGTCGGGGCAGGTCCACAGGGGGCCCTGGTGGCATCTGGGCCAGAAGACGGCATGGAGAACGACTGGCGCATAGCCTCCACAGAGGAGGAGAGGGTCGCCAGATTGCCTGACACATGTACGAAACCCCTGACCACGGCTGCTCCCAACTGGGCCACATTGGCACGGTGCTCTTCGTGATGACGTGCGTGCTCCCCCCGGGAAGCACGCACCTCATCACGAATGACACCCATGCGCAAAGCGACACCAATCAGGACATTCTCCATACAGCCAGGGGTCCCCTTGTCCGCAGGCGGAGGGGAGTCAGATGACATGGACGGGCCTGGGATGGGGCATCCCTGCTGGTGCATGGTGGTGCAGTCACAGTGACAGGGACAGTGACATGCACAGGCACCTCCACGGTGACCTGTGCTGCCTCCTGCCCCTGCCCCTGGACTGCACCACTTGCACCAGCAGGGATGCCCCTACCAGGCCCCATGTGCGGCTAAGTAGCGGCCTCCTACTCCTCTGTGGAAACCACCAACCTGGATGGCTCCACCCCGTCTTCCGCCGTTGCAAGCCCCTGTGGGGGCTCACCCACCCCTTCCGCTGCAGCCGTGGGGGCATCCCCGCCAATTTGCTCTGCAGCGCCGTCTCCGCCCTCTTCTTCACTTTGCGCTAAGTAGAGGGAGACATAGAACACAAGCATCAGGGTACTGTACAATGGTCCCCTAGACAGGAAGCAATAGCAGATGAGTGGCACTGTCAAAGATCACTTCCATCATGTCCCTCCACAACACATGGGTCAGTGCAGGCAAAACACATGCAGTAACAGGCATGGCGCATGATATGGACATTAGCAAACATGTCCAAGGGACTCTTGAAACATACAATGTTGTTTTTGAACTCACATGCATCATGGGTCATGCCTATCACATGCACAGACTTCACCGTACTTTCATCCACCTGGACTCGTACACCCCAGACACAGTGGATGCAAGGATAACTAAGCTGCATCAGTGATTCTGAACATTGTCACAGACATGTGTCATGCATCCATGGAATTCTCAAGTCACAAACACGCAGGTCAGACACACAGACATGGGCACCCATCCCTCACCCCCACCCATGTCCAGGAACAGAGACTGGCATGCTCTCATGTGCCCATTCCGCATAGGGCTCCCCATGTTGCATTTAAACACATACACCAACCGTGTGCTTCACACATTACTGGTCTCACATGCATGACCATGATGTCCCTGCACACACACACACGCGTACATGGCCTATGTCACACATACAGGCAAGCATCAGACAACCAGCACACTGCAACATGCCCTGTCTCATACAGCAATGCTTGGCCACTTAACGCTCGACTCCAGACGGGTCTGCCTCTCAAGGATCTGGGCATGGAGCGCTGGGCGTACATGTTCCAGGACCCTCAGCTGGATGGTACTCATGCTGCCCCGGCCCCCCTCCACATGGCGCCGGGCCTTTATGAGGGTCCTGGACCTCAAGTCCTCCCAGCGCTTCTTGACTTGCTTGATGTTGCGGGTTGCCACACCCTCCGCGTTGATGGCAACCACAAAGTCGTCCCAGATCCTGTCCCGTCCTTCCTTGTCGGCGCGTGATGATCCGAAGAGGGCATCATAATGCCCCAGGACAAGCTCCACCAGGACACCAACTTCCTTCTGACTGAAGCTGGTGGCCCTCTGCCCCTCTGGCTACATACCCCTACATATGGCTGATGTGCAGGCACCAAATGGCAGGGCACGAGGGTAGCAGGCAGTCAGGCAGCAGCAGATGGCAGGTGGGATGCTGCTCGGGGCTCTGGGGGGCAGTGATTCGGCCTTTTGGGCAGGAGCGTGGTCTTCCGTGTGTTTTCGTATGGCCAGCTTGATACAGAGTGATTTGGCACGTGAAAAAATTGCACGTCAGCGTGTAATTCGATGAAAGGCCCATAGCGCGTAAGCGCGTCTGCACACATACGCAATTTCATTGGCCCGAAGGCCCTTCAAGTGTAAGCGCCTCTGAGACGTGCCTCTGTGACATGACGCGCACGGGCGTGCACGGGCGTTTCAGCGCGCGTGAAAAACTGCACGTCTGCGTGGGAATGCGTGTAATCCGAGGAAAGGGCCCATGCGCGTAAGTGATGTGACGCGCGCCGTGTTTCCCTCAGCACGGGTTAAAGGTGAGCAGGGGCAGCAGTTCGTTGTACGTGCCTTTCGTGGAGACCGACATGTGTTGCTGCTTCCTGTTGTTTCGCGCGCCATCACAACTTCACAGCTATCAAGGACGTATCTCTTCTTTTGGCGGGGGTATTGGCTATGTGTGTTTTTCTGCATTGCGCTAGTCAGACGGTGAGTCGCACACGCTATTTTTCCCACTGCGGGTGGCCCAGTGTATCGAACCCATTTTCAAGGTCATAGTAGCCTGCGTGTCCCACGCGTACGCGTTATTCGTGTTACTGGGTGCCACCGCGTACTGCGGGAGGTTGATTCCACGCACGTAGGCTGCAGGGTTGCATGCATGGTTTTACTGCAGTTTTGGGGTGCCTGAGCGTTGCGTGACCCGTCACTACATCACCGGGGTCACATACAGCCTTGCAGGTGCAGGTGGGCTTTTAACATCTTGCTTCCCACCCCCTTCACCCCAATTGCCCAGGTCAATTGTGATGTACACCTCCCATTGGCACTACTCCATCTGTGCCGGCACTACTACATCTGTGCCATGGTTGGGAGGACACCAAAGGTGAGGGGTGCCTCAGCTGGGCGTACTCCTCGTGGCGGGCGTGGTCGGGGATGTGGCCGTGGTGACCAGGGAGTAGGGGGACTCCAGGGTGTCCAGGGCAGCCACAGAGGGGGAAGAGGCAGGGGTGCGCCACTTGAGCACAATGTTGTGCCATGTGTTGGTGCAGTCATGCCACCACCCCCTGTGGTTCCGGGGGATGCAGCTTCTGCATCTGGCACTGGCGACCGTGTGACCTGGCAGTCCGTTCCATCGACTGCCACGGGCCCAAGGGTAGTTTTAGCTGCAGGTGCAGCTGTGGACAACGCCACCCAGGCTGAGGGTCTGCCAGCGCAGGCTGCGTTGGCACTTCAGGAGCCCTTGGTAGATTTCCAACATGCCAGGAGGGAAACCATAGGGGCACGCAGGGCTGCTCTGACCAAGACACGTGTCCCTGGGGCAGTTATGTCATCTGCTGCCCCGAACAGCCGGGTGTTGGCAAGTGCAGGGGCAGATGCACCCAACAACACCCCGGTTGTGAGTCTGCCAACCAGGACTGTTGCAGTCAATGACCCTGCCACAGCGGATGTTGCTGCGCAGAGTCCATTAGAGGGCACCCAGATGCCACTGACACAAATCAGGCCGTTGGTCGTCCCTCCACCTGCCACTCCCTTGGCTCAATCCACTGAACCCACTGGCCATAGTGGTCAGGGCGGCATTAGCCAGCCAGGGTCTGCGCCACAGTCCAAGAGGAGGAAGGTTGCACCTGCAGCACAGGCTGGGACCCCACACACAGCCACGACCTCCTGCACGTCGAGGAAGAAGCCTTTCTGCAAGCAGGAACTGGACTTCCTCGTGGACTACGTGCAGGGCCACAGCCGTGACATGGTAGTGGGTGCCAATAGTCAGACTACGGCTGCCCACCGTGACACCCACTGGAAGCATGTTGCGGAACATGTCAGTTAATTCGGCCATGAGGTGTGCACGGCGCAAGAATGCAAAAAGCGTTGGAATGACCTCAAATGCACCGCTAAGGCTAAGCGTGCCTCAAATTACAACTTGACTCTGGTGACTGGCGGTGGGCCTGCACCAGAGGAGGAAGAGCTCACTCTGCATGAGTCACTCGTTGCGGAGTTCATACCACCTGAATTGGTCGAAGGAGTGGGAGAGATGCTGGACTTTGATGCCCAGTCCAGTGAGTGTTGATGCGTGTTTGTTGAGGACGTGTGCGTTTTACTTGTGGGATGTGTTGTGCATGATTGCCACTACATGTGACATGTACATGGTTCTGATGTGTAAGTAATGCAATGCTTCAGTGATGCATGTCTGCTCTGCTGGATGCTGGACATGTGGAGCAGACGGGGACTGTCCGCATCACCACTATTGCACCCTACTCACATACTGGTTACAAGTATGCCCCTCCAGTCCATGTTCCAGCTCACTGGCCCTTCTGCATGTGGTGTGGGGTGACCTTCCTCTCAGCCCAGGCACAATGTCATTGCATGACTGACGTGCATGTGTCCTCTGCCTGCATGCGGGTACTCCATGTAGGCATGCTCCCTTGCCCCTCCTCCGCCACTCTGCACCCCAGTTCCACCTTTGCACTGGTCTGCTTCAATCTTGCCATTGTGTACTTTCCTGTTTATGCGTCCTGTGTACATGCTAACTTCCAGCGTACAATCTGCCAGACATATGCTGTGTGGTACAGCCTTAGTACTTGATGCAGGGTATCTCACTTGTACTGTGCATAGGTCAGATGTCCCGCAGGGACATGAGTGCCCATTCATGCTCCATGTGCATTGCACGCATGCACCTATGTGTCCTTGACTGGATGATCACTGTAATACAAGTCCAGGGTGACATACATTGCATGGCATCTCATCAGCCTTCCCATGTCAACTGTGGCTCAGTACTGCGTTGCACACATGTTTAGGGTCTGACAATCTGTGTGGGTCACAGGCCTCAGCCTGTTTAATGGCCAATGACTCTGTCCGACTGTTGTAGTGTCTTCTTCACACGTGGGTGGCCTACAGAGTTTTCATCATGTGTCCTGCTAACTGTCTCATCATCATTTGCAGTGTTGTCACTTGAATCACATTAAGCTGTTGATGCCAGTCAACACTGCCTGTCAATACACAGGTCTATGGTCAGCCTTTTGTTACCATGCTAAGCATCCCTGCTTTTGTACTTGGGTGGAGGGGTGCTTTGCTTGTAGATATGCTACCCATTGATTGCACAGTGCACGTGATGCCTGAATTTGACTTTGCACTGCCTTCACATTTCCTGACACACACCATGGAGTCCTTGTACATGTAGGTAGTGAGTGACATACACATTTTCTGCACTGCATAGACCCACTTCCATGCAAACTGCCAC
This sequence comes from Ambystoma mexicanum, assembly GCF_040938575.1. Taxonomy (NCBI): domain Eukaryota; kingdom Metazoa; phylum Chordata; class Amphibia; order Caudata; family Ambystomatidae; genus Ambystoma; species Ambystoma mexicanum. The sequence goes on along the minus strand of NC_090937.1, from coordinate 1,504,058,950 downwards.
CTTTCAACAGGTCTGATCACAGAAGCAATTCAAACTTGACCCAGCATGCATGCCAGGTTCTACGTTGTGTGTCACATGTCTGCCTGATGTGTTTGTTGTCGGTGTGTGTGTGTTGTGTGCTTCTGACATGTGTAGTGACCTTTTTTCTCTGTATTTTTCAGGTGATGACACAATGGAGGCGTAGGATGGTGTTGTCATGCCAGACACAGGGTTGTTACCACTACATCAACCCGGCACAAGTGGGGGTCGTGGGGTGGTAGGCCACGAAAACCCCCAAGTGCTACAGTCCATCTTGACTCTGGCTGCCTATGAGTCCAGCCCTGATGACGACTCTGACGTCCATGTCGAGTTGGATGAGCAACAAGTCCATGTTTCAGGGGTGAGTGATTCTGATGTGGAGACTCCTCTGTCCGCAACACCTGCACTGAGGGATCAGACAGGGATCAGACAGTCTTGGTTCCTCCGCCCGTGGTGGATCGGGACGCAGGGTCACCCTCCACACCAGTCACTGATGTGCCTGGGACATCACGTCGGCGGGGGCATGTAGTCGTGCAAGACAGCGAGGACACCCAGTCCTTGGGTCCCGCAGGGGTCAAGCCCAGCAACGCGGTCGCCGCGCGCAACCGCAGTATACTGAGTGGGAGCAAGACATGACTGCCAATTCAGAACGGCAGGGGGCAGCAATGGAGAACATCGCTGAGAGCATGGAACATGTGGCCCAATCTGTGCTCCCCCCTGCTAGGCAGGTGCTTCTCCAGCAGCAGGCGGCTCGGTCCACGACCCGCTCACTCAGGCTGGGCATGGTGGCCTCAGAAAGGGCACGCCAGGCTGAAATGTCGTCTCTGCGTAAAGCAATTGCTGCTCATGCAGAGGCGCACATGGATGCCCTGAGGGAGGAGTATGCTTCCCTCAAATCCACTCTGGGTGTCCTTCTGATGTCCCAGAGGCAGCGGGCAGAGAAGAGGTTTGCACAGCTTGAGCGTACCATCTCGGCTGAGCTACAGGCTTGCCGGGAGGTGCAGCGGTTGTCCAGCCAGGCCTTGCAGGAGGAACTCCGTGTTACACGTGCTACCTTGCAAGAGGAAGCACGTGTATCACGTGAGGTTCTGCATGCAGACCTACTTCACATCGCCACACAGAACCAGGCTCACCCGTCCGGCAGACTTGCTGCCATCGAGGGGCAAGCTGCGGCTAGGCGTGGCCAGGCTACTGTGCCACGTCCTCCTTTCCAGGATGAGCCAGACTCGGACGACCATCTATCTCCTACATAGGTCGGGCTGTGCAGGCGTTGAGCCCATGGAGTTTTTTTTTTTGGCTCAGCATCATCGCATGTGGGTGTTGAGCAGCACCCTGTACCTCCCCCCTCCTGGGCGCCTCCCCTCCCCCCCCGGGTCGTATGTGGCCATTTTTGATTTTTCTTTTAGTTTTGTTAGTTAAGTTTCTGTTTGATAGTTGGTTTAATTAGGTAATGTAGGTTTTTCATAGTTAGTGTAATTAGTTAATATAGTTTAAAATTGCTTGTCTATTGTGCTTTCATGTGACGGTGCAGTGCTTTGTGGCTTTTGAAAGCATCCACTGTCTGTTCCAGCAGGGCCCTTCAGGCTTCTCATGTGTATGTGTTTGCTGCTTGGGGTCCTTGACTCACATATGCCACTCCTGCCTCCCTTATCCATGGGCTCGCAAGGATGGTTCGGTGTGACAGCCTATTACACAAGGGCATTGGACTGTTATATCTGTAGCATGTCTGGTGCTGTGTAACTTGTGTTAACACCCCTAGTGGGGATGATTGCGGTGTTATCGACCACTGTTCGGCTTTTGCTAGATGGGGTGTTTCATGATTATTGTGTACATTCATTGCTATGCATTGTGTAGTATGTTTCTTATCTTTACTGTACACGTGCTTTTTGCAATTCATGCCGTAGATAGTGTGTTCCACACTTTGGATGTGAAAGACGGACTGATGGTGTGATTTCTGCTGTACGTCTCTGACATGGTCCAGTAATGAGATGCCTGAAGAGACACACACAGATGACTTTAAAGCATTTATCGTATGTTTCATGCCCTTTCTGCAGGGGGATGAGCCTCCAGACCACCTTTGCCAGCAGACATGGCCCATTGGATGTCTGGATTCTGGACACGTTTGTTGGTGCCCACATGCACATGTGTGCGCAAGCAGAGGCACAGGGATGGCAGACATACATCCTAGAACTGCTGACTTGTTCCAAGGAACTCCAGGCAAGGTGAGCAGAACAGGGGGGCCACAACACAGCAAAGCTTCCACCAGGCCAGTTGCCCATGCAGGCTTAGTAGCAGCACTGAGGGTGAGCTTGGACGAATATCGGTGTTGAAGCACACAATACAGCTCTGATGTGTTGGTGGACTGATGGCTGTTGATTGTAAGGTTGTCTGGGGCACCTGCAGGGGCAGTGGCACATACCCTCCGGTACACCAAGGTCCATTGAGGCACTTGTATCACCCATGTAGCCTTCCGAGACATGGAAAGGAGCAGCTCACAGGGACATACAGCAAGGGACATACTCGGGTGCATTGCATTTCATTTCCATGTACATTTTGAAACATGCACTGCCTACTTTGTTTCGGTCATGGTGGAACACGACTTGTTCTGAAGTTATGCCTTGCTATATGGGTCTGTCTGCTTACCCAGGGAACATTGCATGTTGTGTGAATTGTGACACATTGGTGTTCCATTTGCCACGCACCCACCGGCGGCTGACTTACTGCATTGACTGTGTATGACCCATCACAGGGGTAATGTTACATATGGGTATGAAGCATCCACACCAGATTGTCTGTTTGTAGAATAGTTTGTTGCTATGGGGCATATGTGGTGGTGTGTTTTTGTGTTATGGGCACGCACAGATTATTAACTGTGGCTCTCTTTGCAGCATTGAAGTGCTCTTGTAACCGGACCTGAGAGTGCGCAGGCAGGAGGCCAGCACTCAAAACCAGAGCTAAGTGTCTTGTTGTTTTTCTTTCAAACTGCTCTGCATAGGCTTGCTGGGGGGTGCACTAATGCATGGATGAATGTGTAATTCAATTTGGTATGTTTTTTTTTCCCCTAATCACCCGGAGTCCTATCCAATTCTAAACCCTGTACCCTCTACCCGGTGTTTCTGCTTCCCGTACCTATCCAACCAACGTTCCCTAACCCTCTTTCCCCACTGGGGTTGCGGATGCCTGTGTAAGCCCCAAGCTTGCAGGCGCTGAAACCCTAGAGGGGGTGGTTGGTTCGTGCCACTCCTAAGCCTGGACTCGTGAAGGCCCTGACAGTGATGTACAAGTTTGTTCGGATTGTGTATGTGTTCATGCAGGTAGTACATTTTGGTGCATTCCCTACTTTCACATGTCATTCCTCCTCCCCTCTCCTGCCACTCATTCCATTTATCCAGTGTGCCAACGCCTGTCCCGACTGCATATCCCTGACCCTCCTTCCCCACCAGGGTCTCAGAGGCCTGTGTGAGTTTGAACTTGCAGGTACCCGGGCCACGGTGGGGGTGGTTGGTTCGTGGCACTCCTGCGCCTGTACACGGGAGCTGTGACAGTACACATCCGTTCGTGGTGCATCATTATATCTTATGTACCACACATGGTTCACATCCTGTTGTGACATTGTTTTACTGTGCTACCTTGGTTGTTACATCATTGTGGTAGTACTTGGCCTTTGTGAGGTACTGCTACTTCAAGTCATCGACTGGAGGCTGTTCTGGTTCGTTTTTCTGCCTTGGATTTTGTGTTTTTGCAAATGAAGGTGAACTCTGAGGGTGCAGGCAACTTTTTACACACAAGGTGGGAGATGGTGACGAAGGGGAAGGGTGATCCTGTGGCCAGGTGAAATTGAGGGTTGAAGGCTCCATGACCCAGGTGCAGTTGTTCAGGGGGTCATGGTGATTTGTGAGGGAGGGGGGTGTTTTGTTGTTGATAGTTGCCTTGCCCTGCAGTGTGATGGGAACACTGACATTGTAATTGTGGTATCCTATGTACATGTTGTGTTCTGCTGATCAGTGCCTGTTCATGTGTTGTGTTTACCTTTCAGGTGTGAGGGGATAGTTGTGGTTTGACATGATGGGGTGTACACATGGTGAATGTTCACATGTGATGTGTAGAGGACACTGATGGTCACTTGATTGCACATACATATGTTGAGTGCATGTCCTTACTGACCCACACACTCGCACTATGATGCACTACATGTCCAACCACCCTTGTATGTCCACGTGTACACTCTGTTTGCTTCTGGTGCCCACTGTGTCCCTGCAGCACATGGTCTGTGAACAATTAGGGATCCTGTACATGCCTAATTTGCTTTTTGATGTGGTTTGTCGCTTAGATGTGATGCTCAGGGTGTGCATCACACACAATAGCTGTTCACTGTGCTGTGCGCTGAGCAGTGTGTTGCAGGAGTTGGACACCGCACACAGAAGCTGTTCTCGAAGCAATGAGCTGGGGGTTGATCTCTCTCCGCGACAGAGGCCTCCCTCTGGAACAGCCTTCCTGCCTCCCTGGAACTTGAGGAGAACCATCTCCGGTTCCGGAAGCACCTCAAAACCTTCCTCTTTGCTTCTGCTTTCTCTCTCCCTCTCCCTTGCTAAATTCTTCACTGAAACTGCACTGAATCTGCAACTAGGCCACTCTCACCAACCTCGGTCCCTGGCCCAGCCACTCTCCACTTGCACTGCCTCCCTGGCAACCCCTGCACTACAGGACTGTCTCTCTATCCCTACAGCCCCCCCTTCCCAGCACTTGTCTGCACTTACCTTTGCAGTTGCCACCAGCTGGCCTATTTATTTGTTTTTTATTCTACTTACCCTGTACTGCACTGCCCCCTCCCCGTCCCCTTGCCATTTTCCCTTCCCTCTACCCCTGCACTTGCTCAATCTAAATGACACCTGGCCAAGTAGGATTGTTGCCTGTCTTCCCTTGTTCCACCCTCCCTGCCTCGTTGCACCTTGAAACACTTGTGTATAGGCACGTTACAAATGCCATATCATGTCATGTCATATGTCATATGTGTGCCTTTTGGTCACACAGGATAGCTTGTGTTTAAGTAGCTAGGGATGCAGACAATGTGGCACTTCCATGGCAACAATCTCAGGGTGGTAAGGTTGTGACAGTTGACTGTCCCTTTGTCATCATCGATTGTCACCTGGTATGTGCCAGGCCTGTGTGCACTCCGCAGGGGTGGGAGTTTAGGTGAAAAATATGGCTACAAGCTGGGTCCGGGCTTCCTCGCCACGTGCCCTGTCCCCTTCCATGGGCAGTGCCTGTGCCTGTGGTTGGGGATGTAGGGGCACCACCATGTCCACCGGTATGCCCTGCCGTGTTGCAACATTGTGCAGGACACATGCTGCCACAATGATCCTGCACACTACTGGGGGTGCATAGAGTAGCTGCCCGCCAGAGCAGTCAAGGGAGCGGAAACGTGACTTGAGCACTCCGAATGTGCGCTCCACTATGGCCCTGGTTGCAATATGGGTGGCGTTGTATCTTACCTGGGGTGGTGTGGTGGGGTTCCGGATTGGGGTCATCATGTGGTTGCTCAGAGGGTAGGCACTGTCCCCTGGGGAGGTGTAAATGCTTGTGATTATTGGGGTTTGTGTATTTGTGTGTGTGTATGTGACATGCATGCATGTGCAAGGGCATTTGTACTCACCTAGGAGCCATGTGTCGCCATGCTGCCCAGCTTCCAGGGCCCGGCTCAGGGCGGACATTCTGTATATGAAACTGTCATGGGTGGAGCCAGGGTAGTTAGCATAGACAGAGGTGATGATTCCCTTTGAATCGCATACCACCTGTACATTGATGGAATGCCAGTGCTTGCGGTTTCCGTAGATGTGCTCAGTGGCCCTAGGTGGACGTAGGACAACATGGGTGCAATCTATGGCACTGAGCACTTTGGGGAAGTGTGCCACCCTGTAAAAATCCAGGACAACGGCCTGCCTTTCTGCGGGTGTTCTGGGCATGTATATGTGCCTGCGGACTGAGGGGCGCGCTGTCATGATTGCCAGTACCTGGTGTAGGCAGCGTGACTGTGTGGCCTGTGAGACCCCCTCACTATGGCAGTAGTCTGCTGAAATGACCCAGTGGCCAAGAAATGCTGGACATTGAGCACCTTCTCCAAGGGGCTCAATGCTTGGGAGCAAAGGGTGGGGGATGTAAGGTCATCTTCCCACTCCCTGACCAGGTCTAGGATGATATGGGGTGGAAACCTATACCTGCCGTAGACCTGGTTGTCAGGCATCCCAAAAAGGCTTGTCCGTGGTGCGAAAATGCGTGCCCTGGCTATTCTCCTCCTCCTGCGGTGTCCCACGATCAGTGCTACGACAAATGGGGCATTCATCGTAGCTGTATATACGTGTTTGTTGTTTGCGCACACTTTTATACTGTGTGCGGGGACGCTTCCGCCTGCCTTCGTGTGGCGGACGCATTGATGCCTGTGTGCGGGTTTCCCGTTTTCAAATACATGAATACGGTTGTTTGCGTGCGTGTGGGCGTTCCGTGTAGTTCGCTGCAGTAATTCCCCAGTTACGCCTTCTTTGTCATGCGTTATTCCCCATTCCGCGTGTTACGCCCACTGTTCCGTCCACTTTGGTTGTGTGTGACGCGCTTTGTGCGCTTTTGCTGTGCGAGGAGCGTGTGCCTGCGTGCGCCATGCAAGGATTTGGTGCACGGGCAGCGGGAAACACGCGCAGCGTCTTCCTTGAAGCGCAAGCGTGCGTGCGCTCTGGTTTTCTTTTTCTCATGCTTGCGCCTCCTTGAGTTGGGATTTTCGGCGCACGTTTGCTCCATGAATCGACCCCTAAGTGTTACTACTGACTTCTGCAATTGTATTCGCTCTTTACTCTTACTTCTCCACTCTTTTTGACTGCTTACTCTCTGTTCTCTCCTCCCCTCCCCTCTCCCTTTTCCTATCTCCTCCCCTGCTCCCCTTACTTTCTTCTATTCACTCACTCTATCAGAATTGTCCCTGGATCTAGCATGATAGCAACCTCGCCTGCCGCTGCCCCATCCCCTTACTGTTCTCCCCCCTCCCTCCAGGACTATCTGAAACATTGTCAGACCTAGTACAATAGTTTATTGTTTTGTTCCTCCCCTCCCTTTCTGCACCCCTCTCCCTCACCTTTTGATTTTCTCCGGCTCTACCAAAAATGTCATCAGGCCTACTACAGTTCGTCTGTTTCCATTTCCTTCCCACTCTTCCCCTCCCTTCCTTATCTATGTCTTAGTTCTTGCACTATCGGAAATATCGTCAGGCCGAGCACGATAGTTAATTTCACCTTACTGTTCATAGCTTGTAAGAATGTTGTTGTATTTTCCCTTTTTCCCTCCCTTCCTTGAAGTGCTTTGGAACACATTGGGCCTCATTACGACCCAGGCGGTAAGGGGTTAACGGCACCGTAAAAGGTGGCAGCGCCGTTAACCCCTTACCGCCTAATTACGAGGTCCCTTTGCGGGTCCCTACTTTAACGGCTGGTTTTACCAGCCGTTAAGGATTGGATCCGCAAAGGGACCTTGGAGTTAATTACGGTACCGCAATTTGCTGTACCGTAACTACCGCCTTCCCCATTTCCATTGAGCCCTATGGGGGCAAACATGGGAATGGGAAAGGGCCAGTGGTGAATGGGGAATTACCGCCCGCCAACCTTGGAGGGGCGATAATTCCGCCATTCACCATGGCGGAATCAGTAAAATACCGGCAGAAACCATGGCGCTTAGCGCCATGGTTACCGCCTGGGTCGCAATGAGGCCAATTGTGTATAGGTGCCATATAAATAAACTATCATATCATAATAAAACAAATCCATATCTATTCAACACATAAAATATTGCCACTTAAATCGATCACAAAGTTAAGCAAAAACACATACAATCCTCTCTTTAATTTCAAAATACTTCCCCACTAAATAAAGTCTTAAAGGTCTCCTCACATTGACAACCTAATACAGACTTCAACCTTCTAATTTCAATGCTTCAATAAAACCTGTGACTGCAATTACTGTGTAGGTGATGGGCCTGGTCAAACAGGTAAGCCATATCTGATTGTCCTCATCACCAAGATTATACTGAAAACAGATACAAAGTTTGCAGACTTGATAGTGCTTTGCATTCTGACAGCCAGTATTTAAGTGTTTCACAACCTCCATCCAAGTTAGAAAAACGACAAGATGTTTGCTTGGAGGTTATAATGCCATACCTCACTCCAATGTGCTTAGAGAGGAGAAGGTTCCAACAAAAGCAAATAAAAATTGTTTGAGATACTTTATCTGGATAGTGTAAGGGAGGAATGGTATCACAGATATGACACTGACACAAAATGCACAATTTGTAAAACCTTTATGTTTCAATGGGGTTGAAAAACTCCTACTTTGTCGTATAGCTAAGATGGGAGTAGTCTCGATCATAAAACATCCTAGTTGAGTCTGTCAAATCAAAATAGCCTACTAAAAAAAAACTAATGCCGGCCCTATATAAAATGTGTGAAAAGATATTTGCCACACATGGAATACCACACACTAGAAAAGATATTTGCCACACATGGAATACCGAGGAAAGTGAAGAGCGACAACAGACCATCATTCACTAGTCAAGAGCTGCGCGAGTATTTCAAAGAAGTAAATGTCAAGCACCAGCGAATCACCCCAAGATGGCCCCAAGCGAACGGTGACGCTGAAAGATTCATGGGGTCACTCAACAAAGTCATCAGGATTGCCAAAGAACAGGGACGCCCGTGGCTGAAAACAGTGTACCGGTTCCTGAGAACACAAAGGCAAACCCCGCACTCCTCTACGGGAATCAGCCCGGCAGCCCTCATGCTTGGCGTACCCATACAGGCGGAACTACCCATACATCCCCAGTGGATAGCTCCAGAACCAGACATCCCTGACATAGACGCCATGCGGCTGAGGCAAAATGAGCAAGAAAGCATCGCCAGACGAGCTTGCCACAGAGAGCTGACAACAGGGGACACCGTCATTGTCAAGAATCGAACCCCGCCTAAGAAAATGTCTCTCAACTTCGAGCTCCAGCCATGGACAGTTAGTACCACAAACCACAGCATGGTCACAGCCACCCAAGGGGGGAGACAGTGACGAGGAACGTGTCTCACTTCAGGAAGGTACCCCCAGAACTGTGGGAAGAACAACCGATGCCTTCTAGGGAAGAAGAGGAGGCGCCACCCTCACCCCCCGGCCAAGTGGCACCGGGAAGTCCAGCTACTCCCGGAACATCAGACAGTCCACGCCAGCAAATAGAGAGAAGTAAAGCCGAGACTCCAAGGGCAGACGCACCGGAGAAAAGGAACACCCGGTATCTTCTGAGGGAGAGGCCCAAACCGTCGTCCCGCCTAAAAGGATATGTCGTGGACAGAGTAGGCTGGCCGAAGCCTCGCTAAGGTGAACTCTAAGCTCAGTCAATACGTTTTGTTTATCCAAGATGTATGCCAAGCTACGTAGAATACCAGTTAAAATGTATGTTTGTTGACAACCGTGCAAACACCTCCAATTTGGGGAGGAATGTGGTGTCACGTGCCCCGCCAATCGAGGGCCACGTGACACACAGGAAATAAAGGAATCACCGGAACTGGCATCATAACGCCAGTCCGGGTTTATGCATCGATCAGAGTGGTCCGTGTGTTTCTTTGCTGCGCCCCTCTTCCCCGCACTGCGCACCAGAGGCCTGCCCTCCCATGGTCCGACGCTGAGCCAGGGACCCCGGGGGGGCCGTTCATCACAATACTGTTGTAAACATACATTACTCTCGAAAAAGTCCCATCGTACTGTGTAAAAAGCATTTCCAGCATCTAAGTAAAGCCTTCTCTCCTGTATCCGAGAGTTTTACTATCAAGTACACCAAACAAAACAGTTTAGGGCTTGATATAGCTAGGAGACTTTTGGGACAACCTGGTTGATCAGAAGGAATGAGGTGAGAATGAACACTGTTCAACGTCATTTGTTGTACATTTGCCTGGGTCTTGCATTCACTGTTAATAAAATAGATTGGGTGGTATTTCTTGGAGAGGGCATGCGCCTGTGTTTGAATTATAGGGATTGGATCTTCAGTTCAGGGTACATTATCATCCATGTACTGTCAAAGTATCAGAAAAGTCAAAAGCATGGGACTAATCACATGATCAGGTAAGTGTTTCACAACGTCTGTATTGAAAACATGCCCCTTGGTTGCCGCTTATTTTAAGCCTTAACTGCCACTAGGACTCCCTCCAAAATTATAGGATCATCTAGGACAGGGGCATCAACATGGTATGCTAATGACGTAGGCAGCTCCAAATGTGGCACATGATACTTGTTGAATGCTTTGCAATATCTTAATCATAATGCAATCCGGTACCTCTCCGATTGCAATCTGGATATCCTATCTCTTTTCCGTCCTTTGGCCAAGCATCCCTGTTCATGTAACATCTCCATAGAAATCATCCATGATGGAAAGAACACTGTTGCCAGCATTGTCATTCTAGTTTTTAAAAAAAATATTATATGGTTGAATATATGGTTGAATGTAAATGTATCCTTTAATAACTTACAAACTAGTAATATAAAAATTACAGATTAATTAAAATTCATTATAATTCATTACAATTCATTAAATAATTCATTGCTTCACGGTGCGTCACCGTTTCTCAACTCTCATGCTGGACTTCCTTTGCATCTTGTACTCATGGTGGCCCTGAATCATGCCGTTCCCATCTTCATCTTGTATCATGGCTTGCAACATTATGGGGGTAATTCATAGAATTTAGCGCACAAGTGGCGCACGAGGCTGGCGCACAGTGTGCGTGTGCGAATCCCTGTGCCAGCGTGTGCGCTAAAATCCATTTCCGCGCACAGCGTATTCATGGATTCCAGCTACCAAAACCAGCCGTGGCGCACAGTGGTGCAGCGACCCTGCAACAGCGCCAGTTACGCCCCCAAGAACGCCCCTCGCGCAGGGAAAAGCCATCAAAATCCCCAATCCAGCGCAAAGGGCTGCGCTAACCCTGTACCAGCACGGCAAGCGGGGAACGTGTATCACTGGGGATCGCGGGAAGTTTCACACGTGACTTGCCCTGTGCGAGCGGGGTACGTGTATAACTGGGGTGCGCGGGAAGTTTCACAAGCAATTTCAGCAGGGTACGTGTATTACTGGGGTGCACGGGAAGTTTCACATGCGATTTCAGCAGGGTACGTGTATTACTGGGGTGCGTGGGAAGTTTCACACGCGATTTCAGCAGGGTACGTGTATTACTGGGGTGCGCAGGAAGTTTCACTCACGATTTCAGCAGGGTACGTGTAGTACTGGGGTGCGTGGGAAGTTTCACACGCGATTTCAGCAGGGTACGTGTATTACTGGGGTGCGTGGGAAGTTTCACACGTTATTTCAGCAGGGTACGTGTATTACTGGGGTGCGCGGGAAGTTTCACACACGATTTCAGCAGGGTAGGTGTATTACTGGGGTGCGCGGGAAGTTTCACACGCGATTTCAGCATGGTACGTGTATTACTGGGGTGCGCGGGAAGTTTCACACACGATTTCAGCAGGGTACGTGTATTACTGGGGTGCGCGGGAAGTTTCACACACGATTTCAGCAGGGTTCGGGTACGTGTATTACTGGGGTGCTTGGGAAGTTTCACACGCGATTGGCCCTGTGCGAGCGGGGTACGTGTATTACTGGGGTGCGCGGGAAGTTTCACACACGATTTCAGCAGGGTAGGTGTATTACTGGGGTGCGCGGGAAGTTTCACACGCGATTTCAGCATGGCACGTGTATTACTGGGGTGCGCGGGAAGTTTCACACACGATTTCAGCAGGGTACGTGTATTACTGGGGTGCGCGGGAAGTTTCACACACGATTTCAGCAGGGTTCGGGTACGTGTATTACTGGGGTGCATGGGAAGTTTCACACGCGATTGGCCCTGTGCGAGCGGGGTACGTGTATTACTGGGGTGCGCGGGAAGTTTCACACGCGATTTCAGCAGGGTACGTGTATTACTGGGGTGCGCGGGAAGTTTCACACGCAATTTCAGCAGGGTACGTGTATTACTGGGGTGTGCGGGAAGTTTCACACGTGATTTCAGCAGGGTACGTGTATTACTGGGGTGCGCGGGAAGTATCACACGCGATTTCAGCAGGGTACGTGTATTAATGAGGTGCGCGGGAAGGTTCACACGCGATTTCAGCATGGTACGTGTATTAATGGGGTGCGCGGGAAGTTTCACACGCAATTTCAGCACAGTACGTGTATTTCGGGGGTGCCGGGGAGTCCTACACGTGATTTGGCAGTGTGGGTCCTCCCAGGTTTTCCCTGTACACCCTCCACGGCCCCTGCAGGCAGCCCACACCACAGGGGACTACCCTGCATCCCTGGTCATGTCCCACAGGCAGCCCACCCAACATGGGCATGCCCCCCAGCAAAGGCACGTCTCCTTGCACTACTGATCACCAACTCATGTCCCCTTGCACCCCCACCCCCCAGCATTGCGGGGCACCTGCCCACAGGCCCCCACTCATGTCCCACTCATGTCCCCCTGCACCCCCACCCCCCAGCATTGCGGGGCACCTGCCAGCAGTCCCCCACTCATGTCCCACTCATGTCCCCCTGCACCCCCACCCCCCAGCATTGCGGGGAACCTGCCAGCAGGCCCCCATTCATGTCCCACTCATGTCCCCCTGCACCCCCACCCCCCAGCATTGTGGGGCACCTGCCAGCAGGCCCCCACTCATGTCCCCCTGCACCCCCACCCCCAGCATTATGGGGCACCTGCCAGCAGGCCCCCCACTCATGTCCTACTCATGTCCCCCTGCACCCCCACCCCCCAGCATTGCGGGGCACCTGCCAGCAGGCCCAAATCATGTCCCACTCATGCCCCCCTGCACCCCCACCCCCCAGCATTGTGGAGCACCTGCCAGCAGGCCCTCACTCATGTCCCACTCAAGTCCCCCTGCACTCCCACCCCCCAGCATCATGGGGCACCTGCCAGCAGGCCCCAACTCATGTCCCACTCATGTCCCCCTGCACCCCCACCCCCCAGCATTGCGGGGCACCTGCCAGCAGGCCCCCATTCTTGTCCCACTCATGTCCCCATGCACCCCCACCCCCCAGCATTGTGGGGCACCTGCCAGCAGGCCCTGACACATGTCCCCCAGCCAACACGTCATCACAATCTAGATCCCTGGCCCTTATGGGCAGCCTCCACATGCCAAACACCCACCCAAGTACTGCATCCACCCACTTAGAAATACCAATTACATGATACAACCCCAATGGCAAGTATGTAAATGAACACATGTCCCTCACATACACACAATGGGTGTAAGTGAATGTCAAAACCCATATCATGATATGCATGAAACCAATGAGATGATACTACACATTGAAGTTTGATGAAAAAAATGTATTAAAAGCAACATAAATGGAATTAAAAATAAACAAACGACAATGGGAATTAAAAACCAAAAGCAGCATGTCCGTAAAATAATGAAAAAACACAAATCGTAATCCAAAGGAAAGGTGTCCAAAGTCACAGTTCCAAAAAGTAAATCCAAGGGAAAAACAAAACCAAAAACCATTGCTCCATGGCTAAATCAAAAAAAAAACTATAATCCAACAGTCAACTATATACAGATAAACAATCCAGGGTCCATGATCCCAAGTGAAGAAATGAAACCTATCTAAAAATACTACCTAATAAAAAAACTATATACAAAAATGTGGTCCATTGTCCAAAAGGTACAAAATAAATAAAAAAGCAAAGGAAACCTAACACTAACTACATAACTATTTACAAGGGCAGCGGGCTAGTCCGACGGCTCACTGGTTGTTGTCATGGGCAAGGGCATCATCGAACTCCTGTTCAATGGCTTGGAGGCGGGCATGTTCCCTGGCCCCAAGGTCTCGCAGGGATAATGCAGTGTCCAGCTCCAACTCCCTGCGAATACCCTCGAGGCACTCAGCCCGCCTCAGCACCCTCCGCATGAAGTTCTCCGCCCTGTCCATTGTGAGCCGTTCCTCCTCTGCCCGCTGCCGCTCCGCACCTATCTGCTGGCCCAACCGCTCCCACACGGAAGACACTCCCATTCCAGGGTTCTCCTGCCCTCCGGCCGATGCCTGCCCCCCTGATGTTGATGGCCTCGAGTCATGATGCCTCCCACATCGAGCCTGCCGCTGCCTCCGACGCAACTGCCTGTGCCAGCATGACGGCATCCAGGCTGATGGAATCCACCGACGCTGTTGTGCACGTGCCCTGCCCGATTGCCCGATGATGCCGTCACATCCTCCATCTGCTGGGGTCCAGTTGCTGGTGTGTCCACCCCTGCTGGATCTCCGACTCCCGACTGTGACAGGGGTGGGATCCCCACCGAGTTGGCTGCGTTGGTCGGGGCAGGTCCACAGGGGGCCCTGGTGGCATCTGGGCCAGAAGACGGCATGGAGAACGACTGGCGCATAGCCTCCACAGAGGAGGAGAGGGTCACCAGATTGCCTGACACATGTACGAAACCCCCGACCACGGCTGCTCCCAACTGGGCCACATTGGCACGGTGCTCTTCGTGATGACGTGCGTGCTCCCCCCGGGAAGCACGCACCTCATCACGAATGACACCCATGCGCAAAGCAACACCAATCAGGACCTTCTCCATACGGCCAGGGGTCCCCTTGTCCGCAGGCGGAGGGGAGTCAGATGACATGGACGGGCCTGGGATGGGGCATCCCTGCTGGTGCATGGTGGTGCAGTCACAGTGACAGGGACAGTGACATGCACAGGCACCTCCACGGTGACCTGTGCTGCCTCCTGCCCCTGCCCCTGGACTGCACCACTTGCACCAGCAGGGATGCCCCTACCAGGCCCCATGTGCGGCTAAGTAGCGGCCTCCTACTCCTCTGTGGAAACCACCAACCTGGATGGCTCCACCCCGTCTTCCGCCGTTGCAAGCCCCTGTGGGGGCTCACCCACCCCTTCCGCTGCAGCCGTGGGGGCATCCCCGCCGATTTGCTCTGCAGCGCCGTCTCCGCCCTCTTCTTCACTTTGCGCTAAGTAGAGGGAGACATAGAACACAAGCATCAGGGTACTGTACAATGGTCCCCTAGACAGGAAGCAATAACAGATGAGTGGCACTGTCAAAGATCACTTCCATCATGTCCCTCCACAACACATGGGTCAGTGCAGGCAAAACACATGCAGTAACAGGCATGGCGCATGATATGGACATTAGCAAACATGTCCAAGGGACTCTTGAAACATACAATGTTGTTTTTGAACTCACATGCATCATGGGTCATGCCTATCACATGCACAGACTTCACCGTACTTTCATCCACCTGGACTCGTACACCCCAGACACAGTGGATGCAAGGATAACTAAGCTGCATCAGTGATTCTGAACATTGTCACAGACATGTGTCATGCATCCATGGAATTCTCAAGTCACAAACACGCAGGTCAGACACACAGACATGGGCACCCATCCCTCACCCCCACCCATGTCCAGGAACAGAGACTGGCATGCTCTCATGTGCCCATTCCGCATAGGGCTCCCCATGTTGCATTTAAACACATACACCAACCGTGTGCTTCACACATTACTGGTCTCACATGCATGACCATGATGTCCCTGCACACACACACACGCGTACATGGCCTATGTCACACATACAGGCAAGTATCAGACAACCAGCACACTGCAACATGCCCTGTCTCATACAGCAATGCTTGGCCACTGAACGCTCGACTCCAGACGGGTCTGCCTCTCAAGGATCTGGGCATGGAGCGCTGGGCGTACATGTTCCAGGACCCTCAGCTGGATGGTACTCATGCTGCCCCGGCCCCCCTCCACATGGCGCCGGGCCTTTATGAGGGTCCTGGACCTCAAGTCCTCCCAGCGCTTCTTGACTTGCTTGATGTTGCGGGTTGCCACACCCTCCGCGTTGATGGCAACCACAAAGTCGTCCCAGATCCTGTCCCGTCCTTCCTTGTCGGCGCGTGATGATCCGAAGAGGGCATCATAATGCCCCAGGACAAGCTCCACCAGGACACCAACTTCCTTCTGACTGAAGCTGGTGGCCCTCTGCCCCTCTGGCTGGGGGTCGCCAGTGGTCTCAGATGGTGTTTGCCCCGACATGGCGACCCCCGAGGCAGGCGTGGGTGGGCAACTGGGTCCTGCGGCTGGGCTGTGGAGTGATGGTATCCCAGTCGGGAGTCTTCTGTTCCAGCAGGGGTGGACACAGCAACTGGACCCCTATATATGGCTGATGTGC
The DNA here is from genome assembly GCF_040938575.1 of Ambystoma mexicanum. Classification (NCBI taxonomy): domain Eukaryota; kingdom Metazoa; phylum Chordata; class Amphibia; order Caudata; family Ambystomatidae; genus Ambystoma; species Ambystoma mexicanum. The sequence goes on along the minus strand of NC_090937.1, from coordinate 1,504,042,690 downwards.
AGGCACCAAATGGCAGGGCACGAGGGTAGCAGGCAGTCAGGCAGCAGCAGATGGCAGGTGGGATGCTGCTCGGGGCTCTGGGGGGCAGTGATTCGGCCTTTTGGGCAGGAGCGTGGTCTTCCGTGTGTTTTCGTATGGCCAGCTTGATACAGAGTGATTTGGCACGTGAAAAAATTGCACGTCAGCGTGTAATTCGATGAAAGGCCCATAGCGCGTAAGCGCGTCTGCACACATACGCAATTTCATTGGCCCGAAGGCCCTTCAAGTGTAAGCGCCTCTGAGACGTGCCTCTGTGACATGACGCGCACGGGCGTGCACGGGCGTTTCAGCGCGCGTGAAAAACTGCACGTCTGCGTGGGAATGCGTGTAATCCGAGGAAAGGGCCCATGCGCGTAAGTGATGTGACGCGCGCCGCGTTTCCCTCAGCACGGGTTAAAGGTGAGCAGGGGCAGCAGTTCGTTGTACGTGCCTTTCGTGGAGACCGACATGTGTTGCTGCTTCCTGTTGTTTCGCGCGCCATCACAACTTCACAGCTATCAAGGACGTATCTCTTCTTTTGGCGGGGGTATTGGCTATGTGTGTTTTTCTGCATTGCGCTAGTCAGACGGTGAGTCGCACACGCTATTTTTCCCACTGCGGGTGGCCCAGTGTATCGAACCCATTTTCAAGGTCATAGTAGCCTGCGTGTCCCACGCGTACGCGTTATTCGTGTTACTGGGTGCCACCGCGTACTGCGGGAGGTTGATTCCACGCACATAGGCTGCAGGGTTGCATGCATGGTTTTACTGCAGTTTTGGGGTGCCTGAGCGTTGCGTGACCCGTCACTACATCACCGGGGTCACATACAGCCTTGCAGGTGCAGGTGGGCTTTTAACATCTTGCTTCCCACCCCCTTCACCCCAATTGCCCAGGTCAATTGTGATGTACACCTCCCATTGGCACTACTCCATCTGTGCCGGCACTACTACATCTGTGCCATGGTTGGGAGGACACCAAAGGTGAGGGGTGCCTCAGCTGGGCGTACTCCTCGTGGCGGGCGTGGTCGGGGATGTGGCCGTGGTGACCAGGGAGTAGGGGGACTCCAGGGTGTCCAGGGCAGCCACAGAGGGGGAAGAGGCAGGGGTGCGCCACTTGAGCACAATGTTGTGCCATGTGTTGGTGCAGTCATGCCACCACCCCCTGTGGTTCCGGGGGATGCAGCTTCTGCATCTGGCACTGGCGACCGTGTGACCTGGCAGTCCGTTCCATCGACTGCCACGGGCCCAAGGGTAGTTTTAGCTGCAGGTGCAGCTGTGGACAACGCCACCCAGGCTGAGGGTCTGCCAGCGCAGGCTGCGTTGGCACTTCAGGAGCCCTTGGTAGATTTCCAACATGCCAGGAGGGAAACCATAGGGGCACGCAGGGCTGCTCTGACCAAGACACGTGTCCCTGGGGCAGTTATGTCATCTGCTGCCCCGAACAGCCGGGTGTTGGCAATTGCAGGGGCAGATGCACCCAACAACACCCCGGTTGTGAGTCTGCCAACCAGGACTGTTGCAGTCAATGACCCTGCCACAGCGGATGTTGCTGCGCAGAGTCCATTAGAGGGCACCCAGATGCCACTGACACAAATCAGGCCGTTGGTCGTCCCTCCACCTGCCACTCCCTTGGCTCAATCCACTGAACCCACTGGCCATAGTGGTCAGGGCGGCATTAGCCAGCCAGGGTCTGCGCCACAGTCCAAGAGGAGGAAGGTTGCACCTGCAGCACAGGCTGGGACCCCACACACAGCCACGACCTCCTGCACGTCGAGGAAGAAGCCTTTCTGCAAGCAGGAACTGGACTTCCTCGTGGACTACGTGCAGGGCCACAGCCGTGACATGGTAGTGGGTGCCAATAGTCAGACTACGGCTGCCCACCGTGACACCCACTGGAAGCATGTTGCGGAACATGTCAGTTAATTCGGCCATGAGGTGTGCACGGCGCAAGAATGCAAAAAGCGTTGGAATGACCTCAAATGCACCGCTAAGGCTAAGCGTGCCTCAAATTACAACTTGACTCTGGTGACTGGCGGTGGGCCTGCACCAGAGGAGGAAGAGCTCACTCTGCATGAGTCACTCGTTGCGGAGTTCATACCACCTGAATTGGTCGAAGGAGTGGGAGAGATGCTGGACTTTGATGCCCAGTCCAGTGAGTGTTGATGCGTGTTTGTTGAGGACGTGTGCGTTTTACTTGTGGGATGTGTTGTGCATGATTGCCACTACATGTGACATGTACATGGTTCTGATGTGTAAGTAATGCAATGCTTCAGTGATGCATGTCTGCTCTGCTGGATGCTGGACATGTGGAGCAGACGGGGACTGTCCGCATCACCACTATTGCACCCTACTCACATACTGGTTACAAGTATGCCCCTCCAGTCCATGTTCCAGCTCACTGGCCCTTCTGCATGTGGTGTGGGGTGACCTTCCTCTCAGCCCAGGCACAATGTCATTGCATGACTGACGTGCATGTGTCCTCTGCCTGCATGCGGGTACTCCATGTAGGCATGCTCCCTTGCCCCTCCTCCGCCACTCTGCACCCCAGTTCCACCTTTGCACTGGTCTGCTTCAATCTTGCCATTGTGTACTTTCCTGTTTATGCGTCCTGTGTACATGCTAACTTCCAGCGTACAATCTGCCAGACATATGCTGTGTGGTACAGCCTTAGTACTTGATGCAGGGTATCTCACTTGTACTGTGCATAGGTCAGATGTCCCGCAGGGACATGAGTGCCCATTCATGCTCCATGTGCATTGCACGCATGCACCTATGTGTCCTTGACTGGATGATCACTGTAATACAAGTCCAGGGTGACATACATTGCATGGCATCTCATCAGCCTTCCCATGTCAACTGTGGCTCAGTACTGCGTTGCACACATGTTTAGGGTCTGACAATCTGTGTGGGTCACAGGCCTCAGCCTGTTTAATGGCCAATGACTCTGTCCGACTGTTGTAGTGTCTTCTTCACACGTGGGTGGCCTACAGAGTTTTCATCATGTGTCCTGCTAACTGTCTCATCATCATTTGCAGTGTTGTCACTTGAATCACATTAAGCTGTTGATGCCAGTCAACACTGCCTGTCAATACACAGGTCTATGGTCAGCCTTTTGTTACCATGCTAAGCATCCCTGCTTTTGTACTTGGGTGGAGGGTTGCTTTGCTTTTAGATATGCTACCCATTGATTGCACAGTGCACGTGATGCCTGAATTTGACTTTGCACTGCCTTCACATTTCCTGACACACACCATGGAGTCCTTGTACATGTAGGTAGTGAGTGACATACACATTTTCTGCACTGCATAGACCCACTTCCATGCAAACTGCCACCTTTCAACAGTTCTGATCACAGAAGCAATTCAAACTTGACCCAGCATGCATGCCAGGTTCTACGTTGTGTGTCACATGTCTGCCTGATGTGTTTGTTGTCGGTGTGTGTGTGTGTTGTGTGCTTCTGACATGTGTAGTGACCTTTTTTCTCTGTATTTTTCAGGTGATGACACAATGGAGGCGTAGGATGGTGTTGTCATGCCAGACACAGGGTTGTTACCACTACATCAACCCGGCACAAGTGGGGGTCGTGGGGTGGTAGGCCACGAAAACCCCCAAGTGCTACAGTCCATCTTGACTCTGGCTGCCTATGAGTCCAGCCCTGATGACGACTCTGACGTCCATGTCGAGTTGGATGAGCAACAAGTCCATGTTTCAGGGGTGAGTGATTCTGATGTGGAGACTCCTCTGTCCGCAACACCTGCACTGAGGGATCAGACAGGGATCAGACAGTCTTGGTTCCTCCGCCCGTGGTGGATCGGGACGCAGGGTCACCCTCCACACCAGTCACTGATGTGCCTGGGACATCACGTCGGCGGGGGCATGTAGTCGTGCAAGACAGCGAGGACACCCAGTCCTTGGGTCCCGCAGGGGTCAAGCCCAGCAACGCGGTCGCCGCGCGCAACCGCAGTATACTGAGTGGGAGCAAGACATGACTGCCAATTCAGAACGGCAGGGGGCAGCAATGGAGAACATCGCTGAGAGCATGGAACATGTGGCCCAATCTGTGCTCCCCCCTGCTAGGCAGGTGCTTCTCCAGCAGCAGGCGGCTCGGTCCACGACCCGCTCACTCAGGCTGGGCATGGCGGCCTCAGACAGGGCACGCCAGGCTGAAATGTCGTCTCTGCGTAAAGCAATTGCTGCTCACGCAGAGGCGCACATGGATGCCCTGAGGGAGGAGTATGCTTCCCTCAAATCCACTCTGGGTGTCCTTCTGATGTCCCAGAGGCAGCGGGCAGAGGAGAGGTTTGCACAGCTTGAGCGTACCATCTCGGCTGAGCTACAGGCTTGCCGGGAGGTGCAGCGGTTGTCCAGCCAGGCCTTGCAGGAGGAACTCCGTGTTACACGTGCTACCTTGCAAGAGACCTACTTCACATCGCCACACAGAACCAGGCTCACCCATCCGGCAGACTTGCTGCCATCGAGGGGCAAGCTGCGGCTAGGCGTGGCCAGGCTACTGTGCCACGTCCTCCTTTCCAGGATGAGCCAGACTCGGACGACCATCTATCTCCTACATAGGTCGGGCTGTGCAGGCGTTGAGCCCATGGAGTTTTTTTTTTTGGCTCAGCATCATCGCATGTGGGTGTTGAGCAGCACCCTGTACCTCCCCCCTCTTGGGCGCCTCCCCTCCCCCCCCGGGTGGTATGTGGCCATTTTTGATTTTTCTTTTAGTTTAGTTAGTTAAGTTTCTGTTTGATAGTTAGTTTAAATAGGTAATGTAGGTTTTTCATAGTTAGTGTAATTAGTTAATATAGTTTAAAATTGCTTGTCTATTGTGCTTTCATGTGACGGTGCAGTGCTTTGTGGCTTTTGAAAGCATCCACTGTCTGTTCCAGCAGGGCCCTTCAGGCTTCTCTTGTGTATGTGTTTGCTGCTTGGGGTCCTTGACTCACATATGCCACTCCTGCCTCCCTTATCCATGGGCTCGCAAGGATGGTTCGGTGTGACAGCCTATTACACAAGGGCATTGGACTGTCATATCTGTAGCATGTCTGGTGCTGTGTAACTTGTGTTAACACCCCTAGTGGGGATGATTGCGGTGTTATCGACCACTGTTCGGATTTTGCTAGATGGGGTGTTTCATGATCATTGTGTACATTCATTGCTATGCATTGTGTAGTATGTTTCTTATCTTTACTGTACACGTGCTTTTTGCAATTCATGCCGTAGATAGTGTGTTCCACACTTTGGATGTGAAAGACGGACTGATGGTGTGATTTCTGCTGTACGTCTCTGACATGGTCCAGTAATGAGATGCCTGAAGAGACACACACAGATGACTTTAAAGCATTAATCATATGTTTCATGCCCTTTCTGCAGGGGGATGAGCCTCCAGACCACCTTTGCCAGCAGACATGGCCCATTGGATGTCTGGATTCTGGACACGTTTGTTGGTGCCCACATGCACATGTGTGCGCAAGCAGAGGCACAGGGATGGCAGACATACATCCTAGAACTGCTGACTTGTTCCAAGGAACTCCAGGCAAGGTGAGCAGAACAGGGGGGCCACAACACAGCAAAGCTTCCACCAGGCCAGTTGCCCATGCAGGCTTAGTAGCAGCACTGAGGGTGAGCTTGGACGAATATCGGTGTTGAAGCACACAATACAGCTCTGATGTGTTGGTGGACTGATGGCTGTTGATTGTAAGGTTGTCTGGGGCACCTGCAGGGGCAGTGGCACATACCCTCCGGTACACCAAGGTCCATTGAGGCACTTGTATCACCCATGTAGCCTTCCGAGACATGGAAAGGAGCAGCTCACAGGGACATACAGCAAGGGACATACTCGGGTGCATTGCATTTCATTTCCATGTACATTTTAAAACATGCACTGCCTACTTTGTTTCGGTCATGGTGGAACACGACTTGTTCTGAAGTTATGCCTTGCTATATGGGTCTGTCTGCTTACCCAGGGAACATTGCATGTTGTGTGAATTGTGACACATTGGTGTTCCATTTGCCATGCACCCACCGGCGGCTGACTTACTGCATTGACTGTGTATGACCCATCACAGGGGTAATGTTACATATGGGTATGAAGCATCCACACCAGATTGTCTGTTTGTAGAATAGTTTGTTGCTATGGGGCATATGTGGTGGTGTGTTTTTGTGTTATGGGCACGCACAGATTATTAACTGTGGCTCTCTTTGCAGCATTGAAGTGCTCTTGTAACCGGACCTGAGAGTGCGCAGGCAGGAGGCCAGCACTCAAAACCAGAGCTAAGTGTCTTGTTGTTTTTCTTTCAAACTGCTCTGCATAGGCTTGCTGGGGGGTGCACTAATGCATGGATGAATGTGTAATTCAATTTGGTATGTTTTTTTTTTCCCCTAATCACCCGGAGTCCTATCCAATTCTAAACCCTGTACCCTCTACCCGGTGTTCCTGCTTCCCGTACCTATCCAACCAACGTTCCCTAACCCTCTTTCCCCACTGGGGTTGCGGATGCCTGTGTAAGCCCCAAGCTTGCAGGCGCTGAAACCCTAGAGGGGGTGGTTGGTTCGTGCCACTCCTAAGCCTGGACTCGTGAAGGCCCTGACAGTGATGTACAAGTTTGTTCGGATTGTGTATGTGTTCATGCAGGTAGTACATTTTGGTGCATTCCCTACTTTCACATGTCATTCCTCCTCCCCTCTCCTGCCACTCATTCTTTTTATCCAGTGTGCCAACGCCTGTCCCGACTGCATATCCCTGACCCTCCTTCCCCACCAGGGTCTCAGAGGCCTGTGTGAGTTTGAACTTGCAGGTACCCGGGCCACGGTGGGGGTGGTTGGTTCGTGGCACTCCTGCGCCTGTACACGGGAGCTGTGACAGTACACATCCGTTCGTGGTGCATCATTATATGTTATGTACCACACATGGTTCACATCCTGTTGTGACATTGTTTTACTGTGCTACCTTGGTTGTTACATCATTGTGGTAGTACTTGGCCTTTGTGAGGTACTGCTACTTCAAGTCATCGACTGGAGGCTGTTCTGGTTCGTTTTTCTGCCTTGGATTTTGTGTTTTTACAAATGAAGGTGAACTCTGAGGGTGCAGGCAACTTTTTACACACAAGGTGGGAGATGGTGACGAAGGGGAAGGGTGATCCTGTGGCCAGGTGAAATTGAGGGTTGAAGGCTCCATGACCCAGGTGCAGTTGTTCAGGGGGTCATGGTGATTTGTGAGGGAGGGGGGTGTTTTGTTGTTGATAGTTGCCTTGCCCTGCAGTGTGATGGGAACACTGACATTGTAATTGTGGTATCCTATGTACATGTTGTGTTCTGCTGATCAGTGCCTGTTCATGTGTTGTGTTTACCTTTCAGGTGTGAGGGGATAGTTGTGGTTTGACATGATGGTGTGTACACATGGTGAATGTTCACATGTGATGTGTAGAGGACACTGATGGTCACTTGATTGCACATGCATATGTTGAGTGCATGTCCTTACTGACCCACACACTCGCACTATGATGCACTACATGTCCAACCACCCTTGTATGTCCACGTGTACACTCTGTCTGCCTTCTGGTGCCCACTGTGTCCCTGCAGCACATGGTCTGTGAACAATTAGGGATCCTGTACATGCCTAATTTGCTTTTTGATGTGGTTTGTCGCTTAGATGTGATGCTCAGGGTGTGCATCACACACAATAGCTGTTCACTGTGCTGTGCGCTGAGCAGTGTGTTGCAGGAGTTGGACACCGCACACAGAAGCTGCAGTGTTGATTTTGCAATGCACAATGTGCATGTAGACAGGCATTCATTGTTATGTTATGGCTACAACTTTTGTAATGCATTTTTGAATGACTTATTTTGGGTGGGAGGTTGTTGGTCAGTCATTTCATCTGATTCCATGTCAGGCATCATTGTCTGATGCCAATGTACATTTTTCACATGGCAATGTGTACCTTATTGGTACTGTGTTGGTGTATGGCTATTGGTTGCCATGTCATGTTGTGGTTTGGGAGGGTTTGAGTGACATAACAGTGACGGTCATGGCCTGTTTTGCAGGTGTGTGTGATTCACACCTTGCATGTCAGGGTCAGCCGCTTCTCGAAGCAATGAGCTGGGGGTTGATCTCTCTCCGCGACAGAGGCCTCCCTCTGGAACAGCCTTCCTGCCTCCCTGGAACTTGAGGAGAACCATCTCCGGTTCCGGAAGCACCTCAAAACCTTCCTCTTTGCTTCTGCTTTCTCTCTCCCTCTCCCTTGCTAAATTCTTCACTGAAACTGCACTGAATCTGCAACTAGGCCACTCTCACCAACCTCGGTCCCTGGCCCAGCCACTCTCCACTTGCACTGCCTCCCTGGCAACCCCTGCACTGCAGGACTGTCTCTCTATCCCTACAGCCCCCCCTTCCCAGCACTTGTCTGCACTTACCTTTGCAGTTGCCACCAGCTGGCCTATTTATTTGTTTTTTATTCTACTTACCCTGTACTGCACTGCCCCCTCCCCGTCCCCTTGCCATTTTCCCTTCCCTCTACCCCTGCACTTGCTCAATCTAAATGACACCTGGCCAAGTAGGATTGTTGCCTGTCTTCCCTTGTTCCACCCTCCCTGCCTCGTTGCACCTTGAAACACTTGTGTATAGGCACGTTACAAATGCCATATCATGTCATGTCATATGTCATATGTGTGCCTTTTGGTCACACAGGATAGCTTGTGTTTAAGTAGCTAGGGATGCAGACAATGTGGCACTTCCATGGCAACAATCTCAGGGTGGTAAGGTTGTGACAGTTGACTGTCCCTTTGTCATCATCGATTGTCACCTGGTATGTGCCAGGCCTGTGTGCACTCCGCAGGGGTGGGAGTTTAGGTGAAAAATATGGCCACAAGCTGGGTCCGGGCTTCCTCGCCACGTGCCCTGTCCCCTTCCATGGGCAGTGCCTGTGCCTGTGGTTGGGGATGTAGGGGCACCACCATGTCCACCGGTACGCCCTGCCGTGTTGCAACATTGTGCAGGACACATGCTGCCACAATGATCCTGCACACTACTGGGGGTGCATAGAGTAGCTGCCCGCCAGATCAGTCAAGGGAGCGGAAACGTGACTTGAGCACTCCGAATGTGCGCTCCACTATGGCCCTGGTTGCAATATGGGTGGCGTTGTATCTTACCTGGGGTGGTGTGGTGGGGTTCCGGATTGGCGTCATCATGTGGTTGCTCAGAGGGTAGGCACTGTCCCCTGGGGAGGTGTAAATGGTTGTGATTATTGGGGTTTGTGTATTTGTGTGTGTGTATGTGACATGCATGCATGTGCAAGGGCATTTGTACTCACCTAGGAGCCATGTGTCGCCATGCTGCCCAGCTTCCAGGGCCCGGCTCAGGGCGGACATTCTGTATATGAAACTGTCATGGGTGGAGCCAGGGTAGTTAGCATAGACAGAGGTGATGATTCCCTTTGAATCGCATACCACCTGTACATTGATGGAATGCCAGTGCTTGCGGTTTCCGTAGATGTGCTCAGTGGCCCTAGGTGGACGTAGGGCAACATGGGTGCAATCTATGGCACTGAGCACTTTGGGGAAGTGTGCCACCCTGTAAAAATCCAGGACAACGGCCTGCCTTTCTGCGGGTGTTGTGGGCATGTATATGTGCCTGCGGACTGAGGGGCGCGCTGTCATGATTGCCAGTACCTGGTGTAGGCAGCGTGACTGTGTGGCCTGTGAGACCCCCTCACTATGGCAGTAGTCCGCTGAAATGACCCAGTTGCCAAGAAATACAGGACATTGAGCACCTTCTCTTGGGAGCAAAGGGTGGGGGATGTAAGGTCATCTTCCCACTCCCTGACCAGGTCTAGGATGATATGGGGTGGAAACCTATACCTGCCGTAGACCTGGTTGTCAGGCATCCCAAAAAGGCTTGTCCGTGGTGCGAAAATGCGTGCCCTGGCTATTCTCCTCCTCCTGCGGTGTCCCACGATCAGTGCTACGACAAATGGGGCATTCATCGTAGCTGTATATACGTGTTTGTTGTTTGCGCACACTTTTATACTGTGTGCGGGGACGCTTCCGCCTGCCTTCGTGTGGTGGACGCATTGACGCCTGTGTGCGGGTTTCCCGTTTTCAAATACATGAATACGGTTGTTTGCATGCGTGCGTGTGGGCGTTCCGTGTAGTTCGCTGCAGTACTTCCCCAGTTACGCCTTCTTTGTCATGCGTTATTCCCCATTCCGCGTGTTACGCCCACTGTTCTGCCCACTTTGGTTGTGTGTGACGCGCTATGTGCGCTTTTGCTGTGCGTGGAGCGTATGCCCGCGTGCGCCATGCAAGGATTTGGTGCACGGGCAGCGGGAAACACGCGCAGCGTCTTCCTTGAAGCGCAAGCGTGCATGCGCGCTGGTTTTCTCATGCTTGCGCCTCCTTGAGTTGGGATTTTCGGCGCACGTTTGCTCCATGAATCGACCCCTAAGTGTTACTACTGACTTCTGCAATTGTATTCGCTCTTTACTCTTACTTCTCCACTCTTTTTGACTGCTTACTCTCTGTTCTCTCCTCCCCTCCCCTCTCCCTTTTCCTATCTCCTCCCCTGCTCCCCTTACTTTCTTCTATTCACTCACTCTATCAGAATTGTCCCTGGATCTAGCATGATAGCAACCTCGCCTGCCGCTGCCCCATCCCCTTACTGTTCTCCCCCCTCCCTCCAGGACTATCTGAAACATTGTCAGACCTAGTACAATAGTTTATTGTTTTGTTCCTCCCCTCCCTTTCTGCACCCCTCTCCCTCACCTTTTGATTTTCTCCGGCTCTACCAAAAATGTTATCAGGCCTACTACAGTTCGTCTGTTTCCATTTCCTTCCCACTCTTCCCCTCCCTTCCTTATCTTTGTCTTAGTTCTTGCACTATCGGAAATATCGTCAGGCCGAGCACGATAGTTAATTTCACCTTACTGTTCATAGCTTGTAAGAATGTTGTTGTATTTTCCCTTTTTCCCTCCCTTCCTTGAAGTGCTTTGGAACACATTGGGCCTCATTACGACCCAGGCGGTAAGGGGTTAACGGCACCGTAAAAGGTGGCAGCGCCGTTAACCCCTTACCGCCTAATTACGAGGTCCCTTTGCGGGTCCCTACTTTAACGGCTGGTTTTACCAGCCGTTAAGGATTGGATCCGCAAAGGGACCTTGGAGTTAATTACGGTACCGCAATTTGCTGTACCGTAACTACCGCCTTCCCCATTTCCATTGAGCCCGATGGGGGCAAACATGGGAATGGGAAAGGGCCAGTGGTGAATGGGGAATTACCGCCCGCCAACCTTGGAGGGGCGATAATTCCGCCATACACCATGGCGGAATCAGTAAAATACCGGCAGCAACCATGGCGCTTAGCGCCATGGTTACCGCCTAGGTCGCAATGAGGCCAATTGTGTATAGGTGCCATATAAATAAACTATCATATCATAATAAAACAAATCCATATCTATTCAACACATAAAATATTGTCACTTAAATCGATCACAAAGTTAAACAAAAACACATAAAATCCTCTCTTTAATTTCAAAATACTTCCCCACTAAATAAAGTCTTAAAGGTCTCCTCACATTGACAACCTAATACAGACTTCAACCTTCTAATTTCAATGCTTCAATAAAACCTGTGACTGCAATTACTGTGTAGGTGATGGGCCTGGTCAAACAGGTAAGCCATATCTGATTGTCCTCATCACCAAGATTATACTGAAAACAGATACAAAGTTTGCAGACTTGATAGTGCTTTGCATTCTGACAGCCAGTATTTAAGTGTTTCACAACCTCCATCCAAGTTAGAAAAACGACAAGATGTTTGCTTGGAGGTTATAATGCCATACCTCACTCCAATGTGCTTAGAGAGGAGAAGGTTCCAACAAAAGCAAATAAAAATTGTTTGAGATACTTTATCTGGATAGTGTAAGGGAGGAATGGTATCACAGATATGACACTGACACAAAAGGCACAATTTGTAAAACCTTTATGTTTCAATGGGGTTGAAAAACTCCTACTTTGTCGTATAGCTAAGATGGGAGTAGTCTCGATCATAAAACATCCTAGTTGAGTCTGTCAAATCAAAATAGCCTACTAAAAAAAAACTAATGCCGGCCCTATATAAAATGTGTGAAAAGGAGAAAATGAATAAAAAAGGAAAGTTAGTGTTCAAATATAAAGAATACATGTGGCTGAGTCAGCTCTCCTCCCCACGTTGGACAGCAGAGTGTAAGGTGGTCCCTGCAGGCAAGATGACACTATACTATAAATGACCATGTCGTCAATATAGGCCCGCAGAAATCCGAGTAAAGCTGTAATACCCTGTCCATAAGTTGTTGGAAAGTATCTGGGGCCCTATGCAGCGAATTGGAGTAGTCCCATTGGTGTCGAGAAAGCTGTCTTTCCCTTATCATGTCCATGTACAAGGAACTCCAGTAGCCCTTGGTTATATCTAGGGTTGACAGGAATGTGGCATTTCCAAGTTTATCTATTAACTCATTGATGCATGGCATAAGATAGTCATTGAAGGCGGAGATGGCTTTTAACTGCCCGAAGTCTATGTAAAACCTCAAAAAATGATTGGGTTTACTCACCAACACAATAGGACAGGACCATGGACTTGAAGAAGGCTTGATAATGTTTGCCTTCAGAATGTTTTTAACTTCATCAATTACTATTTGCTTTCGTACTTCTGGGAGCCTATATGGTTTCAAATGGACCACTTTTCTCTTTGGAGTTCTAATATAATGATAAGTACCATCTACTCTCCCTGGTTTCTCACAGAATACATCAGGGAATGCCCTAATTAGGCCATTCAAATCTTCTTGTTTCTGTTTAGATAGTTCTTGGGGAATAAGTTCAGAGTTGTCTATCTCCTGGGGTACCAAACAGGACAATTTAGAGGAGGTAATAGCGGAAGGATTTTCTTTCCACTCTTTTAGGAGATTTATGTGGTAGAGTTGGGTATTTTGCCTTCTTTCAATTTGGGCTATTTTATAGGTACAGGTTCCCATTTGCTTTAGCACTTCGTAGGGCCCATGCCTCTAAGAGACAAGTAAATTTTTATAGGTAGTTAGGAGGACTAATACTTTTGAGCCTTCTGAAAATTATCTTAAATGTACCTTCTTGTACATGGTGGATTTTTGTTGGGCTTGAGCTTTCTCCATGGGTGGACTAGACTCAGGGCGAGTTTCATGTGCTCTTGCAATCGGGTAGCTGTCTGTGAGAGGGGAATAGGTGTCTCTTCTCTTTCTCCCAGGTCTCCCGGATCATGTCCAAGGCATCTCTTGGCTCTCTACCATAGAGTGAATCAAACGGTGATGATATGGTGGATGCCTGAGGGGACTTTCTCACTGCAAATGGGGCCCCGGGGATCATACGATCCCAGTCCTTCCTATCATGAGGTTCTTAAGGTGGTAATGTAAAATAATTCCTTGACTTCACTCATAAGCTGACTCATGAAATTGTATCCCTGATCCATTAGAATTTCCTTGGGGAAACCAACCCTAGAAAAGAATGGCAGCAGATGTTTAGAAATTTGCTGAGTTTTGTTGTTCCGCATGCGGAAAGCTACTGGGTACTGGGTAGCATAATCAGTGATTAGGAGGACATATTTATTACCCTATCTAGAAGTGTCCAATGGTCCAATGATATCTATCCCTCTCCAGGAGAAAGGGATTTGTATTATCGGTAAGGGGTTTAGAGGGGCAGGTAAGGGAATATGCGAGCAGTTTCTTGGCACATCTCACATGTCTGAATGAAGTTCTTTATGTCAGCGTGGATACCCGGCCAATAGAATTTCCCTCTGATGTGAGCTTGGGTTTTAGATTGTTCCAAGTGTTCCCCTGTCAAGAGAGTGTGCCATCTCTTGCCCTATTTATGTGATGGGTTTTAGGTATTACTAACTACTACTAACTGAGCTTTACTTAGGTCTTCCCTGGAGACTTCCCTTCTATATAGAAATCCGTGTTTCATGAAGAAAAAGGGGCTCCCCTTCTCTTGTCCTTTTTACCTCAGGAATCATTTGTAAGAAAGCCTCTTCGAGTACTGGATCATTTCTCTGGGAGAAGGCTAGATTGGGAAGGATGGTAGGTTCCTCTTCCCTTTTTGCCTCAGGGATACATGTCTCACCTTCCTCTCCAAAGCCTAAGCTACATCTCTCAGTTTCCTCTGGTTCACTTTCTTCCTCAAAACAGGGAAATAGAGACTTGTCAAGAATTCCCTGTGCAATTGTGTCCCCAGGACGTATGTTAAACTGAGTTTTGCTATGATTCTGTAGGAGAACCTTGATGCATCCCCAAATTTGGATCTATAGCGCATGCTAGGATATCTAGACCAAACTTCCAGGCCAGATTTTCGGGCCAACCTTATATAACAACCCTCTGGGGGGATTAGAACTAAGTCTGTGGGAATATCCCTCTTTTCCCGGGAGGGATACTGGCTTCTCTGCTGCTACAAATTTCAAAGCCTATGCATTGTTTTGTGAGAGTAGAGGGGTGTGAGGCTCTCTAACTATGTTTCTGGAAGTTTAGGGTCCCACAATGTGTCTCAATTGAGTTGTATTCCACCTCTGACACCATATGTAGGGGAGGCATGGTATCACAAGTATGTCACTGACATAAAAGGTACAATTTGTACAACCTTTATTATGTTTCAATGGGGTTGGAGAAACTCCTATTTGACCTATAGCTAAGATGGGAGTAGTTTCAACCATCAAATAATAAATAAAACAGGCCTAGTTGAGTCTGTCAAATCAAAATGGCCTAAGCAAATGAAAACCTAATGCCTGCCCTATATCTTGTGCAAACAGTGTGAAAAGTAGAATATGTATGCAAGGGAAAGTTAATGTTCAAATATAAAGAATAAATGTGGCTGAGTCAGCTCTCTTCCCCATGTTGGACAGCACAGAGTAATGTGGTCCCTGTAGGAAAGATGAAACACTCTGGCTCAAGCTCCTAGCACAAAGGCAGTTCAAGACGTGGATCAAGGTGCGCCTGGCGTTCCATGTTAAAGTCTTACTTTCCAAAACATAGCTCATCAAAAGAGTTCACGTCGTCATCCTTGGTCGGTCTCTGACTTCTTCAAGCAAAAGTTCATCAAAAAGTTAATGTTGGTCTCCTTTGGTCAGGCTCAGGCCTATCAAAGCAAAACTAAAAGTTCACCAAAATGTTCATGTCAGTCCCCTTCTTTCGGCCTCAGACCTCTTAACACAAAGGTTCACATCAGTCCCTCTCAGTGGGGCTAAGTCATTTCACAGCATAGGTTCACATCGGTCTCCCACAGTCGGGCTCGGACCATTTTAAGTAAAACAAAACACTTGCAGGAGTCCCCTTCTCCAAACTTAGTTCACCTTTTTACTCTTCCCTTTTTCACTGGGTCAATTTCAATCACCTCACTTTCACAGTTCATTCACTTTATTGCTACAAACATTTAACCTTTCACAGAGACTTTCGAGTGGGCCCCTTCGTTTCGCCGGACCATACTTGTTACTCAGTATCGCTGACTTTACAGCTATCATTAGTCCAAGGTTAATTTGCAGGTCTGCCTTTCTTCGCATCTCATCCACAAGCTTGCAGCCTTCAATTATGCGTTTCTTTCTTGTCTTTACTGTCTTCAAGTTTACGAATCAAGGTTAGTACCACAGGCTTGGCCACACCTCCACAACTCTGCTGTTCACCTGAGAGGGTTGCTGGCATCCTTGAATCCCATTGCAGCCTTCTAGTATGTGATTCAGCGTCTCCACATGTCTTTCGCAGCCTTTTTGAGGCAAACACATGCTGCAGGGAACTTCTGGGGTTCTCCACCCATGGCTCTCATCCCTCGGTCCATTGCTCTGCTTCAGTAGGTTCACATTTGCCCAAGGAGTTCTGCTCATACTAGTGTTGCACCTTGTTCAGAGTGTTTCTCTATGTTCCACCTTTTATCCATGTGAGGAGAGCTAATTGATATCAGATGTATGCACTTAGAGTCAAGTGCCTGACTTTGCCTGACCCAACTATCAGGACATGTCCAATGCAATGCATAAGAGTTAGTATAATTACTCTCAGTTGTCCTCTTCCTCGGCCTCATGTTTATGTGGAAAGTGGGGGGGAGGGGTTGGGGCAGTGGAGAATCCTAACAAATCGGAGGGATCATGGGTTCGAGAAAGATCCCCGGGGACTTGCATGTTAGACACCTATGGTTTCTCACAATAGACACTCAGAAACGGGGCTACAATTCCCAACCTTTTGTGCTCACACCTTAGATGAGATAGCAGGGTATTTGTATGCATTGTCTCCTGTGTACTAATCCAATCTTGTTGGTATTAAGCCAATTTCACTTTAGCTGGCAAATGTATTTATTTGGATATGGAACTACATATGGAGTCAGGAATAGAAGTGCATAATCCCTGGATGGGTTTAATCCAAATACAACCCTGTTCTGAATAAATAAGATTAAAGCGTCAATGGGGAGAGAGTTTGGTAATGTCAAAGTTCTTTTGCATATTACCCCCTCAAGAACTGGAAGGTAGTCTAACATACTAAGTGAATAGGTCTCTACTCAATGCAGTAATTTAGGCACAATATTGGATTCATAGTAGCGAATTGCAGGCTTCATTGTAAACTTGCCACATTTTGTATCAACCCTAGCCAGCTGATTAGACAGACCATAGGCTCGGTTTTTAAGCCAAGTGTAACTACTTGACAGGCTAGGCTTAGAATTAATTAAAAACCCCAAATAGGTCAATGAATTAACATTAGACACTGCAACATTCTCGATGTGCCAAAGAAATGTATTTCTCTTCCTAGATTTTGTAACTTGCATAACATTTGTTTTTTCAGGGTTAACCTTCAAGGCGTGGTCTGCCACGTACTTCACAAAAGCGTTAATTAAATTTTGCAGTCCTACCATAGTAGAATCAAATAAAAGATAATCATCAGCGTAGGACAATCAATGAAATTGCTGTGTTGGAACTTCATGAATACAAACAGTGCACAGTTTTGTTGATAGTAATGAACACATTGACTACATTTTTTATTGAAAAAATTATCCAACAAGAGGGATCTTGTATGGTGTGGTCATAAAGGAGACACAACTGTTGCAGGTTTTACCAGATATCATAATTTCCAATATGGGATTTCAATTCATATGAATGTTCTGGACAGTGCTCTGTAAAATGTTCACAATTACATGTAATATATCATCTAGTTATAATCGGCAATGAACCGAATGAAAGATTGGGTGAATCAATGCATGGCACAGTTTAATGGTGTTTTATGATGACTGTGCATTCTGGCAATTGAAGCAGAGGTTCACAATAAACCTGTCATGCGTACTAGCTCTAGGTTTTCATAATTTTTTTGTTACATTTGGATTTTCCCCTTTAATTTTCTCCACAGTGATCCATGCATCTGTGCTCCATAAGAATACCCATGAGCAGTAATATTACAAGATACACTGTAAAAAGTGATTATGCATTTTCACAAAAGACAAATGAGGTTAAAATAGGTTTGTGGAAAATCACATTTAGCACAACAATATGAAATGGTTATTGAGGTATGGCTGTCAACTAGAAATTTGAGTAATTTAGGATTTTTCCCAACATTTGAACAATGATTTGTGGAACCATTCATGAAAGTACACATAAATATTCCAGTTGCAGATGACCTCAAGAATACACAAACTCTTGAAGACAGTATAAGGTTGTTTAGCGAATGTACAGTAAAGGGGTCTCCAAGGGCTGTCCCCTCTCTCATTTCCACTGGACAGGTCCTCACTGACCTAGGTGTCCCTTAAGCAAAGGGTGCTGTCTACAGATTGTTATCCCCTATTGTCTATCAATTGACTGGCTTGTTATGGTTGCTTAAGAGTAAACACCCGTTCTCGCTGTCTTCTCCAGGGAACAATCTAGGTGGATACTAAGATGAATCTGACAAAAGTAATATAAGAGGTTCATTCCAGAAACGCAGGTCTCTGTTAGTCTTTTCCTTACACAGTCCTGTACTATTTGCTCTTCATCTATTTTCCTTCTAATCTCCTCGTTTTCATTGTCTCACTCTTGTTTGTCTCACCTTCTCTTACACTTCTTTTCTGTCCCTCGGTTGCGATATATCTGCTCCTACTATCCTTCCGTCTCTAACATGTATCTCCCCTTTCAACACTATTACAGTCCCCTATGTTCACTAGTACTTCCCCTCTACACCCGTTTTCTATCCCCTCTCGACACTGCTATTTTCCCCTCCTAATACTGCTACTCTCCCCGCTCCACACTACAACTACATCACACCCACACCTGCTCCTACAGTCACCCTCCTTTCACTCTCCCAGTCAACCTTCAGTCATTTTCATTCGCCCCCAACACTCCCTCTATTAACCTCAATCACACACCTGGCACACCAACGTATACCACAGTAATGCTTTCTTCCACCAACCAATATTCACCCTTGCACACTCCTTGATCAACCCATCTCCATGTTCGTCTGCACCATCCTTCCTCTGCATGGTCTTTTGGTCCTACTTCTCCTTCCTTTACCTCACCTGAATATCCCACACCTTCCTGTACCTTCATTTAACCTTCCCCTTTGCTCTCCTTAGTTTTTTTCTCCTTCCACGTATTCCTCTGGCGAACTGATGGCTTTCTTCTTCCCAGGAGTTGAGTTACAGGTAAGCAAACACATAAAGTGAGCTTTCAGCTCTGCCCCTTCCTGTGCGAGTGTCCAACAGCTTTTGGCAATGGTCAGCCTGTGTAATCTACTAGCACTGTCACAGTTCGTATCAGAGCTGAAAGGAGCATATGAAATGTTGGACTGGCATGAGGATTGCTCCATTGTGCTGCTAAAGTAAAACATACTGCTACAGTTCATGTCTCCCTGATTGCCAATTTTGCCATCTTGATATGTAGACAGTTCTGCTGGAGGTACGATAAGAAGCACACGTCATGTTGTGTAGGGCTCTGGATTTGTAGATTTGTAGTGTGGTTTGCTCTGTAGGTCTGCAGATCCCTGCTGTCTATCTCCCTGTTGGGTTGCTTGCTCTTTTTACTACCACCAGTCATACTTAGTGACAATGTCCTACAGGAGAAACAGAAATAAGCTGCACAACACAGTGCAATACTGGTATGTGGCAAGAAAACATGTTACTTTTTTCAGTCCTAAAGGCACAGGTGAAAAGGATAGTGTCTGTGGACATCCCAAATCCCTCATCTCACCTCTGAAGCAGGATTGGCTCTGGTAAAATCCCTGGTATGCCTCCCACTCAAGGTTGAGCAAGGTCACCATCCCATCTTGACAGGTTAGGTACCTGAAATGGCCAGTAAAGTAGTGTTCCATGTATCATTGTTAGAAACTGTGCATACATGATTATGTGCATGTTAGAGGACTGGTTAATATTTTAAATTAATGAAGCATTAGACTTTCGAACATGAAGAGGTATGTTGGTAGAGTGGAACAGAAACCAGAACAGTGGTGGGCTAGCAGGTAATATTATGCTGTACATAAATCATGCAGTGAGGATATCTGTTGAAAGCACGAACTGAGAGGTTTGCATCCCAGTAGGACCAACAGCTCCCCATGAACTCCTGCTGAGTGCATTTAAATACAAAGAATGAAGTCTTATTGCTATTATTAATATTATTTTTGTTGTTATTGTTATATCCTAGAATGGCTGGCTCCAATAATCTCCAAAAGAAAGGGAATTCTAGCTAAAGAAAAAACTGGTACAACACAGAGCTGGACATCCTGAAGAGAACCTAACAAGTACTTGAGCACACTTGGTATAAATCATGCTTGCTGGAAGCCAAGATAACATATATGTGGCATGCAATCAACAATAGTAAGAAGTCCTGCTTGACTAGCCACATTTCACAGTCACATACCATCTCTGCATGAAGTGTTTAAGATTTGCAAAGCATTTATTCTCCTATTAGAAACATCTTCACTACTGTTATTCTCTCAAGGCCTGGCAAATAACTTTTGTTCTACATCCAGTCCATACAACTTGACAATGCCAACCACTTTTCTCCACTGTCCCTCAGCTGCATCTTACTATACTGTAAGAACCTTTAAAACCATCAACTAACTGACATCAACAGAGATCATCAAAACAGTGAAGATGAGGACCTCATTGTCACAAATTCAATTAGGTCCCCGAACAGCCTATGAATGGGGAAAAATTACTTTGAAATTTCAAGATGGGTGATTTAATGCTTTCACTGATCATTCATCAATCGTCATCCTTCTTGACTTGTTGGCTACTCTTGACACTGTGAACCATACGCATGTAAAACAATCACCTGAAGAACTGAATGGGCATCGAAGTTTAGGTTCTTCACCTGGTTGCTTCCTTCCTTTAAAATGGGAAGCTGCAATGGGCATCTGGCCTCTTCATTCAACCCATCGCCTGTGGTGTACACTGAAGCTCTGTTTATCAACGTGGCTTTTACTGTATACCTCAAACCACTGACCATCGTTATAGCTCTCTACTATACATCCTCTCCCCTGCTAATCTGTCTTCTTTGGCACCGGTCAGCTGGTTACCCCCTGATTTCAGGCCCTACCCACACTGCAGCCTGGAAACCCCAGCACGTGGGTCTGCATCTGCAACCCCTTTCCAGCACTTATCAGACACCTGTTGTCTACACCTTATTCTGGCACTTACCGCCTGCTGGCCGCACTACTTGTTCTATCACCTGTTCAGCACATTCCACTCCCCCCTGCCCCTTGCACTTTCCACCTTCCCTCTCCATTGCACTTGCATGTTCTCAATGTCACTGGGCCTATTAAGATTCTTGTTTTGTCTGTCCTTGTTTCTCCTCCCTTGCCTTGTCACGCTCTGAAACACTTGTGTATGGGCGCAATACAAATAAAATATCATATCATATTCTTAAGTCTGGAGAAAATTCCACATCTCTGCTTATCTGTCCAGCAATAATGACATGTTTAGCATTTTACAGACATTCTGAAGCTAATATATGATATCCCCAAGGATAATGAACCATCAAGCCTTTTAGATTAGTCTACAGAGCAGGCCATACCATGCCATAACGGTATGCACCCGAGAGCTATGGGCAAAAAACTTGTGAAAAAGTCCATTGAAAACTGGCTAAACTAGACTGAATGACTCCTTCGATTGGGCACCTTTGAAAATGATTGTGAAGCACCTATCGAGGTGTGTCTCTTTTATGACATGGAAAATTGTATGTTTAACCAGCAAGATGCACATCTGTAATGTCATGAATGTAATGATTCACAATGCATTGTCTTTTTTAAAGAAGCATGATATATAATACCTGGATTTGTAAAGCTGGTTACCTGGTTATATACATGATTGTGTAGCAGCCACAAAAGCGTACTTCAGAGACGGATTCGAGTCAATATGCAGATAGAACAGCAAAGACACGTGGATATCCAGGCAACAACATTTTAAGGCACAATTATCTTTGCGAGAACCTGCCTATATATTACAAAGTGGTGAGCTTTAAACACAGCTAAATTTGATAGTGCAAGATACCAAAGGTACTGGGCAGCAAACTCTGCATCTGGTTGCAGATGCAATCATAGAATAGAGAAGCTGAACATAGTCAAACGTACGACTGTAAACATAAAAAGAAAAGGAAGATGACCAGAGAGATTATTCCAGGGTCCCTTACAGAAACGTTGTGGATCTCCTCTTGTAGACCACCTCGTGGGGTTGCCATATCTTTGAGCTGTCAGAGATGGTATATGATTCTGATCAATATTAGTAGCCACTACTGCTCTTCGAAAATGTGAACTTGATAGAGATACATATTTTGAGTGGACCATTCCCTATCTGATGGCCAGAGCTCCATGATCCACTTATTGTGATGCTATGGGAATGGCCTCCATTTGGGGTAAGGGAATTTAATGAAAGTCATGCCAGGGATTTGTCAGCTGTGCCTACCTTAGGACAGATTCCAATAATTCATATTTTGATTATATCCTCCTACAGCTGCTGGAATGGCACCTACTTTAAGAGTTGAATGTTACACCACAGCAGAAGAGTGGCCAGAAACCGGTTGCACTGAAACTAAGAAATACTCTCATTTGAGTGGATAGATCTAATGCTGGACCTCAGAATGGTAGTAAAACAAAATGTTATGTATGAACACATACATCAGCATTGCAGCCATGTATTGCCTGGTTTGAAAATCCATTTGAAAGGTAATCCAGAGAGTAATTTACGTATGGAAACTACCTGCAGTGATTTCACTGCCATGATTGATCAATTTCTATGTGAACCAAGCAAAGTGTTAATGGGACGATCAAGTAAGCAAAACACATGGCACACATGGACTACACACAGTCTTTCTTCTGTACTGATTCTGTAGAGGAGGCGGCTTTCCTTTCATCTGCCTCCATCTGGCGGAGCGCAGCGGTCTGCTGCAGTATCTTCTCCAGGGGCTCTGGACTGCACACAGTCTTTCTTCTGTGTGGATTCTGTGGAAGAGGCAGCTTTCGTTTCATCTGTCCCCCATCTGGCAGAGTGTGTTTCGTGGGCTTTGGACTGCACACAGTTTTTCTTCTGTGCTGAGTTTGTGCAGGGGGCGGCTTTCCTTTCATCTGCCCCTCATCCAGCGGAGCGCAGAGGTGTGCTGCAGTGTGTGTTTCATGGGCTCCGGACTGCACAGTCTTTCTTCTGTGGGGGAGGCAGCTTTCCTTTCATCTGCCCCCCCACATCCGGCAGAGCACAGCAGTTTGCTGCAGTGTGTGTTTCGTGTTCCGTGGCGCAAGGTTGACGGTGCAATGGCCAGAAACTTTTTTTTTTATCTGGTCCCAATGGTTTGAAGTGCGCAGCCCCTGTGACCTCTTCGCCACACTTGGAAACCAGACTTTTGACAAAACGACTTGATGGCTTTCTTCGCCAATTCCAACCCAGTATCTTGAAGTAAGTTGGAAAGATCAAGGCTAACAACTTGAACGACTCTCACTTGTATGTTTTTTTTTCTTTTTTTTCTCGATTTATACTGTGGTTACCTTGATTGTAGATGCTACTTCTGAATTTCTGAACTTTCTGAACTTGTGACCTGCTTTCTTAAGGTGGTTGCAGCACTGGGTGAGAATTCTTAAAGGGAGGAACATTGCAACTGCGAGGGTTGGTCACTTTGGCCTACAATAACCCATCACCTTTTAAATACCTCATTGCGGCTCCGTTTCAGCTCTGACGCCACCACCCTAAAGCGATGAGCCACTGGTGAAGTGGCAGCCCACGCCTCCAAAAACCTTGCTATTGCTAAACAAGTTGGCATGGGCCCTTAGTTAATGGGCTGTTTACACATGAGGACTCAGGTCAATCTCTTGCACTTACCTTTGCACTGACTCATGCTTCATATTCAATTGATGTGGACCGTTCTGGCCCTAAGGCTGAGGCTGAGAACAATGTAGTGTATGTTGGCCCCTTACTGCCTGACCTACCATATGATTTACCATATGACTCCGATTTGGTTCACAGCAGTATTCTCGAAGCTGCCTGCAAAAGACTTTCCAACTCTGTGAGCCTGCCCCCAACAGCCAGGCTGATCATAAAATTAATGATTTCTTTTCAGCTACGGATTCTGTTGTGCACAGTGGTGATGCTGGTGGGCCTGTGCCTGCGTTATGCTGTGATCTGGCAAAAGAGCTTTTAGTTTCACTTCTTTGTCTTGGATCAAAAACGAATGAATCTCTAGTAAATACCTTGGCTAGTGGTTGTTCTGAGCCACTTTGGGAACCTCTACTTGATCTCCATCTGGGGAACTCACTTAGATCAACAACGCCATTAACTTTGGCTCCCGTCAGCTTGCTATTGACTGAGGCTCCTGTTATGCTCTCTTGTTCTAGTCCAGTTGAGCCTGTGTCAAAGCCGCTCTATGAGCCTAAACCTTCAGTTCAGGCAGAAAAAGAAGCCCTGGATGGGGTCATAATGACTTAACCTGTGTCCCTGCCCCATATTAGTGCTTCTTTGCGGGGGTGAATGTGCCTATTACTTTATTTATCATTCTATCAGCGTCAGAACCACATCAATGTCAACTGATTCTGTTTCTAGGGTCACCTTGTTTGAATCTGCTTCTGGACCAAACATGTCACTAAATAGCGACATGGCTGCCGGCAACCTCTGTGGTTCATCTGGGACAATGTTCTCTGTGATGTAAAACGTACTTCTCAGTTGTTTGTTACAAGTGACCCCCTAGCAATGTAATTGTAGAGACAGGACACCTCCCTTACACTCATTGGTCCCTTTTTTAATCTGTCTGAATATTCATACTGTCAGTCTGGAAAACATCTCCTGTAATGTCTGGTAAGCAGGCCTGAATGACACTCTAGTCTTGCTGAGGGTGATTCAGGCTCGAATTCAGGCTCGAATATATAGTGTAAACATAAGAAAAAGAAGCTACACAAATGATCAAATTATGTAATTAGGCAATTGTGTACGACAATCTCTCATCCAAAAAGAAAAGAAACGTGATTTTCACTAATGTTGACTGTCGATCCAGTAAGGATGACAATGTCATGTATTTAGGTAAACCTACAAATGTTTCTAAACCTAAAGTCCTACATAAGAAAGGCACACAACTAAATAATGTTGTGCTATCGACAGCTTTATCACTGGAGGAAGAGGAGACTGAGCTGGCTGTTAATGCCATGTCTCCTATGGCTGAAGGTTCTAAATAGAAGTGTGGAAAGGATCTTAAGGTACCTTTAGTAAACTCTGACCACTAGAAGGTCAAAACATGGCACCTGACCATAATTAGGAGGAAATTAAACAAAAGGGGACACAAAGTGACTAAGCCGGACAACTGGGAATATAATGTGGAAGAGTTGTTTTCGGCAAGAGGATTGGGAAAGGCATCGACTCAGATTGTTTTGTCAGCAACCCTTCGGTTCAAATGGATGTTCCCAGAACAAGGTTCTACAAAAAATTCAAAGTCTATTTGACGATGGTACATTTCTCTATCTAAACCATTTCAGACTAATGGAGCTGTTTCATCTAATCTTACCTTTCCGCTTTATTAGAAGCAATGACATAAGAATCGTCAATATCTACGAACATGTCAGCCAGGCGACTTCGCTTGTGTTCTTCAATAAGGAAAATTCACTTGACTATATTATGGCCCATTGTTCTGAATTCAGTAGACTTGGCTATGAATGCAGAGTGCTGGAAGTTGATGCCCAATTGGATATTGCCACTCGAGGCAAATTTACAGAAAACAATGAGCAACCAGGCTGCTTTTGGCCACTAGTGTTAAAGCTGGTACCTGTACCTCACGTGAATTTGACTCTTTGTCAGATAAGAGGCAAAAAGACTGGCATCTGGAGAATCAGTTGCAAAAAGTGCTTGAGTCAAAGACATGGACCAATGTATCTGAAAATTGTCCTGCTAATGACGATCGATTCTATTTGGGGGAGTTGCGAGGGGGAAGGGGTAGATGAGTGTCACTGGGAATGGTTAGAAAACCTGGTGGAACAACACAGGTATCAGCATCCCCAGCTTTCCCATTCTCCTTCTGAGCTGGAATACACATGGGCACCTTTATTTGTTTACGCCTGATGGATTGCTCAATCACATTGTCAATTTTAGTGTCATAGCACTGCAGGAGGCCTGGCTGACTGAACCCTTAATTATAGATGGGTGGAACATAATTTCTTCTCTAGCCACACAGGACACTAGGGGGTCCACCTAAGGGGGCCTTGCGTTGGGAGTTAGGAAACCATTGGGTTTGGTAATTACTATCTGTGTCTCTTGCAACGTTCCTATTGGTAGAGTACTACTCCCTTCTTACTGAACCCAGCGAAAATGATCATTATTATAATTTATGATCCTCCTTATGTGGGTTGTCATGATACTGCAATCAAGGAAGTTGATGAGCAGGTCACCACCCTGGTAGACTACTTGCCTGTCATTATCTGCAGAAACTTTAATTCAAGGGCACCGCATGATCTTGGTTGGACGGAGCAGGAGAGGGACTTCTCATCTTCATTGGGGGATAGGCTTGATAAAACTGTAAATGTGGGTTAAACTGGGTGAATTTACTTTACATGGATGGGACCAGCATGGTAAATGGCGCCTTTCCATCAGACTCTCCCACCCAATATACCAGAATGGGACCTCTTTCATGTAGTATCATTGATTACATGTTCTTTCCCATTGCATCATCACTGATCTCTGATATGTACATTTAATCACTTTCCATTCATTGTTAGTTTACATTTGAAGAGGGCAAGCCCCTAAGTCTAGCTCCAACTAGATATTTGCAATTCAATTTGCAACTAAATGGTTTGTCTTGTAGTGATAGTGATATTGGGGCTGCTTCTTTGTTGCCCTGTACTATTTTTGGAGACTTCATCATGGCAATCCAGCATATTGCTGGTCTTCCATCAATGGAGGCCATTGACCCTATTATTGTTAACTACAAAACTTACATAGAAAACATCATGATTTGCACATCGGCCAAACATGCTATCTGTTCGCGTGTTAGGATTGGCCCTAATAAATTACATCACCATGACTTTGATCTGTTTACTAAGGCAAAGAAAAGGGCTATGCATAAAGATTTACAGAGGCTAGCACTGTAGGAATTGCAAGCGGCTGGCTTTGCTCTTGGGTTTAAGCATATTAACAAGGCTTGCTGTAAATGGTTGAAATGGCACAAGTATCAAATCCATTGTGCCCAATGGCAGGCCTTAGTACATGCATCCCTTGTTAATGACACCAACAGGTTTTGGAGCTGTTATTAACAGAATTAAATCATGAGCTAGAGATGTCAAAGGGGTCTCTGAACAGGAAAGAAATTCTTACACTTGGGGAATGGGGGGTTGAAACTGGATACCGAGAGGCTGAAATCCTAACAGCAGGATGGTCTTTTACCAAAAGCCCCAATGATATCTATAGGCTAATTATGGACAGTAAATCCTGTCGAGCCCCTGGTCCCGATGGCATCTGCAACTTGCTAGTTAAGACCAACTGTGAAGTTGGATCCAATGCATTATATTGGCTCTTTCATTGGATTGGCGAGATGCAACATATTAGAACTTCTTGGTGGGATGGAATTATTGTCCCTGTCCACAAAAAGGGTAGTCATACAGAACCTTGTAACTATCGAATGATGGCTATGCATGATGCCTCAGCCAAGATCTTTGCATGAGTACTATTAGAACAACTTGGAGTATGGGCTGAGAGCAAGAATTTCATTCCGTACAATCAAAAATAGTTCTGTAAAGGACTAGATACTACCACTAATTACTTGGCCCTGGTCACTATTATCAATCAGGCTTGACTCATGCATAAGATACCCGTCTGCGTGGTGTACATCGACTTTAGTGCTTCTTTTGATACCATTAACAGGGGCAGGCTATGGAGGAAACTGCTCAAGGGACATCCCCTTGGCCTGCTAAAAACGATTATTGCCTTACATCAGCAAACTCAGATCAAAGTCTACATGGACCAACGTGGTGGCCGGACTAGCTGGCTTTGAACTCAGAAGGGGGTTAGGCACGGGTGCATCCTGGCACCAATGCTTATGAACCTTTATTTATCCAATTTAGGTGAGGCCCTCGCTAAACCCTCCTCTTTACCACCCAAGTTAGGAGTTGTTCTAATCCAATGGATGGGTTATGCAGACAACCTCGTCCACTTTGATCTTTCACCGGGTGGATTACAATCTACAATGAATGCCTTACAAATGTATTCTGAGGTAAATTCCCTTAAAGTGAACATCGACAAAAGTAAGATAAAGATCTTCAATACACCCAATAAGAGGTTGAAGAGAAACAAGTGGCAGATGAATGGAAGGCAATCGAGGTTGTCAATGACTATACATATCTGGGTATTCATTTGAACTCCAAATGGAACAGTGACATATATATCAATCGCACTAAGACTAAGGCGACCCAAATAGCTGGAACCATTGGCTCATTTTCTCATAAGGGAGGTGGATATTCTGTTGGAGCCCCATACAAACTGTACCAAGCGAAAATCTTGCCCATTATATTATATGGCACTGTGATGTGGGCCCACCTGATTGCAATTGATCTCTCTAAATTGGAATCCCTCATCCTGAAACGATTGCTGAGGCTGCCTTCCTATACATCTATGGAAGCTATTTACCTGGAATTTGATCTTGATTGTTCTTATTACTTACTGGAAGCTTGTAAGTTCCCCGGCCGCTTCATTGAACAACATATTGCCTGCTATATCATTGTCCAGAGCAAGTCCTTTGTCTTCCAGTTGCATTGTGAACATCAGGCTCACTGTGGCTAGGTGGCTTGGGATGGCTCCGGAAAACACACTCAGTATGTCACTGAGCCAGTTTAAGAACACGATGGAAGCAATTCTTAATCCGCTAAACAAGGAACAACTGAATGTGAACTTGGCCTTTAATGGCAATGCTGCTTTCTTTATGGAATATATCCAGACATGAAGTGCCTCTCCAAAGTATATTAATCATTTCCTGGGGAACTTGCAGTTGTGGGATTAACTTAAAATCAAATTTAACGTTGGCAAGTCTTTGGAAATTATGAGAGCTTGGGAAAAAAATCCTACGAGCTCTCGATATTTTTTATTTTCGATTGTGTGGGGAGATGGCTTTGGAATCTTCTAAGCATCTTTTAATGCATGTCCCTCTATTTCAATGTTACGACAATCGGCGATGAGGTCGGCAGGTATGGATGTGAATTCCTCAGATGAGGAAGTATGGATATTTTTTATGAATGTGCGAGACCAAGCCTGCATTGTCTATTTCACTCTCCTAAGGACAAAGGTTGCTGATGCTATGGACATGCTGACTTATTGATCTTCAGGACACTTAGATCCAATAAACTGGCTCTCTTGGAAGTACCGCAATATAAATACAAGAGAGCAGGAGGACGTAGCTTCAAAGTCCTAGCCCCGACTCAATGGAATGTTTTACCACTTAGCGTTAAAAATAAGGACACACTAACAGGATTCAAAAATGCGCTTAAAACATGGTTGTTCAACAAATACTAAATTCAGCTACTCCCAATTAACCATAGCACCAGAACACCCCTGACATACCTGATTTACTAATTGCCATACCAAATGCTGATATAATGGCCTATTTGTATGCCCAGCAGCCCCTCAGGCCTGCAACACAAGTTTTAAAAGAACTGCTATTCACTGTTTTGATGCATTGTAACATTGTATAAGATATGTGATAAGATGCCTCCAATCTCGCCGTGATACCCTCGGGTCTGGGCGAGTAACAAATGTAATAAATACAAAAATTAAAAAATCTGTATTTGTTGGTCCTTTGTGTAATTTGTTCTACTGCTCACTTCAACTCTTGAGATAAGTCTGGCTGTTCAGCCATCGCTACCACTTTACTGTGCAGTACAGGCTTGTACCAAAGGCGAAATTGTACTTACACTTGTAGTCTTAATTGTATGTAGTGTTCCAAAAGGGTACTGAATGTGATTCTGGCTAACAGGGGGTCAGGGGATCCTTCACCCTGGTTTCAAGCTGTTGATGCTTGAATGTGTGGATTTTGAAGGAAGGTACACTGGATTTTGCAGTATACTTGCTCTACATTTTATTCTTGGCATAGAGTTTGGCCGATACATCACAGCTTGTGTAATCTTCATATTGTATTGACTGGGGCGAGGAAGTAGAGGAGGATGGGGTGCTAATTCATGGATAACTTACCAGTAATCTTCATTATTCAGAGTCCTGCTTTCCTATTCACATTCCGAGAAACCCACTTCTCCCTCACTGGGGACCGTCCACCAATCTCTTTGGATATTGCCAGGAGGTATGTAGGTCGGGTACTATATTTATACCAGTGGGGGACGATGCTACAAGGGGCTCTCGGTTAAAGGCTGACTCTGTCAGAGTGTAAGGACGCTGACAAGGAAAAGCAAGACTATGCTTAATGGCTATTGTAGTTAATGCATTCATTCTTCGAGATTCATCACCTGTTTTCTGTATACATAAGGAAGAATCTCTTATTAGAATATTGATTAGTAAATTCAAGGAAGGTTTTTACATGTGTGTAAAGTAATGGGCCCTTAAATATTTAATGTAAGTGATTGCCACCTGGTGTTTTTGATTTGTATTAATAATAACATGATGCAAGTTATCCATTCAAGAAAGGGTGAACTGCTAACCAGGCTTACCACTCCATGCCAAACACATAGTAAACACATGTGCCTAGTGGCACCATTCTCCTGTCAGAGCTGTACAACCAGCTCTCCATGGTACAGAGCAGGTTCAAAGGTTATGTGCACCATTTTGACAGCTGCTGGAACACAATCCCCTGCAGGCAGAGGCTGGATTAACTTCAGCACCTCGGATTCAAAATACCATAACACATATGATAAACTATCACCTGGTGGCAGGGTAAATCTGAAACATAAGCCTTACCTAGGTGTTGGTATGGTGTCTGATAGTTCACATAACTATTCAAGCACATCATATGGAATTCAGACCTATGTCAACCCTGTCAGAGCAGACCAGCTATGAGTGGCTATATAGAATCCAGATAGCCTGACTGCCTGCATTCTAGTGAATGGGACACACAACATGATGCCTGCTTCTGTTGGTCCTCTTGAAGGCTTGGGAACTCCACCATTCCACTCCCTGTAGCTCCCATCAGGAGATGTCATGGGAGCCTGGTTTCACAGAGGCATTTTCATTTCAAAGGCCTTCCTCACATTGTGTGTGTTCCTCACACTAAGAGAGTGCCACAACTGACAGCCCTTGAAGCTGTAGTATGACAGATGGCCAGAGGTAGGGCAGTCAGAGAACACACATTTGCAGTTACAATGGTTCCGAAATCTTTGTTTGCTGTGGGAATTCCTTTCATTCCAGCCCTCTTGACTTGCAGAACAAGGCACTCTGGGTATGAAATCAGAAGCAAGGGTCACTTGTGTTAGGTTCAGGTATGGGCCACTTAAGGCAGGCTTGCTTTCATCCAATCCACAGTGGCCTTTGACCTATACAAGAGGGTGTCTCTCACTCTTTATTTGATTCCCATTTGGAGCTTCAAGAACACCAGGAAGACTTTATCTGCATCCTGTTTGGAGATCAGTCTTTCCAAAGCACTCTGCCAAAGGTGAAGACTGGTAGCCCAAGGCAGATGACTTCTCTGCTCACTGCCCATCCCCAGGGCACAGTAGGGATGTCCTTTCTGAGGAACAAGGCCTAGCAATCTGCTAGCAAATTTCCCAAGGCTGAGGGTGTAGAAACTGAAAATGACTCACCTTATCATGGATCCCGTTGCAGTCGGTCTCAATGCCTACTGAGAAGCCAAAGCAGCCAGGTGTCTAGTTTTCCATCCTAAAACAAACTTGAACTGAATTCAAACTATGTTTGTCACTTTCAAAACAGCAGAACCTGCAGTGCAGACTTTGGCACTCACTTCTAATCTTCGAAATGCTTGCATCCATCAAATCTCTTCGACACCGTATTGCACCAACAGAGCATTGTCACTTGTCTAGCTCAGGTCTCAGAGCACCTTGCAGATGACTTCAAACTCTTATGACTCATTAATCCAATCCGGAACAATTTTACTCATTGTTTCAAATCATACTTGTGATCCTTTGACCTGCATTCCTTGATGCTACCTTTAAAACCTCATGGAGCACCACCCGAAACCAACTTGTTGCTGACTCACTGCTGGGGATCATAGTGATGAACCGGGTTTGACCCTCAAGCATTACATCTTGAAGCTTGGTTTAAGGTTGTTGAACCACCTAAGAATTAGAATCAAGCACTACTGAGATCCCCCGTCTTTTTGGTTAATTTCTGGGACCCTAGTGAGTGCTTATTTATTTATTTATTTATTTGAACATTTGTAAAGCGCTCAAAGCCCCTAGGCATCTAGGTGCTGGAACTTAAAGAACTTGGTTACATTAGGTGCTACATTCGTACGGTTGCAGTTTGACAGAAGGAAATCAAAGTTAGCACACTTACAGTTTTGTGCTACCGTAATGCATTTACAGTTAGGCTGTTACAATCACATTTAAACAAAAGCATAGGTACATTATTTACTTAGATATAGTCATGCACATCACGTTACAGCGAACGAACTGTACAGTGGGGCAGCCCCACTGTACAGTTCATCCGCTGACATCCCCCCAGTGGGGAGCAGAAGCCAGAATTGTTGTTGGACTTTGGTGCATAGGATGGGTCTAGATTGAATTGTTGGTAGATTTCAGTGCTTATTGTTGTGAGTCTAGGCTGGATAAGCGAGTGTTTAGACTTTTTCAGAATGATCATAAACAAGTGTAATTTCTCAGTTGTGTCGGAAGGTGTTCCATGTTTTAGCTGCATTTACAGGGAAGCTTGAGGCACTGGCTTTCTGTCATTTGAATCTTGGTGTCGCAATGAGGTTGGCATATGAAGACCGTGTTGGTCTGCTGGATTGGGTTTTGCAGATCGGGTTGCTGAGGTAGGCAGGTTCGTTGTTAGTGAGACATTTGTGTGTGAGGGTGAGGATTTTGAAATTAATCCTATCTTGGATTGGTGGATTGGGAGCTAGTGGAGCTTATACATTCCTTTTCTGAATGGTCTGCCTTCTTTAACAGAGGTTAGTATTTTAAAGTATTTTAATAAGTAGTTGCATGATTGATTTTTTAATTAGGTTATGTTGAAACAGTTGTACTATTGCTGTTCATTTCACACCCCTTCTAAGAGTATAGCCTTTCCTCAGCCCATGTTACCAAAAATGGTGAAGGAGGTACATCTTGTAACTGTGCCTGTTTTATCTTTAAGATTGGGATCACTGTTAGTATGTTCATATGCAGGGCTGAGGAGGCATTTTAGCCACTGCTCATTCCTTTACTCCTACAGAGCCGAAGTCTTTTCGTCACATATGGCCACTGCAGTTTAATTGCTTCTTTTTTAGAAATGTTGGTGTGATAATAAACAGTGACCCGTATAATCACAGAGTCACTACACATTTCTATTTCATGAAAACATGAGTGACATTATATAATAGAGTACCAATTTCGGTTGGGTGATATTGTATGTAAATATATGCTCTGTAAAGTGCTTTGGATTAAGCCGCTATATAAATAACACATCATTATCATTATTATCATTACAAGTAAACAAGGGCCATGTGTCAGCTCTCTTCACTATCAAGGTGTATTTGATTAAGTGACACACGTTACAAACACATGTTGGTAGTAAATATTATTCAGCTTCACTGTGGAATTTTGCGATTTTAGTTGCCGAAGCAACCTTACACAAATGTAGACACATTTATACAGAAACATACAAAAGAAAATAGGAAATATTCAATTCTCACTGTATGCACATCAGAAACTATGTGCACTGTATAAGAACAGAAACACATAATAACAATTGATACAAGGATAAAATAAGTGAAATATTATGGCCCCACACTAACCGAGACCACACACGGTCAATAGAAAAATCACATTCGAACATTACAAGTGTGGGATCTTGCCGGCAGAATGCAGAGCGTGGGCAACACAGTATGGTGCTCCAGGAGTGGCGTCTTACTTATTATGAAACTTTAAGTTTAAGCAGTTCCAGCGGCTGCTGTTTTGAGAATGAATGGTATGACACTATCAGGAAGTAATCACCATGCCATCCTATGGCATGCTACACCCCTCCCGCCACTTCTGCCCACCTTTCTAAGTTGAGCTATCCTCAACACCCTACTTTGCATCCCGTTGCTTCCACCTTCTGTTTCTGCTCTATTTATATCAGTTTCCTGCTCAAATATTTTCACCTCTGCTTGGGAATTGAGCTGCTTTCTCCGGGCAGCCAATCGGCTGGGCAACCAGTGCAAAGAGCATAGCTAAAAATTGTAGTATATCTCTTTTTCTATATCATTGTGTACTCCCTGCTGCCCTCTGGGTGCCTCTAAGTGCCATCATGACACAACATTAGAATCAAGAAAACACTACAGCACCACAAAACAACTATTTACATACACCTGCAAATTCAACAGCTGCCACTTTTCACCTGAGAAATCACACAATATTGACTTTTTCAACACACACACACACACACACACACAGACACACACAAATGACATGGCTTTTCTCACAGCAATATGACTGAAACTTCACCACACACCTTTCATGTCCATACTATCTATTCCAACACTATTGGATATTCACTCAACTCTACTTTAGATGCTCTTGAATTTGCTACTTATTTTACTTCGAAAGTGTCTATCATTTGCACCGTGATTACTCGATCCTCAATTTCTTCTTCTCATTCCCTACTTCCATTATCAATGGCTATTGCCTCTTTCTCTCCGATTTTCAATTCAGATTTTTCCTTGCTTCTCTCACGGGCCCACCCTATTGCTAATGGCCCCATTCCCTCATCTCTTATTCTCATAGTCTTTTTACTATTTGTCTTCATACTTCCATGTTGCCTCTTTCATTCAAGCATTCTTCTATCCTTCCTATTCTGAAAAAAACCTCTTTAGATCCATCCTCACCTTCAAACGTCCATTCTATTTCCTTTATTCCTTATCTTGCAAAGCTTCCGGAACAAATTGTCTATTGTCAGGTCTCCTCTTTTGTTATTGAAAACTCTATTCTTCCCCACGTTCAGTCTGGGTTTCGTCCTCTCCATTCTACTGAAACTGCTTTTGTTCCTGTTTGTGATTGTTTGCTTACTGCACGTTATTCTACACACTCGTCTATTCTTATACTATTGGATCTTTCTGCTGCTTTTTACATGGTGGATCACGTGTTACTCTTGCAGTCTCTTTCTTCCTATGGATTTTCTGGATCTGGTCTATCGTGGTTTCACTCTTATTTATCTAACCACACTTACTCTGTTTCATTGACTGGCGCCTGCTCCTCTTCTTCATCTTGTTGCCTAGGATTCTTGTTTTGGTCCTTTTATTTTTTCTCTTTACACCTCCCCTCTTCCTGCTATAATTTCTTCTTTTGGTTTATCTCACCATTTGTATGCTGATGATACCCAGCTCTTGTTGTATTTCTCTTCTGTCACACCTGTTATTCACAGTAATCTTTCACCTGCCTTTGTGCTATTAAGACCTTTCTTATACTGTTCTTGTTCTTAATGGATCACAAATTGAAGTTCTCTTTTTCCCAGCTTCCACTATTCCTCTATGTTCCCTTCCCTCTGTTGTCTTGTTTCCTCCTTCTCGTCTGCCTATTTCCTCGGCTGCCCATAATCTTGGTATTTTTCTTGATACTGATATTTCCCATGTTGTACTATCTCTCGTTCTTGTCCATATCATCTTTTTAATATTCACAAAATTCAGACTTTTCTTACTTTAAGTGTTACAAAACTTCTGATTTAATTATTTATTTTTCTCTATGTTATTGTTCTGTTTTACTTTTTGGTCTTCCAGTTTCACTACTTGCTCCTAAATTCGACTTTTGTATTTACTTGTTCCTCGTGATTCTACTACTACTTCTTTATCTGCTCTTGGATGGTTATCCTTTCATTCTCGGCTTTAAATGAACTTCCTCTGTATTGTTTTGAAATCTCTTCATGGTCTTGAACGTAGCTATCTTACATCCATTTTTCTTTCTATGTACCTTCTTGTGTTCTTCGTTCACAATGCACATTTCAAACATAAGTTCCTCGCTCTCCTTCAGCTCAATCGAGCTTCTGGTATTTTTCTTTGCTAGCACCGATTCACTGGATTGCTCTTCCTTTTACTCTTTGATCTGTTGTTTCTTATTCTTCAGTTATCTTCTTCATTTTCTTTTTTCCTCCTTCCTTTTCTTGCAATGTAAATGATACTATTATTTTCACGATTGTCTTATCTTGTTTTCATAACTATTGTACTGTAAGCTGGCTTTGTACATCACCATGGTGTAAGGTGCTATATATATTACAAAATACAAATACTAAACACAGAGACTTCCCACACAAAAAAAGTTGAGGAATTGTGCTCATTACAAAAAAACACACACACTTAAAAAACACTTCCTGTGAGGACCTCTATTTCAGTTGCCCCCCATCCATCACACTCACACCACTCAATCCCAGCTTTAACACTGAATGGTCTGATCATGGTTCTAGCAACCACATACCATTCTGCACTAACACTTACCTTGATGATTTTAAACTATGTAGTTCCCATCCAAACATCAACCACATACTGAACAGTATACTCATTCCTCCTCTACCCTATTTGACTTCAACCAACAAATCAACTACCCAAAACACATAGCGAGCAACTTCCATGAAATTCCAATTTCAAGAAAGAATCAAATCTCTGTTATATTATGGTGCATTTATATAGCGCCTTATATGCCATTGGTATGATCTCAAAGTGCTGTGGCTTGAATGCCCTTGGGGACAGTGGTCCATGTCAGTGAAGAGAGAGGTGTAGCACATATTTCTTGGGTATGCACTTGGTATGGGTGCAGCCAGAGTGCTTTGCAGGGGGTTGGCTGCGCTCTAATTCTAGGTGTGGTGTGGTGTGGTGGATGTGAGTGATCAGTGTAACATGCACAGCAAGGATGGTGGTTTCTGAGTCTGTATTCTGGCTGCCATGGGTCTGTGTAAAAGATTGTGTGCAGCTAGGCCAATATCAATATTTTTTCGAGGGCTATAGCTACTCTCTACCAGGCTGTTGAGGTGTTCTAGGAGCAATGTAGGTAAGTGTGCAGTTAAGCCAAACTGATCAAGGGGTGTAGCTGCATTCTATTGTAAGATGATGTAAAGTGGAGAGTGAGCATATTAGTAGGAATGAATGTCTGTGATTACCAGTAATGGTTACATTTGAAACTGGGCATTTTGTTTTGACCACTTTGCAATCACCTTCACAATATTCCACACAAAATTCCCAAACGGCCACATATCTCCTCCACATCCCAGCCAGACAAATAAAACACGTTACAGATTCAGTGCTGATGCTTCTCATATCAGCCTCCTCCTCCTCTGATGCACCTCTCCATAGTCCTCTGCCATGACCCACGCACTCAACAAAATAGTTCGCTGAAATTACAAAAACTTCACAACCGCCATCACAAACTTTGGAACAGAAATTCTCTCCACTCCATCAAACAGGAAGCCAAATGCCATGGAAGAGCACAGCATAGAACCCATACCCCTCCACTAGGGCATCCCTCAAATATTGCTGATCCAAATACAGGATGACCATACAAAATGCAAATGCCACGCACAAACAACAAGAATTCAAATCCACCACCAGCCGCACACATACACTTTTCAATATTGTTGCGTAACTCCCCAAAACGGTCATCAACTCCTACCATGCCCCCATCTACCAGCATGTAAATCCCTTGTGGACAACGTTAAGTCTAAAACACACATCTTCAGTCCAGCGCTACTCCCAAAC
Source organism: Ambystoma mexicanum (assembly GCF_040938575.1). NCBI lineage: Eukaryota > Metazoa > Chordata > Amphibia > Caudata > Ambystomatidae > Ambystoma > Ambystoma mexicanum. The sequence goes on along the minus strand of NC_090937.1, from coordinate 1,504,005,424 downwards.
CTCCACATCTGGCAAGTCACTAGGCTTCACTATCAACCCTAACCTTCACCTACAACACATATCTGCCATCACCAAACATGCATCCTGCAAGAACAACTCCTCCAGAAGGCAAAATACATTGTTCCTCCTGACAACTTTCACACTGCAGTGCAAGCACTAGTTCCGTCAAAACTGCACTACAGAAACAATCTGCTTACTAGACACCCCAATAACACCCAGACCACCTAAAAAGCCAAACAGAATTCAGCAGAAAGACTCATCCTCAACTACTCAAACAGTCACACATCATCCTAGCTCTCTCAAAGCTATGCTGACTTGCCATGCACAAATAAGTTATAAGTGCTCAGCATCATGTACAAAGATATTTCACCTCAACATCTCATCCCACTTTCTCAACAAACTAAAATCAATTACCTACACAAACACCAGCCAGGGTAACCAATTTCTCCTATGCATTTCACTATGCAAAACAACCCACACACACAAATGCATTTATCCAGTGTGCACTTTCCAAAAAAGCCTAAAAAGGAAAAAAAAATAACTTTCCCCAGACTGAATGCAGCCAGACCATCCTTCCTCTGTCCATCCAGTATTTGCTATCCTGTTCTGAAAATGTTGTAACTTCTTTGGACTTTTTAAGGCACTACTAGACCCTTTGGCTATGGCCAGCACAGCACAAGCATGTATTATTATTATTATTATTATTATTAGTAGTAGTAGTAGTAGTAGTAGTATTATTCTAACAATAATTACTATTATTAATGATAATAATACTAATCAAACACATTGTTTTCAGGGAGCCAGTCTTGTAGTTATAATATTGGCATGTTCTGGCCAAGGGATGTGTCTATCAGTTGTAGTTTGATGTGTACATTGTTGATACTTGAAGTCTGGAGAAATTGTCTTTTTAACAGCTGTGTGCGAGTGGCTGGTTTGCGTTTGTGTGTAGTGAGTGAGGCGGACAGAAATTGAAGTACAAAGCCAAGGGGTGTTCTTGGGGTTTCCATAAAGCTGTCAAATTGTTGGTTAGAAATAACAAAACCTGCCTGAACACCACACAAACATGCTTTAAAATATGCACAATTATTACAAAAATTAGATTAAATGGTAACATTAATATAAATGGCATTGCACAACATACATTTTGGTATAGTAATCTTCTTATTAGGTACATACAATTTCAATTATGGCAACACTAGTATCGCAACAAAGAAACTGTTGCACTGAGATTAGTAAATCTAATTAATAAAAATCCATGATAAGGTCAGGATAAAAAACAAGAACCAGCATATTTCGTTCCCATATAGACATTCTTAATGAGCAATATGCATAAAACCACAATAAAACCAGATGTATAATATTCAGTTTTCCTAATTTTCAGCCTAGCAATATACACGTCAATGTATTGTGCACATTTCAGACTTCTTTATTTTATTATTTACAGTATTATATAGTAAACACAAGTTAAACTCATTGCAGTGGTACATACCACATACCCCCCTCGCATTATAGCAAGTCACAGGGAGTTTTTTTCTTGATTGTATTGTTAAGGTAGCTAGGCACTTTATTTGTGATGCATTTATGAACGACACTAAGTGTTTTGAAAATGATTCTGGCTTCATTTGGCAGCCACTGATTTTCTCGCCTGATGTTGGTTATATGTTCAGATTTCTTTAAACCTAATGCTGCTCTGAGGGCTTTGTTCTGCAGCAATTGTATCGTATTGATGTTAGTTTTGGATGTTTCTAAAAAAAGGATGTTGCAATAGTCCAGTTTTGTTAAGATGAGCGCTCTAGCCAAGGTAATGCAGTTTGTAGGCGTAAGGAATTGGCAGCTGAGTGTGATAAGTTTAGCTGTGTATGCTCTAGAGGAGGAGAGGGCTAATATTTGTTTATGCATAGTGAGGTTGGCGTCTATATATACTCCAAGAGTTTTGACTTGCTTGAGTACTGGGATCTGTGTCCCGTCTATGTTGATGTGTGAATAGTCTGGATGGAGGGTGCTTATTCTTTTTTGTGAGCCCACAATGAGAACCTCTGTTTTCTCATCGTTAAGACAAAGGCTGTTTAGGACCATCCAATTTTTAATTATGGCGTAGACTTTATTGATGGTATGGGTGTCTTGGGTGTAGTCCCCTGTAATAGGGATGAGGATCTGGGTGTCATCTGCAAAGTTTGTGTAGATGACACCCATATCGTTAAGGGCTGAGAAAAGGAGTTTTGTACATGCATTATAGAGGGTGGGGGAGAGGCAGGATCCCTGGGGAACTCCTATAGGAACTGCTATAGGGTCTGCTGCATTATTTCCGATGGCAACTCTGGATGTTCTATCCGATAAAAAGGATTTAATCCAGAGAGTGGCGTTGTTTGAGAAGTTGAAGTCTTTGGTCTACCAGGCCGAATGCTGCTGATAGGTCCAGCAACAATAGGGTAGCCATTATTCCTGTATCTCTGATGGTATCTAATTGGATTTTCAGATCCAAGAGAGCCGTCTCAGTACTGTGGTTGGGCCTGAAACCATATTCTCTGGCCCCTAATAGGTCGTTTTGTTTCAGGTGGGTTTGTATTTGGTTACAAGCTATTTTATCAATGATTTTGAGTAAGAAGGGGACAGTTGTTATAGGCCGGTAATTTGTAGGGTCCAATGGATCTAGTGTGGGCTGTTTTAGTAGTGGGGTGACCCACGCTTCTTTGATGCTAGCTGGGACCAGATTAGTATTGAAAGAGGTGTTCACGAAATTAGTGATTATGGGTGTGAGGGTAGGGGCGCACAGTTTAACTAGATGTGCTGGGAAGTTGTCTCCTTTAGAGTTTGATGTTTTGGGGTTTGGTTATAGTACTATGTACTACATCTTGGGAGACTGGGGTGAAATTAAAGGAGGGAGTAGTGTTTCCTGTGTGCTTGGTAATTTGGTTCGACGAGGGGTGTTTGTCAGATAGGAGATTTCTTTTGGAGATAATTTTGTTTTGTAATAGTTTGATTTTATTGGCAAGAGCATCTTGAATGGTGTTGCACCATTCTTTACTTGGTTGGACAGAGTTAATGATGGGGATAGGGTTTTCTAGCTCTTTACGTATGGTGAATAACTCTTTTGTATCAGAGGAGGCATTTCTGGTATTAAGGGCATCTGCTTTATGAGCAATGATGGCTGCTTTATAAGTTTTATTTGCGGTATTGAAGGCGTCCCTGGCTTCTGGAGTGTGGTTTTATTTAGACGGTGTTCAAGCGATCGTTTAATCCGGCTAAGAGAAACTAGTTCCTCATTAAACCAGAAGGAGTATTTTTTGACCTTACGTTTGGTTTTGGTGACACAAGGAGCCAAGGTGTCTATTGTGTTAGTGAGGCATTTGTGGTAAGAGTCAGCCAAAGTACAGGGGTTCTCATTTTTGATACTTTTGTCGTTGAGGTCGAGTGCTAGCAATGGGTTAAGATTTTCTGCTGAGAGTTTACGGATATTTCTGGTTACATAAGATTCCGCTATAGTAGTTTTGGGTGGGTTTGGTTAATTGCACAGGATAAAGAAATGTACACCGTGATGGTCTGACCAGGGTACTACGTTAATGGATCTATGGAAACTGTGGTATTGAGTGGTAGTATCCAGTCTAATATTCTCCCTTTCGTGTGGGTAGGGGCGTTCACAAGTTGTGTGAATGCCATGTCTTTGAATGCGCTGTATAGTGCTTCTGCTTTATAGTCTTGGGTGTTGTTATTTTGATTGATTGATTGATATTTTATTTCTATCGTGCTCATTCAGAGCGCGACAAGGCAAGGGAGGGGAACAGGGGAGAACAAAACTGCGATCTTACTAGGCCCAGTGACATTGAGAATGCGCAAGTGCATGGGAGAGGGGGAGGGGGAAAAGTGCATGGAAGGAAGGATCCTAGGTTCAAGTCATCAAGGACAATACATTTTGTGTTAGGTTTAATGAGTGGCTTTCGTAGTAAGGGTATGTCTGATTCCGGCTGAGATTTAGTATTTGGTGCTCTGTAGATGGATATTATGTTTATAGTAGATTTAGGGTTCATAGCTGGTTTGGCTAGTAGGATTTCGTACCCGTATGGGTTCTCTATGGGACAGGCTCTTATTTTGAGTTGAGTTTAGCAATAATAGCTACTCCCCCACCTACTGATTTAATTCTGTCCGTCCTGAGGATAGTGTAATCCGGTGGAATGGCAATGGTAAGTGATGGTCCGGAGGCTTGCTGGAGCCAGGTTTCAGTCACTATAAGTAGGTCGAGTTGTTGATCAATAATGTAATCATGTATTTCTATGGCATGTGCAGCTATGGAGCGTGCATTAATGAGGGCTGCTTTGAGGTGCATAGAGAGGGGTGGCGGTAGGACTAAAGGAGATGGGTATGTGTTGGCGGTCCCTGCATTGATGATTTGTTGTTTGGTAGTGATAATCATTTTGCAAGGTTTGGTTTGGAAGGCTGGTGATAATAAACTACCTATGGTGGCAGAAGTGGCAGAAGCCCGTCTGCTAGGGCGATTTGTAAATAGGGGTCTGAGTCTTTGGGTTCTAATGATACCTTGTAGTGGATCTGTTTTATTTGCTTAGCTGTAGTGTAATCCATGACTGGACACCAAGGAGAGGTGTAGGTCCGTGATCCAAGTCTAGCATATCTGAGTGTACTAAGGAACGGGTAGGTCATATTAGTCAATTTATTGGTAATGATTGTGAGCTGTTTGTTGGCAGTTTGTGGCTTTTGGGTCGATATACTGTTAGTTTGATTGTTGATCTGGTGGTGATACTGGGGAAAAGGATTGGTGTGTGGTAAGAAAGGCATAGGACAGTGTATGGGGTGGTGACGGGCACATGCTGCTCTGGGGAGGCCATTATCATGGGTAATGAAGTGGGAGCCTGTACAGGGCAATTCACGCGGTACAATGCAAAAGGGGAACATCGTAAACAATAACAAGCCTGGCATGGTTTAATTGAGTTTGGAGGGCTCGGCGTCTGCTGTCTGTAGGGTGGCTAATGACAACACTTATGGAGAGAGGGCTGGACAGGTAGTAGCGCTAAATAGTTCACCAAGTCATTTAGAGAGCTAAAGGTACAGATCTAAAGCAGTAAAAGGCTGGTAGTAACTAGTGGTTTAAACAAACACTTACTCAAGGTTTCTTAGTAAAAGAACATACATTTATTTATAAAGTCAGTTTGAAAACATTATACTAGCAAGAGCAGCTCAATATCCTACACTAACAAGCCATAATTACAGAACTCATAAGTAAATGAACAAGTTCAGCTCCCCTGAAGTGGGAGCAAAATGGCACTGCAGATACTTCAACAAGAGTAAAAAGACAAGGTTAGAAGAATAGACAGCCCAAGTACATTCAATGGCAGGGAAAAGTGTTTCAGTAATCTACAACCAGCAATTCAGTTCATAGGCCTGGGCCAAAGTCAATGGTTCAGAGTCTTTCTATAGGATAGCACAGTTCTCGTAGTAAACGGTTAAGTCTTTGCCATGGTTTTTAGAAGAATTTGGCTAGGCGAAAACTTTAACGAATGTTTAGGGAAGGACACGGCTTTGAAGTTGGGAAAGTTTCACGCACTTTCTCCGTGGCCGAAAAGATTTCTGGACAGCATTTGCACAGTACCTTGTAAGTGAAGAAAAGCTGTAGCTGAGGCAGTTGTTCCTGGGAGTTCGAGCAGATCTCGCTGTTCCTGAGGTTCAGTCATGGGGACATGAAGGAGGACGTCGGGAGGGTCCTGCACTGCCCAGGGATGAGGCCACAAGCTTGGCAAAATGTTGTTTAAAGGTGTGAGTGCCTTAAAGTCCATGAGCTGGTATCCTTGCCATTTGGCTATCCATATTTCAACAGCACTCTGATGAAAATTCGACCAGATGGGGATGGTGTCCAGGTGGCTTACGAGTTGGTTGGTACTACCAATCTCAAGGGAAGAAGTTAACCTTGAAGGGCTTCTCTGTCGATGAAGTTTCAGGCAATTCAGACCTGCAGCAGGGCTTCACTGGTTGTCCAGGAGTTGCAACAGTCCTCTTCCTTCAGCTCGTCTTCGGTGCTTTCTTTCCAGTGGTCGACTCTGCTTTCCAAGTCCCAGAGACCCGCTTTAAAACAGTTTTCCCCTACTCTTTCCAGCCTGGCTGTCACTCACACAGCAGGCTGGCTGTCCTTGCCGGACAGTCAGCCGGCCAATTATGCCAGAGTGCATTCAGGTCTCCTAGGGTCTAAGCACAAGGAGTTTCGGGCACCTCCCTCACATCCTGTCCATCCCAGACAGACAAGCGCCAGAGGAGGGCTTCAGCACTGAAGCCCACCAAAGGCCAATGAACAAAGGGACCAAACCTGGTTTGGCGGGCAGAGACAAACACAAGAACAAATTTTCCTAAACGAAATGGTGCCCATGGAGTTGTTGTAAAACTCCATAACCAAAGAACACAAAAGTAAAACACACATCAAAATACATGGAAGAGTGGGAAAAAAAGGCTCACGCTCTCCCCAGGTAAAAAAATCAAATCCTAGGAATCCAGCAAAGTTGCTCGGGGTCTCAAAAGTTAAGAAAATGTGCACATTTTGAGAATTCACCCTAACACCCTCATACCCTGGGATAGATAGTTTAAAAAGCTGTGCAAACGTATGGTGAGAAGGCCACTTACCAACCTTACACATATTCAGAATGGAGAGCCTCTGGCCTTTGCCCAAGTAACACCCCCCCCTCCCAAGTTGAGGGACCCACAATCTCTCTTGAAGCAGGACAACTGAGATGCAGTAGGACAAATCAAAATGTGATAACAAATCTGTCAGAAGATTGAATGAAGCAGTACTATCCAGTCGGCAGGGAGGAATTCCTTCACATCCAAACCAATTAACTGGGACATATCCAATGGAGCAAGTTCCCACTGAAAGGGCAGAATCACCACATATTCAGGGGAAACAGACCAGTATGGAATAGAGCAAAGCAGAGCCACACATTCCTCAATCCTGTGCGCTGTCAGAAAAAAATATTTTATAAGTCAAATGCTTTACATCTTATGACACCAGTGTTCAAATGAAGGTCCCTGAAGAATCCTCAAAACCAGCAGGAGATCTCATGGAGAGGTGAGAAATATAATCCTGGACATCTTGATAGAAACCGCCTGCAGCAGACTTGCTATGACTCTCTCTGTGTTCAATTAACACCCCCCCCCCACTCCACAACCCCCAAAGACACCCTAATCATGTGAATGACAGCCAAATGAGCTCTGAAATGGTAGACTGATAGACCCAGGGGCAACGTGCCAGTCTTGGAAGCAAGACCACGCAGAGCAGCAGAAGTTCAAAACCCTGATCCGTGCTTACGGTATTAGCCGCGTTATAAGAAAACCAATTGCATTATTTACAAAAACATAGGAATGACCACTGATCACAATCATGTAGAGACAAACTGTTCTTGGCATTACCACTCAGTCACGTGGAATTTCCACAGGATTACGAGTGACAGTAATTCCAGCTAGTAAATCAGGTGTTTTTTGGTCATAAAGTGGACATTCACCTCCAGGATCAAGCTGAAGTTAAATTCTCCACTTTAAGGTAAAAAACGGAATTCAGTGGTGCAATAACATTGAGGGTAATTCTGACACCCTCGAAATGTGAGGCTTACAGAATTACCATCACTTTTTTTACTGCACATCCAACTTCGTAATGAGGCCCTACATCTTTTGACCCTAACCTTTTGACGGTGTTCTTGAATAATTGCCGGGCAAACATTTTTGAACACTTTTTGAATGGGCGTGGGAAATGTCAGCAAACAAGAGCAAACCATATAAATAAAACGGGGCAAAGGGGTAAAAAGGAGCAACAATAGTGTAGCTGTAGAAATATCGTTGGAAAAAAAAAACAATTCAGCAAAAAAAAAAAAGTTTCTAAAAAATAGTCACTTTTTGCCGGAATTGTGAATACGTCGAAGAAAAGCATAACTTCATGTATGAAATCGAGAGAGTGTTCAGCTATAAAAGCTGTGCTTACATATTCACAACAATTTGGGTTTGGGGAAGGGGATAATACCTGAAAAATCAAACTAATGTTATCAAAGTTTACATTTACTGGTGTGAGTAAGAGGCGCAGTTAGAGGCGTGTGTTAAAAGTAAGGTTTATTAAAAGCTGGCATCGACGTCTGGCCTGAGCTAGTATACAACTACACACATGTATTTGCATATTTAAAAAGAAAGAACGCCTGCATTGTGATGCTGATTTATAATAATATGCAGCAATACTTTGATGCGTCGCTGGCACGTCCCTTGTCTACATTATCTACCAAGGTAAACATCCTAAAGGTGGACTCGTCAGACACATGCACAATCCTGCATTCAGCATCACCAGCAAAGTCTTCTGATGTCTAAGGAGGGGCTGCAGCTTCCACATTCTAAGTACACTGCCTTTTCATCAGGGCTCGCCTGATCTGCCATGTGCCTGGCCATTTAGATGACTGCCTTATTATTAGAAATAACAATTGAGCAAGAGGGAGCCCCCATACAAGCGAATTCGTGTCTCTGTCTTGTTAATGAAGCCTTCTTGGTATCTGTTTTCTCCATTCTTTGACAGGAATTCTGCACTGGCAGATCCACTTTCTGAATTAATAGATGAGATAGCTGAGAACATATCCTTTCTGAGGCTCTCGCTGCCGCTGCAATGCATCGATTGCTCATTATCTGTATTTTGAGTGTGTTGGTTTTGGCGCACTGGTACAGTCCTACTGCACCACTGCGATGCCACTCCAGTTATTACCTCGTGCCTCTAGGTCTAGCCTCCTGATCACCAACCTCCTTTACTGTTGGCGTGCCCAGTGGGCGACTCACCAGGTCACCAACAAATGTGAAGTGGACACTGCTCTGTAGTGAGCTTCACATGTGTAGTGGCTGAGTGCTTCAGAGAAGAGTGCAGTGGTGAGGGGTTGGTTCATCAATTGCTTTATGCCTGAGTAGTGGTGGAGGCCTGATGGTCAAGGGATAGTCATGTACTCTTGTGAAATATAAACAATGACTTTAACCTCATCATCGGGCGCTTTGAAACACAATTCCTTGATGTATATAAGTGATTTATAAATGCACACTCAATAAATAAATACATACATACACATATACATGTATTGTTAATGTAACCAGCAGCCATCGTGCCTTGACTGGATTCTTCATGTTTAATTACACATGACGTTTTCATTAGACACAGCTCACACGATTGAACTCATGTTGTGAAAACTGAAAACGGCCTGTGTGTGGAGGCATTAATAACAAATGCTGTATCCATTACAAGGTAAACCACAGGTGAAATGTGTGCACGTAAGGACATACGAAAGGTGTCAATCTCAAAAATGAACATGGCATTTTAGCTTAAGCATGTAAGCAGTGCACATACTGTTCAGATATGAATTTTGTAACATTTATAACAAGGTTGAGAAGCATATGAAAAGTTGATCTGCACCAAACAGACTAGAGCAAGAAATGCATTTGGTGTCAGATAGTCTCCACGATTGAAATCATTCAATCACATGAATGTATGTTTTGTGTGACAGGGTCAAGGTATCTGTCAGGCGGAACAGGAACCCCTCCCAAACTGGGATAGGGGGGCCCACCAGGCTATGCGCCAGGGCATATCCAATCGCAGAAGCAGAGGCAAGGAGTTGGAAGGGACCCTGCATCAGAAGCGCCTTTATGTGCCTTGATATTTTGAAACGGGTACCACTTTTGATCGCCCAATGCTATGCACCCTCAATCCTGTCCTGAGTTCTCTTCACTGTCTTGCAGGACTACGGTAACCACTACAAGACTACAGTAACCAGAGGGTGATGCTGTAATGAAAGAGCCCAGCGACAGCTGAATGCTGATGACCCAGAGAAAGCCTAGTGACAGACTCCGACACATTGGCGCCGGACAAGCATGACAGGAATAGAATAAGTCACTGTAGGTCAGAGCGAGCAGCACACCATAATCACATCAAGTGATTTGACCCACAGAGACTGTTCAAACTGCTGCTCAAGAGAAGGGGGGTGGGGTTAGGAGGTGGTGGGGCATTTGCTGTTACCTTGAACTGCTACATCCCACCCCCGGGGACAGGAAAAGGCTGATGTGGGCCTGAGGGTCTGGTGGGAAGTAGACTCAATGGGGAGATGACAGAAGTGTCGAAGTAGAAAAGAACATGTATGAGAGGGCAATACTTGCAAGTCCGAGTGAAAGATGTTCTGGTGAGGTTAGAAGGTGTGGAGTTGAACCAAGAGACCAGGTGAAGGGTGGAGCGGAGTGCAGAACAATCTGTGGAGAATTTGGAGAATCGTGAGGTATTGTATGTGAGAGTGATAAACATTGGGAAGATTAAAACTGTCATTGGGAGGAGTGCGAGGAGATCAGAGGGACAGAATAGGAAAGTAGTGGGAGGTGAGAAAGAAAGAGAGAGAAGGAGGGAAGATAGAGAGAGAAAGAGAAATGAGAGTGAGTGAGAAGACTGGTGGGAGTATGAGATGTGAGAGAGAAGAGGATGAGATGAGAGAAGGTGTGAGGGTTAAAAAAGGAGAGTAGATAGAAAGGAGATGTATGATCAGTCAGTGGAGTGAAAGGGTGTGAGAGGGAGAGAGAGAGAAAGTGAGAGTCTACAAAGAATATAGGCACCATTTTGAATATTATTGTTAACATATATGTGGGAACACTATGGTAGGGAGGGATTAGGAATCCCCAAGGTAGTAATTCAGATACGGACTTAGCCTTTAGATTCTCCAATGCTTCAGCGGTTAGAAAAGGCAGTTCGGTTTTAGTTCAAACTAACCGTGGGTAACAGGTAATCCTGAATGAGTTTGGAACGAGCTAACAGCTGGTTGAGGGACCAGTCAGAGAAATCCATTACACAAAGCTTCATAAAAAATAAAAAAAAAATATAAAAACTTGAGTAATGCAATGGAGTACCCCCGACAGGAAAACATATAGGAAATCAATGTGTCCACAACAATGCAGAGTGATGCATGCAAGAGAGGTATTGTGTTTCAAAAGCTGATTTATAGAAGGGAGGTCAATTTAGAACAATGAAGACAAATTCACGAATCACAAGAGACAAGTAACTCAAGGTATACCGATTCATGAACCTGAGTGCTGTCAATCACAATTTATTATTGCTTAAAAATAGAATCAATTATTATTGTCAAATTCTGTGAAATCATACATAGTTCTTGATGTTTTAAATTCAATATCATAATGTACAACAGAATCAGATTTCGGGTAAACATGTCTAACATGGTATAAGCCTCGCTTAGAGCTCTCAGATCCGATGCCAATACTCAGCTGCAAATCCCATGCTTTACCACCATAAGAGCAGGTAACGCTAGTTTCCCCATAGCAGCCCCCCACATCTTTAACTCACTTCAGCCCCATCTGTCCAACTAAACCTCTCTACCAAAGTTTAAAAAACAACTTATTTGTTCAATAAATACTAAAACTCTAACATAGGTTCTCCCTCAGAGCCTGTAACCATCCAAGTCTCATAAGATAATTGCAATGGTATATGATAGCCAATTTGTATATATATGCCTGTACTGTTCTTGTAAATCAAAATGTATGTAACTCAGACATGAAAACGAAGACATATGTAACCTAGGCTGTGAAATCCAAGGGTTTGGGCATGTAATCAAATGCAATAAAATAAATAAATATGTAGCACTACACAAATAATTGAGTGAAATTTACAAAACTCATTAAGTTACAGAAAAAACAGTGTAAGACCAAAGGGTGATGTGGGATTAAAACCTGAAAAGAACGTTGGCTCAAACTGCTTGAGTTTTGGCTAGATGGATCTTGATTAAAATAGACAGCCCAGCCTTTCCCAGGACGTGATACATAGTAAAGGCAGCACCTTCTTATCACGAATTGTAGGTGTAGTTGTGAGGGTGAATCTCTCAGTAAGGATGAAAGACGATGCAATGGGTTGGAGACAGAAGACCGGGAAGAAGTAACACCATGGGGCCGCTGGCTTAGACCACAGCTTGGTCGAATGGCCCTAGTCGAGGGTAAGAAGTGTGGGAAAGTATCACAAAATAAATTGTGAGGAACACAGTTCCCTTTGCTGCAGAATGGACTGGGACAATCTTATTATGTCCCTTGGCCTCACATGGATTGGGACAACTTAATGCTCACCTTGCCAATCACACAGCCGGAATCACTTTAGCTGTAGGTGAAATAGTTTGTTTACCTCCATGTTGGGAGATCAGGCTAATGTGGAAAGGGAGTAACGTTAAGCCAATACATCCCATGATGGCGCTACATTCAACAACTACCAAGCACAAATATGGAACGTTTTGAGAGACATGTACCCTGACAGACCTAATATAAATTCTATCATGGACCACACAATGAAGGTTAAAGAGGACCCCACACTTTATATTCAGCAGATACAAGAAATGTGGCAGTTACAGATGGGAGAGGCTTGAGATAAACATAATGCTGTCTTTTATCACATGTTGCACTAGGGTCTCCCCGCAGAAGTACACTCAGATTTTAATTTTATGGTGGGGATTGAAGCAAAGGGATGGCCTGAGATAATTGCGTACATGATACATGATTGCCAGCAAAACAGGAGAAGGAGAATGATAGGGCAGAGAAAACACAGAGGGCAGAAGCAAAGCTAATGCAGACAAATCTGGCTAAGCTGAGCATGGAAGGGGCAGTAATAACAAGTCCAATGGAAGAGCACCCTTAAAATAGCCCCATGCAGGGAAAGACAGAGGGGCCGACGGATAGTAGGGTGGACATGGGAGGTTTATCAGAGGGGAAGAGGGGCATTCAGAGAGGTTGATGCCGAGGATTTGGGGGGATGAGACAGTGTTGGTCCTGTGGGAGGATAGGCCATTTGCATACGACTGTAGGAGTAGACCGAACATGCTGTGCCATGCTTCACCCTAGGGTATCACCCCACCTTTTACACACAACCCCAAAATTCCTCAGCACCAATATCCCCCATATGCAACAACAGCCTGTACATTACCAGCACCAAATCTCATTCAGTCAAAGTTGACGCCTGCGCAGCTGTGGGATAAGAACACCTTACCACAGGGGATGATTACTCACTGCAAAGGAGCAAGGGTTTTTGGGGGCAATCCTTTCCCGTGCCCAGGTACGAATGATCACCCACAACAGGACATCACAAAGAGGGCTCTGACATGCCCAGTACTATCAGTACTAGCAGTAACTGATGACCCGGATGAGGAACCCAGTGTATGAGTGAAGATAAGAGATCAGTTATTTTTTTCTGTTTTGATCGTCCAATCTACTAAGTCATGTATTACAGAAGTGATATCTCTTAGTCAGACAAAACAGTGGGCAAGTATGGATTTTACAGTTCCTTTCACCAAATACTTACACATCACTGTAGGCACACAATAAGTGACAGCACCGTTACTTTATTCTTGAGACCCCAGTCACCCTCTTGGGCAGGGATCTCATGAGTAAGCTGACTATGACCAACTCATTCACATATGAGGGTATAGTGTTTACCACTGCAGGCATGTACCATGCCAGAGATGCAGCACTAATACGAGCACTCTACAGTGACAGCACTCAGCAGGGTGTACCACTTCATTTAGACTTGTTCCTCTATGGGGGAACAGTTGTGTTGTTATATGTGCCAGGGATTAAGGACAGGATTTGGTGCATGCCTGCCATGTTTCTATACAGACCAAATGTCCACCAGGAAAGTGCACCAGGCACTATGATCAAGATATATTTGGAATCAGTGAATACCAAGGCAGACATTGTAATTCTTTACGTGTTGACCAAGAAGATATTGAATGGCACACAGTTCTATGCATTGACCACAATGATTGAGGGATGTGTTTGACAAGTGTCTATTTGAAGACACTGAGGATGAGGGAGACATATTTGAACTATCCATACCATGCCAATTAATTGTAGAGCACAGAGAAGTACCACACAAACTGCTCCATGCCGAGACACTCCCACCACACAGGCAGAAAGATTTAGTGAAGTTGCCCAGTGAGTTATGGCCCAGTAGCTCCCACAATGAAGGGCCGTTAAAGGGCATAGGGGTGGTTTGCATCAAATTGAAACCAGGTAAATTGTTGCCCTGAGTAAAGCAGTAACCCATGTCAAAGGAAGCAGATTAGGGGATCTATGACACTATTGCAGAATTGTGGCAACGGGGCATAACACAACAATCATAATCACCATGTAACATGGCTATATAACTGCCGAAACGGCCAAACAGTCCCTGACAATGGTTCAGGACCTCTCCCCATTGAATGACATTGTAGAGGCAGAATTTCCAGTGGCCCCCATTTCTGCCACCATCCTTTGTAACATCCTCACAGAAGCCACACATTTCAATGTAGTAGATCTCAAGAATGTATTTTTCTCCATTCCACAATACCCCGAGTCCCATACCCTCACAGAATTTTCTTATGGGGACAGAGATTCCAAAACACCTATTTGCTGCAATAGTATTGTGAATCTATCAAGTATTTTTAACAGAGCATTGCAAATGGACTTAGGAAACTACAGGGCACAGCAATTCAATATCTGATCGACGTTCTGGTCTGCAGCCCAGCAAAAGAGCATTTTAGAAATAACTCAATCAAACCGCTGACATCATTGGCAGAAAAGGGCGATAAAGTAGAGAAAGAGACTGTACTGTCTGCAAGAGGTTGTATACATAGAACCGATTGTGTCATCAGCAGGGAAAAGAGTAACACCAAAAAAAACAGCAGTACACCACATACAACAGCCACCAACTGTGAAACAGATGCAACCGTTCATAGGGTTATGAAACTGCTGTCAAGCATGGATATTTGACTATAGTACTAGTGAAGGGACCTATTGTTTGGGCAGATAAGATTATCCAATCATTTCAGGAATGTATAATTGTGATCAGGAATGCAACAGGTTGTAGAAACACCAGATTACAAAAAAAATAATTCTTCCTGTTTTCACATTGAAATGGCAAAGTTAAGACAGCTGTCCTCACTCAATGAACGTCCATGGGACATAAGCCTTTGGCTTATTACAGAGGGTTCTAAGAACCAGTTATGCAGGGATATAATCCACATGAACAAGCATTAACAGCAGCTGCCTTTGCTATACAGAAATCATTCACCATTACTAAGGGATGCCCAGTCACCTTATATGTGGACCTTATATGTGGAATATTCAGTTTTTGCAATATTAGAACAATAAAAATCCCCTATCACCACACAACGAGCATCAGGGTATGAGATAATTGTATCCAGCCCCTCCATTCACATTGTCAGATGCCGCACTGTCAATCCAGCAACATTTATTGCAGAACCAGTACAGGTAGAGGACACAATATATGATTACATGACTTAGGAAGACAGCACTGAAGAGTGTGCATGAATTAGGGAGGATGCACTCTAAGAATGGTAGGTGTTCTTCATTGACAGTTCATCTATAATTGTTCAACACATTCTGTTCAGGCACATGGGAGCAGCAGCAGTAAGCTTTGAATCTGGAGAAAACCATGTGGTAGCAAAACTGCCATGGCCCTCATCACAGCATTAGCACTATCCAAAGTGTGCCCTGTTACCATCTATTCAGATTCAGCTTACATCACCTCCACAGTGCAATCCGAACTCTCAACATGGCAGAGGCAGGGATTTAAAAAATCTGATAATACACCTGTGCAGAATGCCACACTACTTTCTAGGTTAATTGATGCATTAGCATTCCGACAGTAGTAGCGGTAGCAAAATGCCCAGCTCATACACACAACTCAGACCCAATTACATGTGGCAACCACGCAGCAGATTTAGCAGCAAAAGAAGCCACATATTTAGTGGATCCCAAGTACATACATGCCTCTTCAGACTTAGCAGCAAAGGAAAGAACACATTTAGAAAACGCAGATGACATAAAGTACTCTGATTTCTCTGTACAACTTGTAGAAATTACAGCTCCCTACAACGCTTGTCTCCTAACGCAGATGATTGATCTACAAGCACAAGCTCGCCAGCAGGAGAATAAGTTAGGGACAAAGAGAGGGTGTTCAGTGTCTCCCATAGATCCAATATGGAGACAAATTATTTAAGGGAACCCAGTATTACCACAGGAAGTACTTACAGTTGCCCAAAAACTGTTTCACAACTCTACAAAAACAGTACATTTGAGAAAATGTATAGGAAGATTGGTTCATTCAAGAACACATTGACCATGTATAAAATATTCAGCACAGGTCACAGCCTGAAAGCTACATTGACCCATCCATCTGGGCCTTTTTGACACTTGCACATTGACTAGGTGATCATGGTTAACAGGTGCAGTAACTTTTGTTATCTATTGTTGTTTTTTGCCCATTCTTGGGATGGTTAGAAGTAGGTCCCACTGTTCACCCCAATGCCGAATCAGCAGTAACATTTCTAGTATGTAAAGAATTTCACCAATGGGGAATATGTGATTTCCTGAGGTAGGACAATTGGGTTACTTTTTCAATGAGATGTTTACGGAGATCTCCTCTTTCTTGGGCATATGGCACAGACTGTGCTCAATTTACCACTCAGGCCAACAGGAAAGTGGATCACAAAAATGGTTTATTAAAAGTAAGACTTGCTAAATTGTACAAGAGCTGGCTGCACTGTCTGCCGCTCGCCTTGTTCGCACTAAGAAACCATCCTGGTTCTGATCACCTTACATCCCATTAGATAGTCACTGGCAGGAGGCTGCATACACCCTTACAGCTGCACGCACAGCCTCCACTCCACATAATTCTGCTGACATTTTAGTTGATGCAATTGGAGGGTACCTTAGGGAACTAACAATATCTGTCAGATTTATATCTCGCCAGATTGGGCAGCACCAAAAAGAGCATGCTCCACCAGTGACCATCTCATCACAGCAACAGCCACTACAGTTCTTCGCAGGCAATCGTACATGGGTACGGAACCTCAAGCACACATGGAAAGATGCAAAATTTGAGGAACGTATGATGTTATCTGCGCCAAAACCACAGCAGTGAAAGTCAACACCCAGACGCAATGGATCCACATCAACAACATCAGGAAAGAGAAGAGCACCACCCTCCCTCCCCAACATCAGGAGGAAGAAGACTGGGGAAAAATAAGATGAGTGACATTAATTTATCAGTTTTAAAAACAATAAATCCATTTGACACCAACATTTCCCCACAGCATCCAAAGACTATTGATAATATCACACAGCATATACCTTACATCGTTTTCCTCGTTTGCCATATGTCTTTATCTTTCTGTATTGTCAAACACATAGGGTTTCTTTTCGGGGTTGGGTCTAATAATGGTAATAACATTGCAAATGCACCAATTAATATTAGTGTTTCTATGAGGGATCTTTTTAACACAGGTGTTATTTCAGGTAAATATAAGGATGTGCATCACATACATATGACAACATGTGGTATCGCCATATGAGGGCAGTGGGAAGAGAGAAATCAAACAAACCTTGTTTTTTCTGTACATTGATTCCCATGCAACAGATACACACAGATTGTTTATACTGCAAGAAATACCACCAGAGATGGTACAGTGTTTAATTCACATGGTCTTATGTCGGGTGCGAGGGATGATTCATGGACACGAGGATCAAGTAATGTGGGAAGAAGATAAAACAATAGTATATGAAGATAACTACATAAAATGCTGAGCCCCAATACAAGTTGGCCGGTGCAGCATTAATGTGCCAGTATTAGTGTATAGCAGCACTTTTCCACACCTGCCATCTTCACGTTTTCCAGTGGGGCACCTGATTTGGCACCTTACTGACAAAAAACACTGCTATTACAAGCACCATTGCTGGTAATAGCGGCAACCATCCCATGGAATGGGTAATTACAACCATTGACGGCACTCATAATTCGGTGATAAAAATGCCAGACCGAGTGTCTATATTTGCATTTCAGTGTGCGGGTATCCTGGCTGATTTACTGCCAGGATACCGGCAGACTTGTAATGAGACACATTATTTTAGCTATAGAACAAAAGGAGATGGGAAGAATGGCATTGTTTAATATGGTAGCACCAACATTCTGATGCTCTGATGAAGAAGGGCATGGGCAGTTTCATTATAGAAAAAGACCTCATTGAAAGGTGACATTTTCAGTCGCCCAAATGACCCTGAAAGTGTGTGGGAGTGAAGGGTCGTTTGGGCCCCCCTCATGCATTCAGCACAAGATGCATCACTTGCTCTACCAACGTTGGGGGATGCTTCCATTGCCAACAAACAGCCATAAAGCTGACAACGGCGTAGGTGGGGCTGTTGCAGAGACACTTGGCATCGATGTTGTGTACCCTCGACTCCATCTTTGGACTAAGCCTCACTGCGATAATACAAAAAGGCTTCTCTCCCCTCTGCAGCGTTGCACACACTGCGCTCGCCGCACTCACCTATTCACCCTGTGTCTAAAAGCCTTTGCATCTCCATTCTCACGCCTGAGCCGGAGGTTATTGCAACAAAACTAATGTAACATCTGACCCTTCCTCTGAGATCACTGTCCTATGTGTGAACCGGCTCAAACCATGCCTTGTAGCTCACCCATCTCCACAAACCTGTCTGTGCCCTCTTACCCCCGTCATTGGAAAATGACTGCCAGTATAACCCTTTGGCCAGCAAGGTATTCTCTTGATGTACCAGACATGTAACCCTGCTACGAAGCCCTCCCCAGTGTACCCCAACTAAAATCCTCTGTCACATTATATTGCACCCTAGAACTAACAAATGTCAGTATTCCCCCTAGTCTCGTTTATACACCCAGACCCACTCCACGATCGATGTTATCACATGGGCCAAGTCCCCAAAGTTCTGATAATCCATATATTTCTCAATGAATAATAGTGTGATTATAAGTACACAATTTATATGTTATGTTGATTTGCTCAAAGGGGATGTAGTGACTGTTATTTACTGCATGTCCAATGGTAGTATCTCATGTTAGATTAGTCAGTGCCTGCCCTGATTCATCGTTACCTGACCCTCACCCTGCCTGGACACAGTCAGATAGACCTCGTGACGCTCACCCTCCCGTCAACCAAACAGCCAATCCTGAGGGAGCAGCACCTACACATCCATAGGTAACACGAACATGTGTGTAACCACAGTATATTTTGTAATCTTTTTGCCTGACATCATTGATGACCATTTTTGCTCTTATAATCATTTGTATGTGTATTGTTTGCCAGAGCGCTCGCGGGCAGCAGAGTTCACTGGATGGCAATTTTACATAAAAGACAACTAACTCTCGCAGCCTGTTCTCTTAGTCTCATTCCCTATTGGGGTGTGTCTTATTTCTGTGCATTGCACATTTAAGACAGGAATGGGCCTTTACATTTGGTGACCCCCCGCAACGTGATTGGGACAGGTTCCCCAAGGCCCTGTGCCATGTGGCGAGATCCGGGAGGCCCCCCATCAAAACCAGCGCCTCCACGGTAGACCAGTTTGTGCACACAAACGAGAGGGTCCAAGGGTTCCCATTTGCCAAATACCCAACTAAAAACTGCTCACCAAGACGGGCCACGGCTTGGTTGGGGGGCAGACCAGATTGTTGATAGACTGTGAACAGTGGCCCTCGGACCACCCGACTGAACATGTGAGTACCGGCTGCGAAACCGTCAAGGGAGAGAAGAGGGTTTGGGAAAAGGGGAACAGATAAAGGAGTATGTAAAAATATAAAAGCTAAAGCTGGGTTAAAGTTTTGGGTCTGTGTGAATGTCACTGAGGCTTTTAATTATCTATCCCTTATATGGCCATTAGGTTTAGTGGTAAAAAGAGATAAAGAGAAATGAAGGAGTTTAGCCCGAATGGGGTAGAAGGCGGCGCCTCGTAGCATTGTTTCATCCAGTGCAGGAAACAAGTGAAGACAAGGAGAAAAAAAAGTAGGAGCCTCGTATATGAAGTAGACACGGAGAAGTAATTTAGATTATTCTTTTTCCATGTGAGCAGAAGTCTTGGAGAGGTAGCCTGAGGGGGCTGAGAGGTGGAGAGTGAATGAAAAAGTGAGAAAGTGAGAGTTAGGGGCAATAAAATAGAATAAATAAAAAGGGAGTAAAGGAGAAGGTAGTATATGTTAAATGTTCTATGCGTTATATGTGGTAAAGTGTTACATGTTGGTCTGTCAGTGAGTACATCTGTATCTGAGATTTGGCAAACATAACGGTTGATGAGAAATATTGTTAACAAAACTGTGATTGATGATCAGAAATAATTGAAATATTGGAGAATAATTAATATGCCATGTTGATATAATTTGTGCTTCCACCAAAAAGGTGTAAGTAAAAAGAGTATTGAAATTTGTGGTGCCGAGAGTTAGAGAAAATTGAGTAAAAAGTGTCACAAAGAATGTTCAGTGATTGACAGTGTATACGGATACCCAGAAAAAGGAGGTAAACACAAGTGAGAGTTACACACACTTCACTATGGGAAGGCGACACCATTAGCACATATTTGTCAAAATCTCCCCCTGTATAGTGAAAAATATCAAAAGTATCATGATCAATGGGTGGTGGAAATAAAAGGTGACAGCGTACAGCCTATATGACTGGAGGGAGGGTCATTTGATAAGAGTGCATTGGATCGAGTATCGACACACTTGCTAGCGAAATACAGAGGAAAGCAGTTGCAGAACAGAAGGGAGGTGCTAGAATTGTGGCAAATGTTCGAAGAGGTAGTGCCTATTGGTGAGGTAAGTAAAGACGTGATAATTAGAAAAGAGGAGACACCGGAGGGAGGAGAAGTGTCTGTGGGGCGAGAATGTGCGACGCCCGTAAAAGAGAATGACCCCACTAAAATATACCATTATTGACAAGGCCTGCAGTAGGGTACAGTGAGCCCCTGTATGTAACAGAATGCACCACAGTAAGTACCCAAAGAGCAACATCAGCCACCTCCCAGCCTCCATATGAAACGGGAGGGCTATACGGACCAACCAGTGTCCCTCCAGTGAATTTAGTGCAGTTAACAGGGGACTTAGACAGACAGCTTGCACATGCACAGATGGAGATAACACGGTTATAAGCGTTGTGTGATAGGGGCCAAATGTTGCCAGGGGGAAGTGAAGTACCAACATTAACAGCGGTTGACCTCACACCTCTGCCAAGCGCTGCAGGGGGCACTACACCATCCCCGCCACTGGCGCCAATCCCAAAAGGCCAGGAACAAGAGTGGCAATTAGGTGAGTTCCTGTTTCATTTAAATGGCAAATCTGTGAGAGTAATACGACCTGCAACCCCAGATAGCCAGAGAGGGGAGGGGAAGGGAGAAAAGGGGTCAGAGGAAGATGT
The DNA here is from genome assembly GCF_040938575.1 of Ambystoma mexicanum. Classification (NCBI taxonomy): domain Eukaryota; kingdom Metazoa; phylum Chordata; class Amphibia; order Caudata; family Ambystomatidae; genus Ambystoma; species Ambystoma mexicanum. The sequence continues at coordinate 1,503,984,176 of NC_090937.1, read as the reverse complement.
AGAGGAAGTATGGAGTGATCTAGATGAATACGAAGAAGACGTGGCAGCAGCGGGATCTCCACTGCCATTCCACTTTGACCAGGAGGATGAAGGGGCTGCACCAAGATGGCAAGGGAGATTAAGACAAAGAGTAGGGAACATGCTGGTGAGTAAACAAAGAAGGGAACAGTAATTAAGAAAGGTGGAAAAGGGAAACTACAAATGCCTCTGATACACAAGGGAGCCGGAAGGCCCCACTACAGATGGACAAGAATAACTGAAACTCCTTCCTCCACTTTCGGGTGGGGCGGGGAAGTGGATACACGCATTCAAAAAACACACAGCAGGGGCCCCTCTAGCTATAGGGGATGTGAAGAATTTGTTGGTGTCAGCTGTTGGTGATCAAGTAAACGCAGTGTGGGAGAAGGCAGGGTTCCCGGGAGTGACTACGAACGATGACCGCCATGATGGGTCAGCATTCAATAACGTTAGAGCTCAAGCATGGGATGTGTTGCAGAGAACGTTTCCAGACACTCCAGACTTACACTTAGTGATGCAATGCACTATGGGAGAGGAGGAGGAGCCTATGCAATTCATCCTCTGGGTACAAGACCTGTGGAGGAGTGAAACGGGTACGCCGTGAGACCAATCTACCACCTTGTTCTATTTTATAATAAAAAAAAGGGCTCCGAAAGGAGGTACAGAAGGCCTTGGATAAAATAGCTGGGATAGAAGCCAAAGGCTGGCCAGAGATTCAGAGCATAATTGTACACCATTGTAGGAGGATCAAAGAAAGAGAAAGGGAGATAGCTCAGCGGAGGTTGGCAGACGAGGCAAAGTTAGTGCAAAATAAATTAGTGAAGATGGCAGCACTGAATGCCACAACATCAACAGAGAGACAAGGTGAAGGAGAAGAAGGGGGAGGAAATACTCCAGCAAGAATGGCCGCAACATGGACAGGAAATGGGCAGGAGCAGTGGGACGGAAAGGAGCAGTATGGAGGACCCCAGTGGCAAGGGAGGCCTACGAGAGGCCTACGAGAGGTCGAGGTGGGTACAGAGGACCTCGAGGAGGGTTCGGAGGAATGGGGAATAGAGGATTTGAGGGGAGGACCGCAGGGATCATGTTGGAACTGCGGGAGGTGGGGGCATTATTAAAGGGAGTACAGGATGCAACCTATGGGATACTATCAACGGCAGCCTCCCAAGGGAAACAAACAGCAGTATGGCCACCCACACCCAGGTAGCCCTTATGAGTTACCTATGGGAGGGAATGTGCAGAACGAGTAATGCTATAACGAACCCCAAATGCAACAAAGACAGCTGCCTCAACAACAAACACAACAGAGAGGTATGCCACAACAAATGGCAAGACAGAACACTATGGCCCATGCAAACACTAATATTTTTGCAATATCTGCAAATTTGATTCTTTCTTGAAATTGGAATTTCATGGAAGTTGCTCGCTGTGTGTTTTGGGTAGTTGATTTGTTGGTTGAAGTCAAATAGGGTAGAGGAGGAATGAGTATACTGTTCAGTATGTGGTTGATGTTTGGATGGGAACTACATAGTTTAAAATCATCAAGGTAAGTGTTAGTGCATAATGGTATGTGGTTGCTAGAACCATGATCAGACCATTCAGTGTTAAAGCTGGGATTGAGTGGTGTGAGTGTGATGGATGGGGGGCAACTGAAACAGAGGTCCTCAAAGGAAGTGTTTTGTGTGTGAGTTTTTGTAATAAGCAAAATTCCTCAACTTTTTTGTGTGGGAAGTCTCTGTGTTTAGTATTTGTATTTTGTAATATATATAGCACCTTACACCATGGTGATGTACAAAGCCAGCTTACAGTACAATAGTTATGAAAACAAGATCAGACAATCGTGAAAATAATAGTATCATTTACATTGCAAGAAAAGGAAGGGGGAAAAAAAGAAAATGAAGAAGATAACTGAAGAATAAGAAACAACAGATCAAAGAGAAAAAGGAAGAGCAATCCAGTGAATCGGTGCTAGCAAAGAAAAATACCAGAAGCACGATTGAGCTGAAGGAGAGCGAGGAACTTATGTTTGAAATGTGCATTGTGAACGAAGAACACAAGAAGGTACATAGAAAGAAAAATGGATGTAAGATAGCTACGTTCAAGACCATGAAGAGATTTGAAAACAATACAGAGGAAGTTCATTTGAAGCCGAGAATGAAAGGTTAACCATCCAAGAGACGATAAAGAAGTAGTAGTAGAATCACGAGGAACAAGTAAATACAAAAGTCGAATTCAGGAGCAAGTAGTGAAACTGGAAGACCAAAAAGTAAAACAGAACAATAAAATAGAGAAAAATAAATAATTAAATCAGAAGTTGTGTAACACTTAAAGTAAGAAAAGTCTGAACTTTGTGAATATTAGAAAGATGATATGGACAAGAACGAGAGATAGTACAAACATGGGAAATATCAGTTTCAAGAAAAATACCAAGATTATGGGCATCCGAGGAAATAGGCAGACGAGAAGGAGGAAACAAGACAACAGAGGGAAGGGAACATAGAGGAATTGTGGAAGCTGGGAAAAAGAGAACTTCAATTTGTGATCCATTAAGAACAAGAACAGTATAAGAAAGGTCTTAATAGCACAAAGGCAGGTGAAAGATTACTGTGAATAACAGGTGTGACAGAAGAGAAATACAACAAGAGCAGGGTATCATCAGCAAACAAATGGTGAGATAAACCAAAAGAAGAAATTATAGCAGGAAGAGGGGAGGTGTAAAGAGAAAAAATAAAAGGAACAAAACAAGATTCCTAGGCAACAAGATGAAGAAGAGGAGCAGGCGCCAGCCAATGAAACAGAGTAAGTGTGGTTAGATAAATAAGAGTGAAACCACGATAGACCAGATCCAGAAAATCCATAGGAAGAAAGAGACTGCAAGAGTAACACGTGATCCACCATGTAAAAAGCAGCAGAAAGATCCAATAGTATAAGAATAGACGAGTGTGTAGAATAACGTGCAGTAAGCAAACAATCACAAACAGGAACAAAAGCAGTTTCAGTAGAATGGAGAGGACGAAACCCAGACTGAACGTGGGGAAGAATAGAGTTTTCAATAAGAAAAGAGGAGACCTGACAATAGACAATTTGTTCCGGAAGCTTTGAAAGATAAGGAATAAAGGAAATAGAATGGACGTTAGAAGGTGAGGATGGATCTAAAGAAGTTTTTTTCAGAATAGGAAGGATAGAAGAATGCTTGAATGAAAGAGGCAACATGGAAGTATGAAGACAAATATTAAAAAGACTATGAGAATAAGAGATGAGGGAATGGGGCCATTAGCAATAGGGTGGGCCCGTGAGAGAAGCAAGGAAAAATCTGAATTGAAAATCGGAGAGAAAGAGGCAGTAGCCATTGATAATGGAAGTAGGGAATGGGAAGAAGAAATTGAGGATCGAGTAATCACGGTGCAAATGATAGACACTTTCGAAGTAAAATAGCAAATTCAAGAGCATCTAAAGTAGAGTTGAGTGAATATGCAATAGTGTTGGAATAGATAGTATGGACATGAAAGGTGTGTGGTGAAGTTTCAGTCATAACGCTGTGAGAAAAGCCATGTCATTTGTGTGTGTCTGTGTGTGTGTGTTGAAAAAGTCAATATTGTGTGATTTCCCAGGTGCAAAGTGGCAGCTGTTGAATTTGCAGGTGTATGTAAATAGTTGTTTTTGTGGTGTTGTAGTGTTTTCTTGATTCTAATGTTCTGTCATGATGGCACTTAGAGGCACCCAGAGGGCAGCAGGGAGTACACAATGATATAGAAAAAGAGATATACTACAACTTTTAGCTATGCTCTTTGCACTGGTTGCCCAGCCGATTGGCTGCCCGCAGGAAGCAGCTCAATTCCCAAGCAGAGGTGAACATATTTGAGCAGGAAACCGATATAAATAGAGCAGAAACAGAAGGTGGAAGCAACGGGATGCAAAGTAGGGTGTTGAGGATAGCTCAACTTAGAAAGGTGGGCAGAAGTGGCGGGAGGGGTGTAGCATGCCATAGGATGGCATGGTGATTACTTCCTGATAGTGTCATACCATTCATTCTCAAAACAGCAGCCGCTGGAATTGCTTAAACTTAAAGTTTCATAATAAGTAAGAAGCCACTTCTGGAGCACCATACTGTGTTGTCCATGCTCTGCATTCTGCCGTCAAGATCCCACACTTGTAATGTTCGAATGTGATTTTTCTATTGACCGTGTGTGGTCTCGGTTAGTGTGGGGCCATAATATTTCACTTATTTTATCCTTGTATCAATTTTTATTATGTGTTTCTGTTCTTATACAGTGCAAATTGTTTCTGATGTGCATACCGTGAGAATTGAATATTTCCTATTTTCTTTTGTATGTTTCTGTATAAATGTGTCTACATTTGTGTAAGGTTGCTTCGGCAACTAAAATCGCAAAATTCCACAGTAAAGCTGAATAATATTTACTACCAACATGTGTTTGTAACGTGTGTCACTTAATCAAATACACCTTGATTGTGAAGAGAGCTGACACATGGCCATTTTTTACTTGTAATGATAATAATGATAATGATGTGTTATTTATATAGCGGCTTAATCCAAAGCGCTTTACAGAGCCTATATTTACAAACAATATCACCCAACCGAAATTGGTACTCTATTATATAATGTCACTCATGTTTTCATGAAATAGAAATGTGTAGTGACTCTGTGATTATACGGGTCACTGTTTATTATCACACCAACATTTCTGAAAAAGAAGCAATTAAACTGCAGTGGCCATATGTGACGAAAAGACTTTGGCTCTGTAGGAGTACAGGAATGAGCAGTGGCTAAAATGCCTCCTCATCCCTGCATATGAACATACTAACAGTGATCCCAATCTTAAAGATAAAACAGGCACAGTTACAAGATGTACCTCCTTCACCATTTTTGGTAACATGGGCTGAGGAAAGGCTATACTCTTAGAAGGGGTGTGAAATGAACAGCAATATTACAACTGTTTCAACAAAACCTAATTAAAAAATCAATCATGCAACTACTTATTAAAATACTTTAAAATACTAACCTCTGTTAAAGAAGGCAGACCATTCAGAAAAGGAATGTATAAGCTCCACTGGCTCCCAATCCACCAATCCAAGATAGGATTAATTTCAAAATCCTCACCCTCACACACAAATGTCTCACTAACAACGAACCTGCCTACCTCAGCAACCCGATCTGCAAAACCCAATCCAGCAGACCAACACGGTCTTCATATGCCAACCTCATTGCGACACCAAGATTCAAATGACAGAAAGCCAGTGTCTCAAGCTTCCCTGTAAATGCAGCTAAAACATGGAACACCCTTCCGATACAAGTGAGAAATTACACTTCTTTATGATCATTCTGAAAAAGTCTAAACACTTGCTTATCCAGCCTAGACTCACAACAATAAGCACTGAAATCTACCAACAATTCAATCTAGACCCATCCTATGCACCAAAGTCCAACAGCAATTCTGGCTCCCGCTCCTCACTGGGGGGGGGCTGTCAGCGGACGAACTGTACAGTGGGGCTGTCCCACTGTACAGTTTGTCCGCTGTAACGTGATGTGCATGACTATATCTAAGTAAATAATGTACCTATGCTTTTGTTTAAATGTGATTGTGACAGCCTAACTGTAAATGCATTACGGTAGCACAAAACTGTAAGTGTGCTAACTTTGATTTCCTTCTGTCAAACTGCAACCGTACGAATGTAGCACCAAATGTAACCAAGTTCTTTAAGTTCCAGCACCTAGATGCCTAGGGGCTTTGAGCGCTTTACAAATGTTCAAATAAATAAATAAATAAATAAGCACTCACTAGGGTCCCAGAAATTAACCAAAAAGACGGGGGATCTCAGTAGTGCTTGATTCTAATTCTTAGGTGGTTCAACAACCTTAAACCAAGCTTCAAGATGTAATGCTTGAGGGTCAAACCCGGTTCATCACTATGATCCCCAGCAGTGAGTCAGCAACAAGTTGGTTTCGGGTGGTGCTCCATGAGGTTTTAAAGGTAGCATCAAGGAATGCAGGTCAAAGGATCACAAGCATGATTTGAAACAATGAGTAAAATTGTTCCGGATTGGATTAATGAGTCATAAGAGTTTGAAGTCATCTGCAAGGTGCTCTGAGACCTGAGCTAGACAAGTGACAATACTCTGTTGGTGCAATACGGCGTCGAAGAGATTTGATGGATGCAAGCATTTCGAAGATTAGAAGTGAGTGCCAAAGTCTGCACTGCAGGTTCTGCTGTTTTGAAAGTGACAAACATAGTTTGAATTCAGTTCAAGTTTGTTTTAGGATGGAAAACTAGACACCTGGCTGCTTTGGCTTCTCAGTAGGCATTGAGACCGACTGCAACGGGATCCATGATAAGGTGAGTCATTTTCAGTTTCTACTCCCTCAGCCTTGGGAGATTTGCTAGCAGATTGCTAGGCCTTGTTCCTCAGAAAGGACATCCCTACTGTGCCCTGGGGATGGGCAGTGAGCAGAGAAGTCATCTGCCTTGGGCTACCAGTCTTCACCTTTGGCAGAGTGCTTTGGAAAGACTGATCTCCAAACAGGATGCAGATAAAGTCTTCCTGGTGTTCTTGAAGCTCCAAATGGGAATCAAATAAAGAGTGAGAGACACCCTCTTGTATAGGTCAAAGGCCACTGTGGATTGGATGAAAGCAAGCCTGCCTTAAGTGGCCCATACCTGAACCTAACACAAGTGACCCTTGCTTCTGATTTCATACCCAGAGTGCCTTGTTCTGCAAGTCAAGGGGGCTAGAATGAAAGGAATTCCCACAGCAAACAAAGATTTCGGAACCATTGTAACTGCAAATGTGTGTTCTCTGACAGCCCTACCTCTGGCCATCTGTCATACTACAGCTTCAAGGGCTGTCAGTTGTGGCACTCTCTTAGTTTGAGGAACACACACAATGGGAGGAAGGCCTTTGAAATGAAAATGCCTCTGTGAAACCAGGCTCCCATGAAATCTCCTGATGGGAGCTACAGGGAGTGGAATGGTGGAGTTCCCAAGCCTTCAAGAGGGCCAACAGAAGCAGGCATCATGTTGTGTGTCCCATTCACTAGAATGCAGGCAGTCAGGCTATCTGGATTCTATATAGCCACTCATAGCTGGTCTGCTCTGACAGGGTTGACATAGGTATGAATTCCATATGATGTGCTTGAATAGTTATGTGAACTATCAGACACCATACCAACACCTAGGTAAGGCTTATGTTTCAGATTTACCCTGCCACCAGGTGGTAGTTTATCATATGTGTTATGGTATTTTGAATCCGAGGTGCTGAAGTTAATCCAGCCTCTGCCTGCAGGGGATTGTGTTCCAGCAGCTGTCAAAATGGTGCACATAACCTTTGAACCTGCTCTGTACCATGGAGAGCTGGTTGTAAAGCTCTGACAGGAGAATGGTGCCACTAGGCACATGTGTTTACTATGTGTTTGGCATGGAGTGGTAAGCCTGGTTAGCAGTTCACCCTTTCTTGAATGGATAACTTGCATCATGTTATTATTAATAAAAATCAAAAACACCAGGTGGCAATCACTTACATTAAATATTTAAGGGCTCATTACTTTACACACAAACCGTCCTTGAATTTACTAATCAATATTCTAATAAGAGATTATTCCTTATGTATACAGAAAACAGGTGATGAATCTCGAAGAATGAATGCATTAACTACAATAGCCATTAAGCATAGTCTTGCTTTTCCTTGTCAGCGTCCTTACACTCTGACAGAGTCAGCCTTTAACCGAGAGCCTCTTGTAGCATCGTCCCCCACTGGTATAAATATAGTACCCGACCTAGATACCTCCTGGCAATATCCAAAGAGATTGGTGGACGGTCCCCAGTGAGGGAGAAGTGGGTTTCTCGGAATGCGAATAGGAAAGCAGGACTCTGAATAATGAAGATTACTGGTAAGTTATCCATGAATTAGCACCCCATCCTCCTCTACTTCCTCACCCCAGTCAATACAATATGAAGATTACACAAGCTGTGATGTATCGGCCAAACTCTATGCCAAGAATAAAATGTAGAGCTAGTATACTGCAAAATCCAGTGTACTTTCCTTCAAAATCCGCACATTCAAGCATCAACAGCTTGAAACCAGGGTGAAGGATCCCCTGACCCCCTGTTAGCCAGAATCACATTCAGTACCCTTTTGGAACACTACATGCAATTAAGACTACAAGTGTAAGTACAATTTCGCCTTTGGTACAAGCCTGTACTGCACAGTAAAGTGGTAGCGATGGCTGAGCAGCCAGACTTATCGCAAGAGTTGAAGTGAGCAGTAGAACAAATTACACAAAGGACCAACAAATACAGTTTTTTTTAATTTTTGTATTTATTACATTTGTTACTCGCCCAGACCCGAGGGTATCACGGCGAGATTGGAGGCATCGTATCACATATCTTATACAATGTTACAATGCATCAAAACAGTGAATAGCAGTTCTTTTAAAACTTGTGTTGCAGGCCTGAGGGGCTGCTGGGCATACAAATAGGCCATTATATCAGCATTTGGTATTGCAATTAGTAAATCAGGTATGTCAGGGGTGTTCTGGTGCTATGGTTAATTGGGAGTAGCTGAATTTAGTATTTGTTGAACAACCATGTTTTCAGCGCATTTTTGAATCCTGTTAGTGTGTCCTTATTTTTAACGCTAAGTGGTAAAACATTCCATTGAGTCGGGGCTAGGAATTTGAAGCTACGTCCTCCTGCTCTCTTGTATTTATATTGCGGTACTTCCAAGAGAGCCACTTTATTGGATCTAAGTGTCCTGCAGGGAGTTTTTTTCTTGATAGTATTGTTAAGGTAGCTAGGCACTTTATTTGTGGTGCATTTATGAACGACACTAAGTGTTTTGAAAATGATTCTGGCTTCAGTTTGCAGCCACTGATTTTCTCGCCTGATGTTGGTTATATGTTCAGATTTCTTTAAACCTAATGCTGCTCTGAGGGCTTTGTTCTGCAGTAATTGTATCTTATTGATGTTAGTTTTGGATGTTTGTAAAAAAAGGATGTTGCAATAGTCCAGTTTTGTTAAGATGAGCGCTCTAGCCAAGGTAATGCAGTTTGTAGGCGTAAGGAATTGGCAGCTGAGTACGATAAGTTTAGCTGTGTATGCTCTAGAGGAGGAGAGGGCTAATATTTGTTTATGCATAGTGAGGTTGGCGTCTATATATACTCCAAGAGTTTTGACTTGCTTGAGTACTGGGATCTGTGTCCTGTCTATGTTGATGTATGAATAGTCTGGATGGAGGGTGCTTATTCTTTTTTGTGAGCCCACAATGAGAACCTCTGTTTTCTCATTGTTAAGACAAAGGCTGTTTAGGACCATCCAATTTTTAATTATGGCGTAGACTTTATTGATGGTATGGGTGTCTTGGGTGTAGTCCCCTGTAATAGGGATGAGGATCTGGGTGTCATCTGCAAAGTTTGTGTAGATGACACCCATATCGTTAAGGGCTGAGAAAAGGAGTTTTGTACATGCATTATGGAGGGTGGGGGAGAGGCAGAATCCCTGGAGAACTCCTATAGGAACTGCTATAGGGTCAGCTGCATTATTTCCGATGGCAACTCTGGATGTTCTATCCGATAAAAGGATTTAATCCAGAGAGTGGCGTTGTTGGAGAAGTTGAAGTCTTTGGTCTACCAGGTCGAATGCTGCTGATAGGTCCAGCAACAATAGGGTAGCCATTTTTCCTGTATCTCTGATGGTGTCTAATTGGATTTTCAGATCCAAGAGAGCCGTGTCAGTACTGTGGTTGGGCCTGAAACCATATTCTCTGGCCCCTAATAGGTTGTTTTGTTTCAGGTGGGTTTGTATTTGGTTACAAGTTATTTTATCAATGATTTTGAGTAAGAAGGGGACAGTCGTTATAGGCCGGTAATTTGTAGGGTCTAATGGATCTAGTGTGGGCTTTTTTAGTAGTGGGGTGACCCATGCTTCTTTGATGCTAGCTGGGACCAGATTAGTATTGAAAGAGGTGTTCACAAAATTAGTGATTATGGGTGTGAGGGTATGGGCGCACAGTTTAACTAGATGTGCTGGGAAGTTGTCTCCTTTAGAGTTTGATGTTTTGGGGTTTGGTTATAGTACTATGTACTACATCTTGGGAGACTGGGGTGAAATTAAAGGAGGGAGTAGCGTTTCCTGTGTGCTTGGTAATTTGGTTCAACGAGGGGTGTTTGTCAGATAGGAGATTTCTTTTGGAGATAATTTTGTTTTGTAATAGTTTGATTTTATTGGCAAGAGCATCTTGAATGGTGTTGCACCATTCTTTACTTGGTTGGACAGAGTTAATGATGAGGATAGGGTTTTTCAGCTCTTTACGTATGGTGAATAACTCTTTTTTATCAGAGGAGGCATTTCTGATTCTGGTATTAAGGGCATCTGCTTTATGAGCAATGATGGCTGCTTTATAAGTTTTATTTGCGGTATAGAAGGCGTCCCTGGCTTCTGGACTGTGGTTTTATTTAGAGGGTGTTCAAGCGATCGTTTAATCCGGCTAAGAGTAACTAGTTCCTCATTAAACCAGAAGGAGTATTTTTTGACCTTACGTTTGGTTTTGGTGACACAAGGAGCCAAGGTGTCTATTGTGTTAGTGAGGCATTTGTGGTAAGAGTCAGCCAAAGTACAGGGGTTCTCATTTTTGATACTTTTGTCGTTGACGTCGAGTGCTAGCAATGGGTTAAGATTTTCTGCTGAGAGTTTACGGATATTTCTGGTTACATAAGATTCCGCTATAGTAGTTTTGGGTGGGTTTGGTTAATTGCACAGGATAAAGAAATGTACACTGTGATGGTCTGACCAGGGTACTACGTTAATGGATCTATGGAAACTGTGGCATTGAGTGGTAGTATCCAGTCTAATATTCTCCCTTTCGGGTGGGTAGGGGTGTTCACAAGTTGTGTGAATGCCATGTCTTTGAATGTGCTGTATAGTGCTTCTGCTTTATAGTCTTGGGTGTTGTTATTTTGATTGATTGATTGATATTTTATTTCTATCGTGCTCATTCAGAGCGCGACAAGGCAAGGGAGGGGAACAGGGTAGAACAAAACAGCGATCTTACTAGGCCCAGTGACATTGAGAATGTGCAAGTGCATGGGAGAGGGGGAGGGGGAAAAGTGCATGGAAGGAAGGATCCTAGGTTCAAGTCATCAAGGACAATACATTTTGTGTTAGGTTTAATGAGTGGCTTTCGTAGTAAGGGTATGTCTGATTCCGGCTGAGATTTAGTATTTGGTGCTCTGTAGATGGATATTATGTTTATAGTAGATTTAGGGTTCATAGCTGGTTTGGCTAGTAGGATTTCGTACCCGTCTGGGTTCTCTATGGGACAGGCTCCTATTTTGAGTTGGGTTTTAGCAATAATAGCTACTCCCCCACCTACTAATTTAATTCTGTCCGTCCTGAGGATAGTGTAATCCGGTGGAATGGCAATGGTAAGTGATGGTCCGGAGGCTTGGTGGAGCCAGGTTTCAGTCACTATAAGTAGGTCGAGTTGTTGATCAATAATGTAATCATGTATTTCTATGGCATGTGCAGCTATGGAGCGTGCATTAATGAGGGCTGCTTTGAGGTGCATAGAGAGGGGTGGCGGTAGGACTAAAGGAGATGGGTATGTGTTGGTGGTCCCTGCATTGATGATTTGTTGTTTGGTAGTGATAATCATTTTGCAAGGTTTGGTTTGGAAGGCTGGTGATAATAAACTACCTATGGTGGCAGAAGTGGCAGAAGCCTGTCTGCTAGGGCGATTTGTAAATCGGGGTCTGAGTCTTTGGGTTCTAATGATACCTTGTAGTGGATCTGTTTTATTTGCTTAGCTGTAGTGTAATCCATGACTGGACACCAAGGAGAGGTGTAGGTCAGTGATCCAAGTCTAGCATATCTGAGTGTACTAAGGAACGGGTAGGTCATTTTAGTCCATTTATTGGTAATGATTGTGAGCTGTTTGTTGGCAGATTGTGGCTTTTGGGTCGATATACTGTTAGTTTGATTGTTGATCTGGTGGTGATACTGGGGAAAGGATTGCTGTGTGGTAAGAAAGGCATAGGACAGTGTATGGGGTGGTGACGGGCACATGCTGCTCTGGAGAGGCCATTATCATGGGTAATGAAGTGGGAGCCTGTACAGGGCAATTCACGCGGTACAATGCAAAAGGGGAACATCGTAAACAATAACCAGCCTGGCATGGTTTAATTGAGTTTGGAGGGCTCGGCGTCTGCTGTCTGTAGGGTGGCTAATGACAACACTTATGGAGAGAGGGCTGGACAGTTAGTAGCGCTAAATAGTTCACCAAGTCATTTAGAGAGCTAAAGGTACAGATCTAAAGCAGTAAAAGGCTGGTAGTAACTAGTGGTTTAAACAAACACTTACTCAAGGTTTCTTAGTAAAAGAACATACATTTATTGATAAAGTCAGTTTGAAAACATTACACTAGCAAGAGCAGCTCAATATCCTACACTAACAAGCCATAATTACACAACTCATAAGTAAATGAACAAGTTCAGCTCCCCTGAAGTGGGAGCAAAATGGCACTTCAGATACTTCAACAAGGAGTAAAAAGACAGGGTTAGAAGAATAGACAGCCCAAGTACATTCAATGGCAGGGAAAAGTGTTTCAGTAATCTACAACCAGCAATTCAGTTCATAGGCCTGGGCCAAAGTCAATGGTTCAGAGTCTTTCTATAGGATAGCACAGTTCTCGTAGTAAACGGTTAAGTCTTGAATTCGGCTAGGCGAAAACTTTAACAAATGTTTAGGGAAGGACACGGCTTTGAAGTTGGGAAAGTTTCACGCACTTTCTCCGTGGCCGAAAAGATTTCTGGACAGCATTTGCACAGTACCTTGTAAGTGAAGAAAAGCTGTAGCTGAGGCAGTTGTTCCTGGGAGTTCGAGCAGATCTCGCTGTTCCTGAGCTTCAGTCATGGGGACATGAAGGAGGACGTCGGGAGGGTCCTGCACTGCCCAGGGATGAGGCCACAAGCTTGGCAAAATGTTGTTTAAAGGTGTGAGTGCCTTAAAGTCCATGAGCTGGTATCCTTGCCATTTGGCTATCCATATTTCAACAGCACTCTGATGAAAATTCGACCAGATGTGGATGGTGTCCAGGTGGCTTATGAGTTGGTTGGTCCTACCAATCTCAAGGGAAGAAGTTAACCTTGAAGGGCTTCTCTGTCGATGGAGTTTCAGGCAACTCAGACCTGCTTTACATCTTATGACACCAGTGTTCAAATGAAGGTCCCTGAAGAATCCTCAAAACCAGCAGGAGATCTCATGGAGAGTTGAGAAATATAATCCTGGACATCTTGATAGAAACCGCCTGCAGCAGACTTGCTATGACTCTCTCTGTGTTCAATTAACACCTCCCCCCCACTCCACAACCCCCAAAGACACCCTAATCATGTGAATGACAGCCAAATGAGCTCTGAAATGGTAGACTGATAGACCCAGGGGCAACGTGCCCGTCTTGGAAGCAAGACCACGCAGAGCAGCAGAAGTTCAAAACCCCGATCCGTGCTTATGGTATTAGCCGCGTTATAAGAAAACCAATTGCATTATTTACAAAAACATAGGAATGACCACTGATCACAATCATGTAGAGACAAACATGGCATTACCACTCAGTCACGTTGAATTTCCACAGGATTACGAGTGACAGTAATTCCAGCCAGTAAATCAGGTGTTTTTTGGTCATAAAGTGGACATTCACCTCCATGATCAAGCTGAAGTTAAATTCTCCACGTTAAGGTAAAAAACGGAATTCAGTGGTGCAATAACATTGAGGGTAATTCTGACACCCTCGAAATGTGAGGCTTACAGAATTACCACCACTTTTTTTACAGCACATCCAACTTCGTAATGAGGCCCTACATCTTTTGACCCTAACCTTTTGACGGTGTTCTTGAATAATTGCCGGGCAAACATTTTTGAACACTTTTTGAATGGGCGTGGGAAATGTCAGCAAACAAGAGCAAACCATATAAATAAAACGGGGCAAAGGGGTAAAAAGGAGCAACAATAGTGTAGCTGTAGAAATATCGGGGGAAAAAAAAACAATTCAGCAAAAAAAAAAAGTTTCTAAAAAATAGTCACTTTTTGCCGGAATTGTGAATACGTCGAAGAAAAGCATAACTTCATGTATGAAATCGAGAGTGTTCAGCTATAAAAGCTGTGCTTACATATTCACAACAATTTGGGTTTGGGGAAGGGGATAATACCTGAAAAATCAAACTAATGGTATCAAAGTTTACATTTACTGGTGTGAGTAAGAGGCGCAGTTAGAGGCGTGTGTTAAAAGTAAGGTTTATTAAAAGCTGGCATCGACGTCTGGCCTGAGCTAGTATACAACTACACACATATATTTGCATATTTAAAAAGAAAGAACGCCTGCATTGTGATGCTGATTTATAATAATATGCAGCAATACTTTGATGCGTCGCTGGCACGTCCCTTGTCTACATTATCTACCAAGGTAAACATCCTAAAGGTGGACTCGTCAGACACATGCACAATCCTGCATTCAGCATCACCAGCAAAGTCTTCTGATGTCTAAGGAGGGGCTGCAGCTTCCACATTCTAAGTACACTGCCTTTTCATCAGGGCTCGCCTGATCTGCCATGTGCCTGGCCATTTAGATGACTGCCTTATTATTAGAAATAACAATTGAGCAAGAGGGAGCCCCCATACAAGCGAATTCGTGTCTCTGTCTTGTTAATGAAGCCTTCTTGGTATTTGTTTTCTCCATTCTTTGACAGGAATTCTGCACTGGCAGATCCACTTTCTGAATTAATAGATGAGATAGCTGAGAACATATCCTTTCTGAGGCTCTCGCTGCCGCTGCAATGCATCGATTGCTCATTATCTGTATTTTGAGTGTGTTGGTTTTGGCGCACTGGTACAGTCCTACTGCACCACTGCGATGCCACTCCAGTTATTACCTCGTGCCTCTAGGTCTAGCCTCCTGATCACCAACCTCCTTTACTGTTGGCGTGCCCAGTGGGCGACTCACCAGGTCACCAACAAATGTGAAGTGGACATGCTCTGTAGTGAGCTTCACATGTGTAGTGGCTGAGTGCTTCAGAGAAGAGTGCAGTGGTGAGGGGTTGGTTCATCAATTGCTTTATGCCTGAGTAGTGGTGGAGGCCTGATGGTCGGGGGATAGTCATGTACTCTTGTGAAATATAAACAATGACTTTAACCTCATCATCGGGCGCTTTGAAACACAATTCCTTGATGTATATAAGTGATTTATAAATGCACACTCAATAAATAAATACATACATACACACATACATGTATTGTTAATGTAACCAGCAGCCATCGTGCCTTGACTGGATTCTTCATGTTTAATTACACATGACGTTTTCATTAGACACAGCTCACACGATTTAACGGCTTGTATGTGGAGGCTTTAATAACAAATGCTGTACCCATTGCAAGGTAAACCACAGGTGAAATGTGTGCACGTAAGGACATACGAAAGGTGTCAATCTCAAAAATGAACATGGCATTTTAGCTTAAGCATGTAAGCAGTGCACATACTGTTCAGATATGAATTTTGTAACATTTATAACAAGGTTGAGAAAAATATGAAAAGTTGATCTGCACCAAACAGACTAGAGCAAGACATGCATTTGGTGTCAGATAGTCTCCACGATTGAAATCATTCAATCACATGAATGTATGTTTTGTGTGACAGGGTCAAGGTATCTGTCAGGCGGAACAGGAACCCCTCCCAAACTGGGATAGGGGGGCCCACCAGGCTATGCGCCAGGGCATATCCAATCGCAGAAGCAGAGGCAAGGAGTTGGAAGGGACCATGCATCAGAACCGCCTTCATGTGCCTTGATATTTTGAAACGGGTACCACTTTTGGTCGCCCAATGCTATGCACCCTCAATCCTGTCCTGAGTTCTCTTCACTGTCTTGCAGGACTACGGTAACCACTACAAGACTACAGTAACCAGAGGGTGATGTTGTAATGAAAGAGCCCAGCGACAGCTGAATGCTGATGACCCAGAGAAAGCCTAGTGACAGACTCCGACACATTGGCGCCGGACAAGCATGACAGGAATAGAATAAGTCACTGTAGGTCAGAGCGAGCAGCACACCATAATCACACCAAGTGATTTGACCCACAGAGACTGTTCAAACTGCTGCTCAAGAGAAGGGGGGTGGGGTTAGGAGGGGGTGGGGCATTTGCTGTAACCTTGAACTGCTATATCCCACCCCCGGGGACAGGAAAAGGCTGATGTGGGCCTGAGGGTCTGGTGGGAAGTAGACTCAATGGGGAGATGACAGAAATGTCGAAGTAGAAAAGAACATGTATGAGAGGGCAATACTTGCAAGTCCGAGTGAAAGATGTTCTGGTGAGGTTAGAAGGTGTGAAGTTGAACCAAGAGACCAGGTGAAGGGTGGAGCGGAGTGCAGAACAATCTGTGGAGAATTTGGAGAATCGTGAGGTATTGTATGTGAGAGTGATAAACATTGGGAAGATTAAAACTGTCATTGGGAGAGTATACTTGAGAGTGAGTGGTAGTCGGGAAGGGGCAGCTAAGAGATAATACATTGCAAAAAGTGAGGAATAGTCAGTGAGTGAAGGAGAAGGAGAGGGTACATGAGAGATCAATACTGAGAGAGCGAGGAAATAGTTGACAAGGAGAAGATTGGAGATAGAACATCATGTTTGGTGGAGGAAAACAGTTGTAGGGATAGAGTGGGGAGGAGTGCGAGGAGATCAGAGGGACAGAATAGGAAAGTTGTGGGAGGTGAGAAAGAAAGAGAGAGAAGTAGGGAAGAGAGAGAGAGAAAGAGAAATGAGAGTGAGTGAGAAGACTGGTGGGAGTATGAGATGTGAGAGAGAAGAGGATGAGATGAGAGAAGGTGTGAGGGTTAAAAAAGGAGAGTAGGTAGAAAGGAAATATATGATCAGTCAGTGGAGTGAAAGGGTGTGAGAGGGAGAGAGAGAGAAAGTGAGAGTCAACAAAGAATATAGGCACCAATTTGAATATTATTGTTAACATATATGTGGGAACACTATGGTAGGGAGGGATTAGGAATCCCTAAGGTAGTAATTCAGATACAGACTTAGCCTTTAGATTCTCCAATGCTTCAGTGGTTAGAAAAGGCAGTTCGGTTTTAGTTCAAACTAACCGTGGGTAACAGGTAATCCTGAGTGAGTTTGGAACGAGCTAACAGCTGGTTGAGGGACCAGTCAGAGAAATCCATTACACAAAGCTTCATAAAAAATAAAAAAAAATAAAAAAAAAACTTAAGTAATGCAATGGAGTGCCCCCGACAGGAAAACATGCAGGAAATCAATGTGTCCACAACAATGCAGAGTGATGCATGCAAGAGAGGTATTGTGTTTCAAAAGCTGATTTATAGAAGGGAGGTCAATTTAGAACAATGAAGACAAATTCACGAATCACAAGAGACAAGTAACTCAAGGTATACCGATTCATGAATCTGAGTGCTGTCAATCACAATTTATTATTGCTTAAGAATAGAATCAATTATTATTGTCAAATTCTGTGAAATCATACATAGTTCTTGATGTTTTAAATTCAATATCATAATGTACAACAGAATCAGATTTCGGGTAAACATGTCTAACATGGTATAAGCCTCGCTTAGAGCTCTCAGATCCGATGCCAATACTCAGCTGCAAATCCCATGCTTTACCACCACAAGAGCAGGTAACGCTAGTTTCCCCATAGCAGCCCCCCCACATCTTTAACTCACTTCCGCCCCATCTGTCCAACTAAACCTCTCTACCAAAGTTTAAAAAACAACTTATTTGTTCAATAAATACTAAAACTCTAGCATAGGTTCTCCCTCAGAGCCTGTAACCATCCAAGTATCATAAGATAATTGCAATGGTATATGATAGCCAATTTGTATATATATGCCTGTACTGTTCTTGTAAATCAAAATGTATGTAACTCAGACATGAAAACGAAGATATATGTAACCTACGCTGTGAAATCCAAGGGTTTGGGCGTGTAATCAAATGCAATAAAATAAATAAATATGTAGCACTACACAAATAATTGAGTGAAATTTATAAAACCATTAAGTTACAGAAAAAACAGTGTAAAACCAAAGGTTGATGTGGGATTAAAACCTGAAAAGAACGTTGGCTCAAACTACTTGAGTTTTGGCTAGATGGATCTTGATTAAAATAGACAGCCCAGCCTTTCCCAGGACGTGATACATAGTAAAGGCAGCACCTTCTTATCACGAATTGTAGGTGTAGTTGTGAGGGTGAATCTCTCAGTAAGGATGAAAGACGATGCAATGGGTTGGAGACAGAAGACCGGGAAGAAGTAACACCATGGGGCCGCTGGCTTAGACCACAGCTTGGTCGAATGGCCCTAGTCGAGGGTAAGAAGTGTGGGAAAGTATCACAAAATAAATTGTGAGGAACACAGTTCCCTTTGCTGCAGAATGGACTGGGACAATCTTATTATGTCCCTTGGCCTCACATGGATTGGGACAACTTAATGCTCACCTTGCCAATCACACAGCCGGAATCACTTTAGCTGTAGGTGAAATAGTTTGTTTACCTCCATGTTGGGAGATCAGGCTAATGTGGAAAGGGAGTAACGTTAAGCCAATACATCCCATGATGGCGCTACATTCAACAACTACCAAGCACAAATATGGAACGTTTTGAGAGACATGTACCCTGACAGACCTAATATAAATTCTATCATGGACCACACAATGAAGGTTAAAGAGGACCCCACACTTTATATTCAGCAGATACAAGAAATGTGGCAGTTACAGATGGGAGAGGCTTGAGATAAACATAATGCTGTCTTTTATCACATGTTGCACTAGGGTCTCCCCGCAGAAGTACACTCAGATTTTAATTTTATGGTGGGGATTGAAGCAAAGGGATGGCCTGAGATAATTGCGTACATGATACATGATTGCCAGCAAAACAGGAGAAGGAGAATGATAGGGCAGAGAAAACACAGAGGGCAGAAGCAAAGCTAATGCAGACAAATCTGGCTAAGCTGAGCATGAAAGGGGCAGTAATAACAAGTCCAATGGAAGAGCACCCTTAAAATAGCCCCATGCAGGGAAAGACAGAGGGGCCGACGGATAGTAGGGTGGACATGGGAGGTTTATCAGAGGGGAAGAGGGGCATTCAGAGAGGTTGATGCCGAGGATTGGGGGGATGAGACAGTGTTGGTCCTGTGGGAGGATAGGCCATTTGCATACGACTGTAGGAGTAGACCGAACATGCTGTGCCATGCCTTCACCATAGGGTATCACCCCACCTTTTACACACAACCCCAAAATTCCTCAGCACCAATATCCCCCATATGCAACAACAGCCTGTACATTACCAGCACCAAATCTCATTCAGTCAAAGTTGACGCCTGCGCAGCTGTGGGATAAGAACACCTTACCACAGGGGATGATTACTCACTGCAAAGGAGCAAGGGTTTTTGGGGGCAATCCTTTCCCGTGCCCAGGTACGAATGATCACCCACAACAGGACATCACAAAGAGGGCTCTGACATGCCCAGTACTATCAGTACTAGCAGTAACTGATGACCCGGATGAGGAACCCAGTGTATGAGTGAAGATAAGAGATCAGTTATTTTTTTCTGTTTTGATCGTCCAATCTACTAAGTCATGTATTACAGAAGTGATATCTCTTAGTCAGACAAAACAGTGGCAAGTATGGATTTTACAGTTCCTTTCACCAAATACTTACACATCACTGTAGGCACACAATAAGTGACAACACCTTTACTTTATTCTTGAGACCCCAGTCACCCTCTTGGGCAGGGATCTCATGAGTAAGCTGACTATGACCAACTCATTCACATATGAGGGTATAGTGTTTACCACTGCAGGCATGTACCATGCCAGGGATGCAGCACTAATACGAGCACTCTACAGTGACAGCACTCAGCAGGGTGTACCACTTCATTTAGACTTGTTCCTCTATGGGGGAACAGTTGTGTTGTTATATGTGCCAGGGATTAAGGACAGGATTTGGTGCATGCCTGCCATGTTTCTATACAGACCAAATGTCCACCAGGAAAGTGCACCAGGCACTATGATTAAGATATATTTAGAATCAGTGAATACCAAGGCAGACATTGTAATTCTTTACGTGTTGACCAAGAAGATATTGAATGGCACACAGTTCTATGCATTGACCACAATGATTGAGGGATGTGTTTGACAAGTGTCTATTTGAAGACACTGAGGATGAGGGAGACATATTTGAACTATCCATACCATGCCAATTAATTGTAGAGCACAGAGAAGTACCACACAAACTGCTCCATGCCGAGACACTCCCACCACACAGGCAGAAAGATTTAGTGAAGTTGCCTAGTGAGTTATGGCCCAGTAGCTCCCACAATGAAGGGCCGTTAAAGGGCATAGGGGTGGTTTGCATCAAATTGAAACCAGGTAAACTGTTGCCCTGAGTAAAGCAGTAACCCATGTCAAAGGAAGCAGATTAGGGGATCTATGACACTATTGCAGAATTGTGGCAACGGGGCATAACACAACAATCATAATCGCCATGTAACATGGCTATATAACTGCTGAAACGGCCAAACAGTCCCTGACAATGGTTCAGGACCTCTGCCCATTGAATGACATTGTAGAGGCAGAATTTCCAGTGGCCCCCATTTCTGCCACCATCCTTTGTAACATCCTCACAGAAGCCACACATTTCAATGTAGTAGATCTCAAGAATGTATTTTTCTCCATTCCACAACACCCCGAGTCCCATACCCTCACAGAATTTTCTTATGGGGACAGAGATTCCAAAACACCTATTTGCTGCAATGGTATTGTGAATCTATCAAGTATTTTTAACAAAGCATTGCAAATGGACTTAGGAAACTACAGGGCACAGCAATTCAATATCTGATCGACGTTCTGGTCTGCAGCCCAGCAAAAGAGCATTTTAGAAATAACTCAATCAAACCGCTGACATCATTGGCAGAAAAGGGCTATAAAGTAGAGAAAGAGACTGTACTGTCTGCAAGAGGTTGTATACATAGAACCGATTGTGTCATCAGCAGGGAAAAGAGTAACACCAAAAAAAACAGCAGTACACCACATACAACAGCCACCAACTGTGAAACAGATGCAACCGTTCATAGGGTTATGAAACTGCTGTCAAGCATGGATATTTGACTATAGTACTAGTGAAGGGACCTATTGTTTGGGCAGATACGATGATCCAATCATTTCAGGAATGTATAATTCTGATCAGGAATGCAACAGGTTGTAGAAACACCAGATTAAAAAAAAAAATTATTCTTCCTGTTTTCACATTGAAATGGCAAAGTTAAGACAGCTGTCCTCACTCAATGAACGTCCATGGGACATAAGCCTTTGGCTTATTACAGAGGGTTCTAAGAACCAGTTATGCAGGGATATAATCCACATGAACAAGCATTAACAGCAGCTGCCTTTGCTATACAGAAATCATTCACCATTACTAAGGGATGCCCAGTCACCTTATATGTGGACCTTATATGTGGAATATTCAGTTTTTGCAATATTAGAACAATAAAAATCCCCTATCACCACACAACGAGCATCAGGGTATGAGATAATTGTATCCAGCCCCTCCATTCACATTGTCAGATGCCGCACTGTCAATCCAGCAACATTTATTGCACAATATATGATTACATGACTTAGGAAGACAGCACTGAAGAGTGTGCATGAATTAGGGAGGATGCACTCTAAGAATGGTAGGTGTTCTTCATTGACAGTTCATCTATAATTGTTCAACACAGTCTGTTCAGGCACATGGGAGCAGCAGCAGTAAGCTTTGAATCTGGAGAAAACCATGTGGTAGCAAAACTGCCATGGCCCTCATCACAGCATTAGCACTATCCAAAGTGTGCCCTGTTACCATCTATTCAGATTCAGCTTACATCACCTCCACAGTGCAATCCGAACTCTCAACATGGCAGAGGCAGGGATTTAAAAAATCTGATAATACACCTGTGCAGAATGCCACACTACTTTCTAGGTTAATTGATGCATTAGCATTCCGACAGTAGTAGCGGTAGCAAAATGCCCAGCTCATACACACAACTCAGACCCAATTACATGTGGCAACCATGCAGCAGATTTAGCAGCAAAAGAAGCCACATATTTAGTGGATCCCAAGTACATACATGCCTCTTCAGACTTAGCAGCAAAGGAAAGAACACATTTAGAAAACGCAGATGACATAAAGTACTCTGATTTCTCTGTACAACTTGTAGAAATTACAGCTCCCTACAACGCTTGTCTCCTAACGCAGATGATTGATCTACAAGCACAAGCTCGCCAGCAGGAGAATAAGTTAGGGACAAAGAGAGGGTGTTCAGTGTCTCCCATAGATCCAATATGGAGACAAATTATTTAAGGGAACCCAGTATTACCACAGGAAGTACTTACAGTTGCCCAAAAACTGTTTCACTACTCTACAAAAACAGTACATTTGAGAAAATGTATAGGAAGATTGGTTCATTCAAGAACACATTGACCATGTATAAAATATTCAGCACAGGTCACAGCCTGAAAGCTACATTGACCCATCCATCTGGGCCTTTTTGACACTTGCACATTGACTAGGTGATCATGGTTAACAGGTGCAGTAACTTTTGTTATCTATTGTTGTTTTTTGCCAATTCTTGGGATGGTTAGAAGTAGGTCCCACTGTTCACCCCAATGCCGAATCAGCAGTAACATTTCTAGTATGTAAAGAATTTCACCAATGGGGAATATGTGATTTCCTGAGGTAGGACAATTGGGTTACTTTTTCAATGAGATGTTTACGGAGATCTCCTCTTTCTTGGGCATATGGCACAGACTGTGCTCAATTTACCACTCAGGCCAACAGGAAAGTGGATCACAAAAATGGTTTATTAAAACTAAGACTTGCTAAATTGTACAAGAGCTGGCTGCACTGTCTGCCGCTCGCCTTGTTCGCACTAAGAAACCATCCTGGTTCTGATCACCTTACATCCCATTAGATAGTCACTGGCAGGAGGCTGCATACACCCCTCACAGCTGCACGCACAGCCTCCACTCCACATAATTCTGCTGACATTTTAGTTGATGCAATTGGAGGGTACCTTAGGGAACTAACAATATGTGTCAGATTTATATCTCGCCAGATTGGGCAGCACCAAAAAGAGCATGCTCCACCAGTGACCATCTCATCACAGCAACAGCCACTACAGTTCTTCGCAGGCAATCGTACATGGGTACGGAACCTCAAGCACACATGGAAAGATGCAAAATTTGAGGAACGTATGATGTTATCTGCGCCAAAACCACAGCAGTGAAAGTCAACACCCAGACGCAATGGATCCACATCAACAACATCAGGAAAGAGAAGAGCACCACCCTCCCTCCCCAACATCAGGAGGAAGAAGACTGGGGAAAAATAAGATGAGTGACATTAATTTATCAGTTTTAAAAACAATAAATCCATTTGACACCAACATTTCCCCACAGCATCCAAAGACTATTGATAATATCACACAGCATATACCTTACATCGTTTTCCTCGTTTGCCATATGTCTTTATCTTTCTGTATTGTCAAACACATAGGGTTTCTTTTTGGGGTTGGGTCTAATAATGGTAATAACATTGCAAATGCACCAATTAATATTAGTGTTTCTATGAGGGATCTTTTTAACACAGGTGTTATTTCAGGTAAATATAAGGATGTGCATCACCATACATATGACAACATGTGGTATCGCCATATGAGGGCAGTGGGAAGAGAGAAATCAAACAAACCTTGTTTTTTCTGTACATTGATTCCCATGCAACAGATACACACAGATTGTTTATACTGCAAGAAATACCACCAGAGATGGTACAGTGTTTAATTCACATGGTCTTATGTCGGGTGCGAGGGATGATTCATGGACACGAGGATCAAGTAATGTGGGAAGAAGATAAAACAATAGTATATGAAGATAACTACATAAAATGCTGAGCCCCAATACAAGTTGGCCGGTGCAGCATTAATGTGCCAGTATTAGTGTATAGCAGCACTTTTCCACACCTGCCATCTTCACGTTTTCCAGTGGGGCACCTGATTTGGCACCTTACTGACAAAAAACACTGCTATTACAAGCACCATTGCTGGTAATAGCGGCAACCATCCCATGGAATGGGTAATTACAACCATTGACGGCACTCATAATTCGGTGATAAAAATGCCAGACCGAGTGTCTATATTTGCATTTCAGTGTGCGGGTATCCTGGCTGATTTACTGCCAGGATACCGGCAGACTTGTAATGAGACACATTATTTTAGCTATAGAACAAAAGGAGATGGGAAGAATGGCATTGTTTAATATGGTAGCACCAACATTCTGATGCTCTGATGAAGAAGGGCATGGGCAGTTTCATTATAGAAAAAGACCTCAGTGAAAGGTGACATTTTCAGTCGCCCAAATGACCCTGAAAGTGTGTGGGAGTGAAGGGTCGTTTGGGCCCCCCTCATGCATTCAGCACAAGATGCATCACTTGCTCTACCAACAGTGGGGGATGCTTCCATTGCCCTTATGCCAACAAACAGCCATAAAGCTGACAACGGCGTAGGTGGGGCTGTTGCAGAGACACTTGGCATCAATGTTGTGTACCCTCGACTCCATCTTTGGACTAAGCCTCACTGCGATAATACAAAAAGGCTTCTCTCCCTCTGCAGCGTTGCACACACTGCGCTCGCCACACTCACCTATTCACCCTGTGTCTAAAAGCCTTTGCATCTCCATTCTCACGCCTGAGCCGGAGGTTATTGCAACAAAACTAATGTAACATCTGACCCTTCCTCTGAGATCACTGTCCTATGTGTGAACCGGCTCAAACCATGCCTTGTAGCTCACCCATCTCCACAAACCTGCCTGTGCCCTCTTACCCCCGTCATTGGAAAATGACTGCCAGTATAACCCTTTGGCCAGCAAGGTATTCTCTTGATGTACCAGACATGTAACCCTGCTACGAAGCCCTCCCCAGTGTACCCCAACTAAAATCCTCTGTCACATTATATTGCACCCTAGAACTAACAAATGTCAGTATGCCCCCTAGTCTCGTTTATACACCCAGACCCACTCCACGATCGATGTTATCACATGGGCCAAGTCCCCAAAGTTCTGATAATCCATATATTTCTCAATGAATAATAGTGTGATTATAAGTACACAATTTATATGTTATGTTGATTTGCTCAAAGGAGATGTAGTGACTGTTATTTACTGCATGTCCAATGGTAGTATCTCATGTTAGATTAGTCAGTGCCTGCCCTGATTCATCGTTACCTGACCCTCACCCTGCCTGGTCACAGGCAGATAGACCTTGTGACGCTCACCCTCCCGTCAACCAAACAGCCAATCCTGAGGGAGCAGCACCTACACATCCATAGGTAACACGAACTTGTGTGTAACCACAGTATATTTTGTAATCTTTTTGCCTGACATCATTGATGACCATTTTTGCTCTTATAATCATTTGTATGTGTATTGTTTGCCAGAGCGCTCTCGGGCAGCAGAGTTCACTGGATGGCAATTTTACATAAAAGACAACTAACTCTCGCAGCCTGTTCTCTTAGTCTCATTCCCTATTGGGGTGTGTCTTATTTCTGTGCATTGCACATTTAAGACAGGAATGGGCCTTTACATTTGGTGACCCCCCGCAACGTGATTGGGACAGGTTCCCCAAGGCCCTGTGCCATGTGGCGAGATCCGGGAGGCCCCCCATCAAAACCAGCGCCTCCACGGTAGACCAGTTTGTGCACACAAACGAGAGGGTCCAAGGGTTCCCATTTGCCAAATACCCAACTAAAAACTGCTCACCAAGACGGGCCACGGCTTGGTTGGGGGGCAGACCAGATTGTTGATAGACTGTGAACAGTGGCCCTCGGACCACCCGACTGAACATGTGAGTACCGGCTGCGAGACCGTCAAGGGAGAGAAGAGGGTTTGGGAAAAGGGGAACAGATAAAGGAGTATGTAAAAATATAAAAGCTAAAGCTGGGTTAAAGTTTTGGGTCTGTGTGAATGTCACTGAGGCTTTTAATTATCTATCCCTTATATGGCCATTAGGTTTAATGGTAAAAAGAGATAAAGAGAAATAAAGGAGCTTAGCCCGAATGGGGTAGAAGGCAGCGCCTCGTAGCATTGTTTCATCCAGTGCAGGAAACAAGTGAAGACAAGGAGAAAAAAAAGTAGGAGCCTCGTATATGAAGTAGACACGGAGAAGTAATTTAGATTATTCTTTTTCCATGTGAGCAGAAGTCTTGGAGAGGTAGCCTGAGGGGGCTGAGAGGTGGAGAGTGAATGAAAAAGTGAGAAAGTGAGAGTTAGGGGCAATAAAATAGAATAAATAAAAAGGGAGTAAAGGAGAAGGTAGGGTAAATGTTCTATGCGTTATATGTGGTAAAGTGTTACATGTTGGTCTGTCAGTGAGTACATCTGTATCTGAGATTTGGCAAACATAACGGTTGATGAGAAATATTGTTAACAAAACTGTGATTGATGATCAGAAATAATTGAAATATTGGAGAATAATTAATATGCCATGTTGATATAATTTGTGCATCCACCAAAAAGGTGTAAGTAAAAAGAGTATTGAAATTTGTGGTGCCGAGAGTTAGAGAAAATTGAGTAAAAAGTGTCACAAAGAATGTTCAGTGATTGACAGTGTATACGAATACCCAGAAAAAGGAGGTAAACACAAGTGAGAGTAACACACACTTCACTATGGGAAGGCGACACCATTAGCACATATTTGTCAAAATCTCCCCCTGTATAGTGAAAAATATCAAAAGTATCATGATCAATGGGTGGTGGAAATAAAAGGTGACAGCGTACAGCCTATATGACTGGAGGGAGGGTCATTTGATAAGAGTGCATTGGATCGAGTATCGACACACTTGCTAGCGAAATACAGAGGAAAGCAGTTGCAGAACAGAAGGGAGGTGCTAGAATTGTGGCAAATGTTCGAAGAGGTAGTGCCTATTGGTGAGGTAAGTAAAGACGTGATAATTAGAAAAGAGGAGACACCGGAGGGAGGAGAAGTGTCTGTGGGGCGAGAATGTGCGGCGCCCGTAAAAGAGAATGACCCCACTAAAATGTACCATTATTGACAAGGCCTGCAGTAGGGTACAGTGAGCCCCTGTATGTAACAGAATGCACCACAGTAAGTACCCAAAGAGCAACATCAGCCACCTCCCAGCCTCCATATGAAACGGGAGGGCTATACGGACCAACCAGTGTCCCTCCAGTGAATTTAGTGCAGTTAACAGGGGACTTAGACAGACAGCTTGCACATGCACAGATGGAGATAACACGGTTATAAGCGTTGTGTGATAGGGGCCAAATGTTGCCAGGGGGAAGGGAAGTACCAACATTAACAGCGGTTGACCTCACACCTCTGCCAAGCGCTGCAGGGGGCACTACACCATCCCCGCCACTGGCGCCAATCCCAAAAGGCCAGGAACAAGAGTGGCAATTAGGTGAGTTCCTGTTTCATTTAAATGGCAAATCTGTGAGAGTAATACGACCTGCAACCCCAGATAACCAGAGAGGGAAGGGGAAGGGAGAAAAGGGGTCAGAGGAAGATGTAGAGGAAGTATGGAGTGATCTAGATGAATACGAAGAAGACGTGGCAGCAGCGGGATCTCCACTGCCATTCCACTTTGACCAGGAGGATGAAGGGGCTGCACCAAAACGGCAAGGGAGATTAAGACAAAGAGTAGGGAACATGCTGGTGAGTAAACAAAGAAGGGAACGGTAATTAAGAAAGGTGGAAAAGGGAAACTACAAATGCCTCTGATACACAAGGGGGCCGGAAGGCCCCACTACAGATGGACAAGAATAACTGAAACTCCTTCCTCCACTTTCGGGTGGGGCGGGGAAGTGGATACACGCATTCAAAAAACACACAGCAGGGGCCCCTCTAGCTATAGGGGATGTGAAGAATTTGTTGGTGTCAGCTGTTGGTGATCAAGTAAACGCAGTGTGGGAGAAGGCAGGGTTCCCGGGAGTGACTACGAACGATGACCGCCATGATGGGTCAGCATTCAATAACGTTAGAGCTCAAGCATGGGATGTGTTGCAGAGAACGTTTCCAGACACTCCAGACTTACACTTAGTGATGCAATGCACTATGGGAGAGGAGGAGGAGCCTATGCAATTCATCCTCTGGGTACAAGACCTGTGGAGGAGTGAAACGGGTACGCCGTGAGACCAATCTACCACCTTGTTCTATTTTATAATAAAAAAAAGGGCTCCAAAAGGAGGTACAGAAGGCCTTGGATAAAATAGCTGGGATAGAAGCCAAAGGCTGGCCAGAGATTCAGATCATAATTGTACACCATTGTAGGAGGATCAAAGAAAGAGAAAGGGAGATAGCTCAGCGGAGGTTGGCAGACGAGGCAAAGTTAGTGCAAAATAAATTAGTGAAGATGGCAGCACTGAATGCCACAACATCAACAGAGAGACAAGGTGAAGGAGAAGAAGGGGGAGGAAATACTCCAGCAAGAATGGCCGCAACATGGACAGGAAATGGGCAGGAGCAGTGGGACGGAAAGGAGCAGTATGGAGGACCCCAGTGGCAAGGGAGGCCTACGAGAGGCCTACGAGAGGTCGAGGTGGGTACAGAGGACCTCGAGGAGGGTTCGGAGGAATGGGGAATAGAGGATTTGAGGGGAGGGCCGCAGGGATCATGTTGGAACTGCGGGAGGTGGGGGCATTATTAAAGGGAGTACAGGATGCAACCTATGGGATACTATCAACGGCAGCCTCCCAAGGGAAACAAACAGCAGTATGGTCAACCACACCCAGGTAGCCCTTATGAGTTACCTATGGGAGGGAATGTGCAGAACGAGTAATGCTATAACGAACCCCAAATGCAACAAAGACAGCTGCCTCAACAACAAACACAACAGAGAGGTATGCCACAACAAATGGCAAGACAGAACACTATGGCCCATGCAAACACTAATATTTTTGCAATATCTGCAAATTTGATTCTTTCTTGAAATTGAAATTTCATGGAAGTTGCTCGCTATGTGTTTTGGGTAGTTGATTTGTTGGTTGAAGTCAAATAGGGTAGAGGAGGAATGAGTATACTGTTCAGTATGTGGTTGATGTTTGGATGGGAACTACATAGTTTAAAATCATCAAGGTAAGTGTTAGTGCATAATGGTATGTGGTTGCTAGAACCATGATCAGACCATTCAGTGTTAAAGCTGGGATTGAGTGGTGTGAGTGTGATGGATGGGGGGCAACTGAAACAGAGGTCCTCAAAGGAAGTGTTTTGTGTGTGAGTTTTTGTAATAAGCAAAATTCCTCAACTTTTTTTGTGTGGGAAGTCTCTGTGTTTAGTATTTATATTTTGTAATATATATAGCACCTTACACCATGGTGATGTACAAAGCCAGCTTACAGTACAATAGTTATGAAAACAAGATAAGACAATCGTGAAAATAATAGTATCATTTACATTGCAAGAAAAGGAAGGGGGAAAAAAAGAAAATGAAGAAGATAACTGAAGAATAAGAAACAACAGATCAAAGAGAAAAAGGAAGAGCAATCCAGTGAATCGGTGCTAGCAAAGAAAAATACCAGAAGCACGATTGAGCTGAAGGAGAGCGAGGAACTTATGTTTGAAATGTGCATTGTGAACGAAGAACACAAGAAGGTACATAGAAAGAAAAATGGATGTAAGTTAGCTACGTTCAAGACCATGAAGAGATTTGAAAACAATACAGAGGAAGTTCATTTGAAGCCGAGAATGAAAGGTTAACCATCCAAGAGACGATAAAGAAGTAGTAGTAGAATCACGAGGAACAAGTAAATACAAAAGTCGAATTCAGCAGCAAGTAGTGAAACTGGAAGACCAAAAAGTAAAACAGAACAATAAAATAGAGAAAAATAAATAATTAAATCAGAAGTTGTGTAACACTTAAAGTAAGAAAAGTCTGAACTTTGTGAATATTAGAAAGATGATATGGACAAGAACGAGAGATAGTACAAACATGGGAAATATCAGTATCAAGAAAAATACCAAGATTATGGGCATCCGAGGAAATAGGCAGACGAGAAGGAGGAAACAAGACAACAGAGGGAAGGGAACATAGAGGAATAGTGGAAGCTGGGAAAAAGAGAACTTCAATTTGTGATCCATTAAGAACAAGAACAGTATAAGAAAGGTCTTAATAGCACAAAGGCAGATGAAAGATTACTGTGAATAACAGGTGTGACAGAAGAGAAATACAACAAGAGCTGGGTATCATCAGCATACAAATGGTGAGATAAACCAAAAGAAGAAATTATAGCAGGAAGAGGGGAGGTGTAAAGAGAAAAAATAAAAGGACCAAAATAAGAATCCTAGGCAACAAGATGAAGAAGAGGAGCAGGCGCCAGCCAATGAAACAGAGTAAGTGTGGTTAGATAAATAAGAGTGAAACCACGATAGACCAGATCCAGAAAATCCATAGGAAGAAAGAGACTGCAAGAGTAACACATGATCCACCATGTAAAAAGCAGCAGAAAGATCCAATAGTATAAGAATAGACGAGTGTGTAGAATAACGTGCAGTAAGCAAACAATCACAAACAGGAACAAAAGCAGTTTCAGTAGAATGGAGAGGTCGAAACCCAGACTGAACGTGGGGAAGAATAGAGTTTTCAATAACAAAAGAGGAGACCTGACAATAGACAATTTGTTCCGGAAGCTTTGCAAGATAAGGAATAAAGGGAATAGAATGGACGTTAGAAGGTGAGGATGGATCTAAAGAAGTTTTTTCAGAATAGGAAGGATAGAAGAATGCTTGAATGAAAGAGGCAACATGGAAGTATGAAGACAAATAGTAAAAAGACTATGAGAATAAGAGATGAGGGAATGGGGCCATTAGCAATAGGGTGGGCCCGTGAGAGAAGCAAGGAAAAATCTGAATTGAAAATCAGAGAGAAAGAGGCAGTAGCCATTGATAATGGAAGTAGGGAATGAGAAGAAGAAATTGAGGATCGAGTAATCACGGTGCAAATGATAGACACTTTCGAAGTAAAATAAGTAGCAAATTCAAGAGCATCTAAAGTAGAGTTGAGTGAATATCCAATAGTGTTGGAATAGATAGTATGGACATGAAAGGTGTGTGGTGAAGTTTCAGTCATATCGCTGTGAGAAAAGCCATGTCATTTGTGTGTGTCTGTGTGTGTGTGTGTGTGTGTGTTGAAAAAGTCAATATTGTGTGATTTCCCAGGTGCAAAGTGGCAGCTGTTGAATTTGCAGGTGTATGTAAATAGTTGTTTTTGTGGTGCTGTAGTGTTTTCTTGATTCTAATGTTGTGTCATGATGGCACTTAGAGGCACCCAGAGGGCAGCAGGGAGTACACAATGATATAGAAAAAGAGATATACTACAACTTTTAGCTATGCTCTTTGCACTGGTTGCCCAGCCGATTGGCTGCCCGCAGGAAGCAGCTCAATTCCCAAGCAGAGGTGAACATATTTGAGCAGGAAACCGATATAAATAGAGCAGAAACAGAAGGTGGAAGCAACGGGATGCAAAGTAGGGTGTTGAGGATAGCTCAACTTAGAAAGGTGGGCAGAAGTGGCGGGAGGGGTGTAGCATGCCATAGGATGGCATGGTGATTACTTCCTGATAGTGTCATACCATTCATTCTCAAAACAGCAGCCGCTGGAATTGCTTAAACTTAAAGTTTCATAATAAGTAAGACGCCACTCCTGGAGCACCATACTGTGCTGTCCATGCTCTGCATTCTGCCGGCAAGATCCCACACTTGTAATGTTCGAATGTGATTTTTCTATTGACCGTGTGTGGTCTCGGTTAGTGTGGGGCCATAATATTTCACTTATTTTATCCTTGTATCAATTTTTATTATGTGTTTCTGTTCTTATACAGTGAGAATTGAATATTTCCTATTTTCTTTTGTATGTTTCTGTATAAATGTGTCTACATTTGTGTAAGGTTGCTTCGGCAACTAAAATCGCAAAATTCCACAGTAAAGCTGAATAATATTTACTACCAACATGTGTTTGTAACGTGTGTCACTTAATCAAATACACCTTGATTGTGAAGAGAGCTGACACATGGCCCTTTTTTACTTGTAATGATAAAAATGATAATGATGTGTTATTTATATATCGGCTTAATCCAAAGTGCTTTACAGAGCCTATATTTACATACAATATCACCCAACCGAAATTGGTACTCTATTATATAATGTCACTCATGTTTTCATGAAATAGAAATGTGTAGTGACTCTGTGATTATACGGGTCACTGTTTATTATCACACCAACATTTCTGAAAAAGAAGCAATTAAACTGCAGTGGCCATATGTGACGAAAAGACTTCGGCTCTGTAGGAGTACAGGAATGAGCAGTAGCTAAAATGCCTCCTCAGCCCTGCATATGAACATACTAACAGTGATCCCAATCTTAAAGATAAAACAGGCACAGTTACAAGATGTACCTCCTTCACCATTTTTGGTAACATGGGCTGAGGAAAGGCCATACTCTTAGAAGGGGTGTGAAATGAACAGCAATAGTACAACTGTTTCAACATAACCTAATTAAAAAATCAATCATGCAACTACTTATTAAAATACTTTAAAATACTAACCTCTGTTAAAGAAGGCAGACCATTCAGAAAAGGAATGTATAAGCTCCACTAGCTCCCAATCCACCAATCCAAGATAGGATTAATTTCAAAATCCTCACCCTCACACACAAATGTCTCACTAACAACGAACCTGCCTACCTCAGCAACCCGATCTGCAAAACCCAATCCAGCAGACCAACACGGTCTTCATATGCCAACCTCATTGCGACACCAAGATTCAAATGACAGAAAGCCAGTGTCTCAAGCTTCCCTGTAAATGCAGCTAAAACATGGAACACCTTCTGACACAACTGAGAAATTACACTTCTTTATGATCATTCTGAAAAAGTCTAAACACTCGCTTATCCAGCCTAGACTCACAACAATAAGCACTGAAATCTACCAACAATTCAATCTAGACCCATCCTATGCACCAAAGTCCAACAGCAATTCTGGCTCCCGCTCCTCACTGGGGGGGGGCTGTCAGCGGACGAACTGTACAGTGGGGCTGTCCCACTGTACAGTTTGTCCGCTGTAACGTGATGTGCATGACTATATCTAAGTAAATAATGTACCTATGCTTTTGTTTAACTGTGATTGTAACAGCCTAACTGTAAATGCATTACGGTAGCACAAAACTGTAAGTGTGCTAACTTTGATTTCCTTCTGTCAAACTGCAACCGTACGAATGTAGCACCAAATGTAACCAAGTTCTTTAAGTTCCAGCACCTAGATGCCTAGGGGCTTTGAGCGCTTTACAAATGTTCAAATAAATAAATAAATAAGCACTCACTAGGGTCGCAGAAATTAACCAAAAAGACGGGGGATCTCAGTAGTGCTTGATTCTAATTCTTAGGTGGTTCAACAACCTTAAACCAAGCTTCAAGATGCAATTCTTGAGGGTCAAACCCGGTTCATCACTATGATCCCAGCAGTGAGTCAGCAACAAGTTGGTTTCGGGTGGTGCTCCATGAGGTTTTAAAGGTAGCATCAAGGAATGCAGGTCAAAGGATCACAAGCATGATTTGAAACAATGAGTAAAACTGGTCCGGATTGGATTAATGAGTCATAAGAGTCTTCAGTGTTTTCAGTCAAATTGCAATGCAAAGTCCTGGTGGTTCCATTCTTGGTTCTATAACATGCTGGTTTGAAGTCATCTGCAAGGTGCTCTGAGACCTGAGCTAGACAAGTTACAATGCTCTGTTGGTGCAATACGGTGTCGAAGAGATTTGATGGATGCAAGCATTTCGAAGATTAGAAGTGAGTGCCAAAGTCTGCACTGCAGGTTCTGCTGTTTTGAAAGTGACAAACATAGTTTGAATTCAGTTCAAGTTTGTTTTAGGATGGAAAACTAGACACCTGGCTGCTTTGGCTTCTCAGTAGGCATTGAGACCGACTGCAACGGGATCCATGATAAGGTGAGTCATTTTCAGTTTCTACTCCCTTAGCCTTGGGAGATTTGCTAGCAGATTGCTAGGCCTTGTTCCTCAGAAAGGACATCCCTACTGTGCCCTGGGGATGGGCAGTGAGCAGAGAAGTCATCTGCCTTGGGCTACCAGTCTTCACCTTTGGCAGAGTGCTTTGGAAAGACTGATCTCCAAACAGGATGCAGATAAAGTCTTCCTGGTGTTCTTAAAGCTCCAAATGGGAATCAAATAAAGAGTGAGAGACACCCTCTTGTATAGGTCAAAGGCCACTGTGGATTGGATGAAAGCAAGCCTGCCTTAAGTGGCCCATACCTGAACCTAACACAAGTGACCCTTGCTTCTGATTTCATACCCAGAGTGCCTTGTTCTGCAAGTCAAGGGGGCTGGAATGAAAGGAATTCCCACAGCAAACAAAGATTTCGGAACCATTGTAACTGCAAATGTGTGTTCTCTGACTGCCCTACCTCTGGCCATCTGTCATACTACAGCTTCAAGGGCTGTCAGTTGTGGCACTCTCTTAGTGTGAGGAACACACACAATGTGAGAAAGGCCTTTGAAATGAAAATGCCTCTGTGAAACCAGGCTCCCATGACATCTCCTGATGGGAGCTACAGGGAGTGGAATGGTGGAGTGCCCAAGCCTTCAAGAGGGCCAACAGAAGCAGGCATCATGTTGTGTGTCCCATTCACTAGAATGCAGGCAGTCAGGCTATCTGGATTCTATATAGCCACTCATAGCTGGTCTGCTCTGACAGGGTTGACATAGGTATGAATTCCATATGATGTGCTTGGATAGTTATGTGAACTATCAGACACCATACCAACACCTAGGTAAGGCTTATGTTTCAGATTTACCCTGCCACCAGGTGGTAGTTTATCATATGTGTTATGGTATTTTGAATCCGAGGTGCTGAAGTTAATCCAGCCTCTGCCTGCAGGGGATTGTGTTCCAGCAGCTGTCAAAATGGTGCACATAACCTTTGAACCTGCTCTGTACCATGGAGAGCTGGTTGTACAGCTCTGACAGGAGAATGGTGCCACTAGGCACATGTGTTTACTATGTGTTTGGCATGGAGTGGTAAGCCTGGTTAGCAGTTCACCCTTTCTTGAATGGATAACTTGCATCATGTTATTATTAATACAAATCAAAAACACCAGGTGGCAATCACTTACATTAAATATTTAAGGGCCCATTACTTTATACACATGTAAAAACCTTCCTTGAATTTACTAATCAATATTCTAATAAGAGATTCTTCCTTATGTATACAGAAAACAGGTGATGAATCTCGAAGAATGAATGCATTAACTACAATAGCCATTAAGCATAGTCTTGCTTTTCCTTGTCAGCGTCCTTACACTCTGACAGAGTCAGCCTTTAACCGAGAGCCCCTTGTAGCATCGTCCCCCACTGGTATAAATATAGTACCCGACCTAGATACCTCCTGGCAATATCCAAAGAGATTGGTGGACGGTCCCCAGTGAGGGAGAAGTGGGTTTCTCGGAATGTGAATAGGAAAGCAGGACTCTGAATAATGAAGATTACTGGTAAGTTATCCATGAATTAGCACCCCATCCTCCTCTACTTCCTAACCCCAGTCAATACAATATGAAGATTACACAAGCTGTGCTGTATCGGCCAAACTCTATGCCAAGAATAAAATGTAGAGCTAGTATACTGCAAAATCCAGTGTACTTTCCTTCAAAATCCACACATTCAAGCATCAACAGCTTGAAACCAGGGTGAAGGATCCCCTGACCCCCTGTTAGCCAGAATCACATTCAGTACCCTTTTGGAACACTACATGCAATTAAGACTACAAGTGTAAGTACAATTTCGCCTTTGGTACAAGCCTGTACTGCACAGTAAAGTGGTAGCGATGGCTGAGCAGCCAGACTTATCTCAAGAGTTGAAGTGAGCAGTAGAACAAATTACAGAAAGGACCAACAAATACAGTTTTTTTAATTTTTGTATTTATTACATTTGTTACTCGCCCAGACCCGAGGGTATCACGGCGAGATTGGAGGCATCTTATCACATATCTTATACAATGTTACAATGCATCAAAACAGTGAATAGCAGTTCTTTTAAAACTTGTGTTGCAGGCCTGAGGGGCTGCTGGGCATACAAATAGGCCATTATATCAGCATTTGGTATTGCAATTAGTAAATCAGGTATGTCAGGGGTGTTCTGGTGCTATGGTTAATTGGGAGTAGCTGAATTTAGTATTTGTTGAACAACCATGTTTTCAGCGCATTTTTGAATCCTGTTAGTGTGTCCTTATTTTTAACGCTAAGTGGTAAAACATTCCATTGAGTCGGGGCTAGGACTTTGAAGCTACGTCCTCCTGCTCTCTTGTATTTATATTGCGGTACTTCCAAGAGAGCCAGTTTATTGGATCTAAGTGTCCTGCAGGGAGTTTTTTTCTTGATAGTATTGTTAAGGTAGCTAGGCACTTTATTTGTGATGCATTTATGAACGACACTAAGTGTTTTGAAAATGATTCTGGCTTCAGTTGGCAGCCACTGATTTTCTCGCCTGATGTTGGTTATATGTTCAGATTTCTTTAAACCTAATGCTGCTCTGAGGGCTTTGCTCTGCAGTAATTGTATCTTATTGATGTTAGTTTTGGATGTTTCTAAAAAAAGGATGTTGCAATAGCCCAGTTTTGTTAAGATGAGCGCTCTAGCCAAGGTAATGCAGTTTGTAGGCGTAAGGAATTGGCAGCTGAGTGCGATAAGTTTAGCTGTGTATGCTCTAGAGGAGGAGAGGGCTAATATTTGTTTATGCATAGTGAGGTTGGCGTCTATATATACTCCAAGAGTTTTGACTTGCTTGAGTACTGGGATCTGTGTCCCGTCTATGTTGATGTGTGAATAGTCTGGATGGAGGGTGCTTATTCTTTTTTGTGAGCCCACAATGAGAACCTCTGTTTTCTCATCGTTAAGACAAAGGGTGTTTAGGACCATCCAATTTTTAATTATGGCGTAGACTTTATTGATGGTATGGGTGTCTTGGGTTTAGTCCCCTGTAATAGGGATGTGGATCTGGGTGTCATCTAAAAAGTTTGTGTAGATGACACCCATATCGTTAAGGGCTGAGAAAAGGAGTTTTGTACATGCATTATAGAGGGTGGGGGAGAGGCAGGATCCCTGGTGAACTCCTATAGGAACTGCTATAGGGTCAGCTGCATTATTTCCGATGGCAACTCTGGATGTTCTATCCGATAAAAAGGATTTAATCCAGAGAGTGGCGTTGTTTGAGAAGTTGAAGTCTTTGGTCTACCAGGTCGAATGCTGCTGATAGGTCCAGCAACAATAGGGTAGCCATTTTTCCTGTATCTCTGATGGTGTCTAATTGGATTTTCAGATCCAAGAGAGCCGTCTCAGTACTGTGGTTAGGCCTGAAACCATATTCTCTGGCCCCTAATAGGTTGTTTTGTTTCAGGTGGGTTTGTATTTGGTTACAAGCTATTTTATCAATGATTTTGAGTAAGAAGGGGACAGTCGTTATAGGCCGGTAATTTGTAGGGTCTAATGGATCTAGTGTGGGCTTTTTTAGTAGCGACCCACGCTTCTTTGATTCTAGCTGGGACCAGATTAGTATTGAAAGAGGTGTTCACGAAATTAGTGATTATGGGTGTGAGGGTAGGGGCGCACAGTTTAACTAGATGTGCTGGGAAGTTGTCTCCTTTAGAGTTTGATGTTTTGGGGTTTGGTTATAGTACTTTGTACTACATCTTGGGAGACTGGGGTGAAATTAAAGGAGGGAGTAGTGTTTCCTGTGTGCTTGGTAATTTGGTTCGACGAGGGGTGTTTGTCAGATAGGAGATTTCTTTTGGAGATCATTTTGTTTTGTAATAGTTTGATTTTATTGGCAAGAGCATCTTGAATGGTGTTGCACCATTCTTTACTTGGTTGGACAGAGTTAATGATGGGGATAGGGTTTTCCAGCTCTTTACGTATGGTGAATAACTCTTTTGTATCAGAGGAGGCATTTCTGATTATGGTATTAAGGGCATCTGCTTTATGAGCAATGATGGCTGCTTTATAAGTTTTATTTGCGGTATTGAAGGCGTCCCTGGCTTCTGGAGTGTGGTTTTATTTAGACGGTGTTCAAGCGATCGTTTAATCAGGCTAAGAGAAACTAGTTCCACATTAAACCAGAAGGAGTATTTTTTGACCTTACGTTTGGTTTTGTTGACACAAGGAGCCAAGGTGTCTATTGTGTTAGTGAGGCATTTGTGGTAAGAGTCAGCCAAAGTACAGGGGTTCTCATTTTTGATACTTTTGTCGTTGAGGTTGAGTGCTAGCAATGGGTTAAGATTTTCTGCTGAGAGTTTACGGATATTTCTGGTTACATAAGATTCCGCTATAGTAGTTTTGGGTGGGTTTGGTTAATTGCACAGGATAAAGAAATGTACACCGTGATGGTCTGACCAGGGTACTACGTTAATGGATCTATGGAAACTGTGGTATTGAGTGGTAGTATCCAGTCTAATATTCTCCCTTTCGTGTGGGTAGGGGCGTTCACAAGTTGTGTGAATGCCATGTCTTTTAATGCGCTGTATAGTGCTTCTGCTTTATAGTCTTGGGTGTTGTTATTTTGATTGATATTTTATTTCTATCGTGCTCATTCAGAGCGCAACAAGGCAAGGGAGGGTAACAGGGGAGAACAAAACAGCGATCTTACTAGGCCCAGTGACATTGAGAATGCGCAAGTGCATGGGAGAGGGGGAGGGGGAAAAGTGCATGGAAGGAAGGATCCTAGGTTCAAGTCATCAAGGGCAATACATTGTGTGTTAGGTTTAATGAGTGGCTTTCGTAGTAAGGGTATGTCTGATTCCGGCTGAGATTTAGTATTAGGTGCTCTGTAGATGGATATTATGTTTATAGTAGATTTAGGGTTCATAGCTAGTTTGGCTAGTAGGATTTCGTACCCGTCTGGGTTCTCTATGGGACAGGCTCTTATTTTGAGTTGGGTTTTCGCAATAATAGCTACTCCCCCACCTACTGATTTAATTCTGTCCGTCCTGAGGATAGTGTAATCCGGTGGAATGGCAATGGTAAGTGATGGTCCGGAGGCTTGGTGGAGCCAGGTTTCAGTCACTATAAGTAGGTCGAGTTGTTGATCAATAATGTAATCATGTATTTCTATGGCATGTGCAGCTATGGAGCATGCATTAATGAGGGCTGCTTTGAGGTGCATAGAGAGGGGTGGCGGTAGGACTAAAGGAGATGGGTATGTGTTGGTGGTCCCTGCATTGATGATTTGTTGTTTGGTAGTGATAATCATTTTGGAAGGTTTGGTTTGGAAGGCTGGTGATAATAAACTACCTATGGTGGCAGAAGTGGCAGAAGCCCGTCTGCTAGGGCGATTTGTAAATCGGGGTCTGAGTCTTTGGGTTCTAATGATACCTTGTAGTGGATCTGTTTTATTTGCTTAGCTGTAGTGTAATCCATGACTGGACACCAAGGAGAGATGTAGGTCCGTGATCCAAGTCTAGCATATCTGAGTGTACTAAGGAACGGGAAGGTCATATTAGTCAATTTATTGGTAATGATTGTGAGCTGTTTGTTGGCAGTTTGTGGCTTTTGGGTCGATATACTGTTAGTTTGATTGTTGATCTGGTGGTGATACTGGGGAAAAGGATTGGTGTGTGGTAAGAAAGGCATAGGACAGTGTATGGGGTGGTGACGGGCACATGCTGCTCTGGAGAGGCCTGTAAGGATATTTGGCGTGTTACAGCACAGAGTACAGCACTACTGCACAGGTAGCAATTTTTTTTTATGCAGCACCACCACATGGGTGCGGTGCATTGCTATATGTGTTACCAGATTAACATGGAAAGACAGGCTATTCAGTCAAAAACGATTTTAACATATAAGATGCAAATCTATTTTTACAGTTAAAAGCACACATGCACATTCAAAAATGCACACTATTTTTCACCTGAAATGCCTATGGTGCAAGAGACACATTTGAAAATTAATAACTAACATTATTCATAACTAACCTGACTAATACAACTGCATTTAACATAACCCACTAATAAAAATGTGTCTCCACTGCAGAAATAGGCCTACTCTGAAAGTGAACTTTTAAACGCACATTCATTTTTTTCTTTTTCTCTGCTGCTCTGTCCACATAACTCAGGAAGCCAAGGGCTCGAAGGTACAGGAAATCAGTTGGTTACAAATGGTTACTGTAAAAAGGAGCCATTGTGTAGAGAGGGAGGATGTGGCATGATTAATTTCTGATTGGAGCAGCGTCATAGCAAGTATCATGCTAGAGGCAGTGATGAGGGTTTTGCTGGGGGGAGTTTGAAGAGAGGGGGAGGACAGTCGGGATTTGGAGAGCTGGGAGAAGGACCTGTTTTCCTGGTTGGAGCATTTCTGATGAAAAAGCTGAGAGTTCCAGGCAATAACCCCGGTTTGAGAACGAAAGACGCTTGTTTTCACCGGGGTTAATCTTCAAGGGAGCCACATTCAGAAAGAGAACAGCTGAAGAAAACTCAGGCTGAACAGATAAGGTAATTACAGAAGTGTGGGGGCTGAGTGTGTACGAGAATATTCAGTCAGTGTAGGAAAGGAGATTCCTGTGCTTTAATCACATGTTAATGTTGCAAATTGAGTTCTTGTCTCCGCCACTCTCTTTTCAGTGTATCACAGACAATTCTGTTACTATGCTATTTTATTTATTTCTGTAAAGAGTGAGATTGTGTTTAAATGCAACTTTTATAATACAGAAAAATATTTGAAAGCAGACGGGTGGTGTGTTTAATATTTACCAATACAGTGCTGATGATGTGGGGAGATTTTTAAACAGTGCAATTGTCATTTTAAGACAGATGTGTGCATGATCATATTCAGTATGGACAGTTGTGAGTGACTGTTTGTAACATAGCTCGTTGGAGGTACATGAGCCAACGGGAAGAGAGACTCTCTGGACATAGTTCCCTACCGTATATAAGGTAGTGGAAATTACCACAAAATTACCACATATAGCTCACTGTCGTAAATAAGTCAGTGAGATTGCCCATGGTGGCACACTAACACTAACACTGAAAATGTGGTATTCCTGAAATGTAGGCCTGAGGTTTCTCTAGTAATCACAAGAACAATCTAAACAAAAACAAGGGATTCTGGATGTTGGGGCCACAAATAGAACAAAGGAATTATGCTCGCCACTATAACCACGCAAATCAACCACGTTTACCACCTAAATATGTCTGAGCTCTGAAATAACGCACTGTATTATTGTTATGTGTGATCCAATATGAATATAGAGAGTGATTATTGCTAAAGGTATTCTGGCGGTAAGAAAATACCGCAAAGCCCCAAATGTCCACAAAATACCCTACATATTTATGGTGCGTTGCAGGCCGGGAAAGTGATCATAGAGTACCTACTGGGCGTGGCAAGCGTGTCTCACACTGCCATTTGCACATTAAAGGGAACCCATTTTATAATAGCAGTGTGCCACTAAAAACGAATTTCAGAATGTCACAAAGGGAAACCACATTCTCAGATCTAGTGCAATATTTAGAGGCAAAGTTGTTTGCACATGGGAATTGGTCGTCGAATAGCACGTTAGAATGGAGTAACCGCATTCAGGGTGAGGTGCAGAAAGAAAAACTAGACAATATTTTTGCAGAAGGCAGCATAATTCAGGTCTGCCTTACAAGATTATTGAATGCAGCCGATAAAAGTGCAGAGAAAGACTGTTTAATACGGCTATGCGGCAAAATATGGTTTATTTTAAACAAGTCCCTGCGAATGCAAGAGAATGACCCTCAGCTAATTAACAGGTTAAAGACTGAATTAGATGGGGCAAGTAAAAATCAGGAAATGTTGAGAGCAGAATTGGATGTATGCCAAAAAGACATGCAGTTAAAATGCAGAGACTTTGATACTCAGTTATCCAAAAGCAAGAAACAATTTGAGGATAGTGAGCAAGAATTGGGACACTTAAAAGCCTTAGTGGATCAAATTAGACAGGATAAAGATGAGGTTGTTTCAGAAATGCAGATTTTACAAAAAGAACATTGTGAAAAAGAATGTGATCTCCAGAGCGCAGAACAAGAAATGATTAAAATGATTCAAGAAAGAGACAAGACAAATAAAGAGTTCAATGAATGCCAAATGCAAATGTGCGACATGCAGGAGGTGATTAATAAGATGAGTGGTGAAAACAACTATTTGCAAGATGAAGCCAACATACTCCTTAAAAAGTGTAAGGACTTAGAACAGCAAATGTGCATTCCCAGGTCCCAGGAGAGGCGGCAGGGTACCACATTCAATGGAGTGGAGGTGAATTCTAGCTCTGCCCAAAGAGCTAGTGCTCCAGTGACTGGGCCGGTGACTGAACTTGGTTGCAGCGCCCTTGGGGGATTTGATACTCCCATTGGGGGCAGCCACCAATATCATACACCTGAAAACAGGATTGAATCACAAAAAAGTGCAATTCCATGCATTGCAACAAATAGCCCCATAAAAATAATGAAATCCATTAAAGCCCTGATCAAACCATTTAAAAAGGGAGGTGAATGCTGCATTGAGGATCATTTAGAAGCGGTGCAGGACATTTTTAAAGCACTCCAGATACCTAAGGAACAGTACAGACAATATTTTCATTTAACTTTAGATGCCCCGACGGCCAGCATCATAAGGGGATTAAATGAACAGCAGAATATGACATGGTTGGAGTTTGAAAAAGAAATTAGGCGTCATTTTTCTCCTTTTCAGTCATTGCAGGAGGCAAAGAAAGTTGCCTACACAATTACTGCTGGACCTAATACATCCACTCGCCAATTTTTACAAGACTTAAAAAGAGCATTTTCTCGCTTTGATGTATCTTTTGACTCAAACTCCAATGAGTTTAAAACTGCATACTTCTATGGGCTACAGAAAGACATCATATCCCAATTGGTCCGTGAATTTGACCGTGACAAGTCCCTTGAATGGATTGTACATCAAAGCACAAAACTATATGAGGTACTTTATTGTCAGGGTAGAGAAAGTGATAAAATGAAAGATACTAGACCTAAATCTAAAGAACCCTCAGCCACAGTAATGGAAATCAGGTCAGCCAAAATGTCCCTTGAGTCTGCTCAAAGCCAAGGTAAAAATAATGTGACACCTGAACAAAGGGGTAATCAACAAAGATCGCCATTTCCTGTACCAATGTTCCAATCACATGATCCTAGTAATAGAGAGAGCTACATCAGCCCTAGGTATTTAGGGGACAGACCCCGGGTAGGATATCGGCCTGACATGGCAGGTATGAACAATAACCAGAGACAAAATCAAGATCAAAGAAATGATGGTCCCTACCAGTCATTGGGGACACAGAGCAGATTTGATCCCAA
The DNA here is from genome assembly GCF_040938575.1 of Ambystoma mexicanum. Lineage (NCBI taxonomy): Eukaryota > Metazoa > Chordata > Amphibia > Caudata > Ambystomatidae > Ambystoma > Ambystoma mexicanum. Next base: position 1,503,940,731 of record NC_090937.1, on the reverse strand, counting down.
CACCATGATATATGGTAATCAGGATAGGTCCCGATATGTGGATCGATTTACTGATAATGGAAATCAACCTAGGGGCCAGTACCCACAATCTGAGAGACAGGACATGAGGCAAAACGTGAACTACAATCCACGCCAGTACAATGATTCCCCACCAGGGGATTATAATCAAAGGATGGGTGCAACCCGCTCCCCTCCACAAATGAATCAAGAGTTCAGAAACCATCCCAACCGACATCATTCACCTGAGAGGTATCAGAATAGATCCAATCAAGGGGAAAACAACCAATATCGACCTAGACCACAGAAAGAGGATCCTAGAGAGATGGAAAGGTTCCAGTGCCTTGATGCCCAAGTGAAAATGTTAGCTGAGCAAATAGGAAAGCTCTGTACAGCGCAAAAAAAACCTTCCAAAGAGGGGGCTGATGGCCATAGCAATGACCGGGGGGCTTCCGAAAAGTGACTAAGTACTCATGATAACTGCAGTGCCAAAATGACAGATTGCTCTGATATAATTTTGCATAACGACTCTGAGATGCCTAATGGATTAAATGTGAAAATGCCAGTAAATGAACTTGTGACAGAAAGTGCAAATAATTCTAAAAAAGAGGTACGGTTTAACCTAGAGCTAAATAAAACAGTAAAGATTTGTACAAATGAAAAAGAAACATTAGGAATTCCAAAAGAAAAAAGGGACTTAAGAAAAATGACTCATGCATGGGGAATACCAGTGGACAGGGAGTAAGTGGGGATGCTATAGCTCCTTCCCTGGGCAAGCAAAACAATGACCAAACACAGACAGAAAAAGGAAATACTCACAAGGAGGGTACAAGTCAATCACCTGAAGAATGTTTTGAGCCACATATTTTTAAAGAGGCTGAAAGGGCTGGTATCACACTAAATGATCACAAATGCACAGAATAAAAAAATGACAAATTGATGAATGATGTTGTTACACATGTTCAGTTGGAAGGTTGTAATGTGGTCTCTGATGTTACCCAGATGGCCACACTCCAAAAAACCTCTGATCATGGAGAAATGGATAAAGTCTCTCGCGCAGAAATGGGTAAAAAGGAGGGAAAAATGTCTTTCCATTTACCAATGTGTTTAGCCAAAAGTGAAAAAGACCTGAGAAAGGTGAGCCCTGAAATCAGTAAGAATTCACATTTCTTATGTGTATTAGAGGAAGTTGAGGACAGATATTATGCACCCATCACTGTAGAAGAAAAATGCCACACCTTTGCTATGATTGACACTGGCGCACAGGCCACAATTATGTCCAAGGAGCTGGTAAAGAGTATCAATGAAGGGAGACCCCCACGGAGTCAGATCACAGTAAAGGAAAATCAAGGCCCAGTGCATAACTTTAATGGGGAGGAGGTGCCCATCATAGGTGTAACTGAGGTTGACATAAAAATAGGAAAGCACAGAATGAAACAAGAGGTATTGATCACATCTATTTGTGAAATTCCATTTCTGATGGGGATAGATTGCCTGAAAAGATTGTCTCCTCTAATAGATGGGGTGAATGGAGTGCTGTGGTCCTTAACCAAAAAACCATTGAGGCCTAAGAAACTAAAATCACAAAACAGCAATATAAATGAATGTCACACCGTTGCCAAAACAAATGATGCTGTGGAGGTATATCTCCAGAATAGCTGCATACCTAGTGTCACTGTTATATTAATGTGTCAAGACAAAATGCAGAGCGACAATGAAAAACTACCTGTACAAATATACTTGGACCCAAGGAAAAATTGGCAGACTGCCATAGATGAGCACACATTACGTTTTTATTTAAAAGAGAAAACATGCAAACAGAATATTACTCCTAAAACAGATTCAGAAAAACACATTACCACTCTGGCAGAAATACACATGGAAGATGAGCAACCATGGGTTCATGTTGGTATAAATGACTATTTTAAAACAATAAAAGCCACTTTAGCGCTTGAACATGAAAAGAGTTTCATTAATGAGAAATTGTTGCAAAAAATAATGGAGAGGGAAGAAATCCCGAGATTTAGGATTAAAAACCAATATGTTTCTGGCTTGGACAGTCCAGACTTTGAAAACCGAATTGCAGGCAGATGCATGCTTAAAATTAGCATTGGGCAGAAAACAATTTACCATAATGTATGGATAGTGAGTGGAGCACAAAATGAATTTTACATGGGAAATGACATCATGCACAGAATGTGTATGGTGTTAGATTTCCTTAATCAAAAAATATGGTCACGCCTAGGTGGTCCGGCACCTGAATTTGAAGACAAAAGAAGGGCTTATCATTGTGCACAACTGGTTCCTTATGCAATCGAATTACAAATGAGGAAAGATACTATTATTCCTGCATTTACAAAACAGTTTGCAATAACACTGAAATGCAAAAATGGACAGCAGATGAAAGGCTCTGATGCATTTGTATGCCTGAATGAATCCATAAAACAGCAAGGCCTGGATTATGAATACATTCCATTGGTAGATATTGGTGAAGGATCTGTAAAAATTATGGTAAATAATAAAGGTTGTCAGGATATTCATTTAGAGGAAAACTCCCGATTAGGAATGGCCATACAAAAATCACATTATACGGCAGATTTAAATAACATGGTGATTGGAAATTCCTGAAAAGTATGTAGATGCCAAGGGTGAGTTGCCAGAACACCTGGACTCTCAGCCCAAAAGAATATTTAAAATTCATTCTGTGTATCCTTATGATTCAAATGAGACAGTGTGCTGCCATCAAGAGGATTGCATAATATTTAATTTAAATGAAAATGAAACAGAAAATCAGCCCATTGAAGTGGAAGCTGATATGCCAAAATATTTAAAAGTGGCAGCTTTACAAAAAGACACAGCCACACAGTTAGAGGAAAGCGCTGAGATTCCCTTACCAGAAGATTTTCCAGAATTTTCCAAAATGGTAGAAGAACAGATCTCCTTAGCGAATGCGTGTGAAAGCAATGAAGAGAGGGACAATCTGAGGGATATATTTATGGAGTTTAAGGATGTATTTGCAAAAGATGCTTATGATTGTGGTTTAACTGATTTACCTGTGGCCACACTACCAGAAGGGTGTAGCAGAAATCCAGTGTTTGTACGCCAGTATAGACTACCGCTGGCATGTTTAGAATCATTGGCAGAGATTATTAAAAATTTGGAATCGCGGGGAATCATCAGGCCCATTCATAGCACATCCAATACACCTATTTTAGGTGTGTTAAAGCCAAATGGTCAATGGCGGCTGTGTGCAGACTTGAGAGAGTTAAATAAAAGAGTACCAGTATCTAGATGGCCACTGCCATTCATTGATCAGGGCCTAGCTCAGGTACATGGTTCAAATGTATTTACCACATTAGATCTCACCTCTGGATATTGGTGCGTGCCATTGGCAGAGGAGATACAACATTTATTTTCCTTTATATTTGACAGGACTCAATATGCCTGGCTTAGAGCTCCGTTCGGGTACATCAATAGTGGGAGTGAATTTGGCATATTTTTGAGAAAGGCCATGCCGGATGCAGCGGAAAGAGGAACAATAGTTTATGTGGACGATGTCCTGATAAAAAATAAAAGCCTGAAAAGCCATTTTGATGAAATAAGACATGTACTTGGCCAATTGCAGAAAGCAGGCGCCAAAGTATCTTTGCAAAAAGCACAATGGTGCAAGAAAAAAGTGAACTTTCTAGGGCATGAAGTGACTGAACATGGGCTAAATCCACAAAAGAAGAAAATAGAGGCCATACAAAGATTAAAAGATCCTAAAAATGTGAAAGGAGTAAAAAGTTTATTAGGGATGACAGGCTATAACAGAAAGTCCATTGAAAATTATGCAGAAATCACTCAACCATTGACTAAACTGCTTAAACTGAATACTCCCTGGAAATGGGAAAAAGAGCAGTCTGATGCAGTGGCTAAATTAAAGGAATGTCTTGTAAAGGCACCATGTTTAGCATACCCCATAAAGGACAGGGATTTCTTTATAGAAATAGGTTTTTCTGAACATTGTATGTCAGCAGTGTTATCACAAAAACACGATTTGAATCACAAAACCATTGCATATGCAAGTAAGGCATTTTCCCAAGTTGAAATGAAATGTAATGAATGTGAAAAGGCCCTATTAACCACTGTGTGGGCGCTACAACATTTCCGCCCCATTGTTCAGGGAGAAAAGGTGATTATTGAAACAAATCACCAACCTTTGCAATTTTTAGAGAGTAAAAGAATTAGATCAGGTAATCTAGCGCAATCCAGAATCACTTCATGGACGCTGGCATTACAAGGTTTTCCCGTAGAAGTGAGATATGGACAAAATAAAAAGAACCCAATTGCTCAAGGGTTAGCTGACTTACATGACTGTGCAGCTGAACAAATACCAAATGAAATGGAAGTAGAAACTAGTTTGCAGGAATTTGAACAATCACCACACAAAGCTTTTGATGAAAAAACATGCAAGGATTTGCCAACTGTATATGTGGATGGTTGTGCTTTTCACATTGAAAATGACAGTAATAAACAGTTAGTGGCAGAAATAGGAAATGTCTGGTTGAAATGTGAAGGTGTCCCCAGTATAGGGATGAGGATTGGAGATAGGAGCAGTCAGGTGGCGGAATTGGCAGCCATTTATAAACCAATTACTACTGCAGTTGATAAAAAGTTCAGTGAAATTGTCCTGGTGACTGATTCCGACTATGCACGGAATAGCTTTGTGGAGTATTTGCCTGGTTGGAAAGCAAGAGGCATGGTTACATACAAAAAAAAGCCACTTAAGCATGGAAAAAATATACAAGCCATAGACAAATTGGTGTCAGAGAATAAGTTAACAATATACTGGAGAAAAATTCGTGGGCATTTAAAAACACCAGGAGAGGATAAGGAGGGAAATGATAAGGCAGACCACCTGGCTAAGATTGGGGCTGTGATGGGAGAATGGCTACCTATTGATTATTTAATGGGTGAAATACAAATTGATGCAGTCACACGTTCTAAAGCACCAAAGGAGGTAGATCAACCGGTGGTGCAGTGGAGTCATGACAAGCCAGACCAAGATTTGATTGAGGCACAAAAGAATGATCACATTTTGGGAATCTATTATAATCATTTGATAGATCCAGAACAAAATTCTTTGACAGAAAATGATTGTATGGGAAAAGAAGAGTTGAGGGTGTTATTAAAGAACAAAACACGAATTAGATTACAGGATGGACTCATGATTAGAGAGTCCATAACAGGACAAATACAGTGGGTAGTACCCCTTTCATTCAGAGGACTAATGCTACACCATGCACATGATGCCATAACTGCAGGCCATAGAGGTTCACAAAAAAACATTAGAAATACTAAAAGATTATGCTTACTGGCCACATATGTCCCAAGATGTGGAATTATATACTAGAGGATGTCTAGTATGCGCCCAATTTAAACCTGCTTCACCAATACATAGAGCACCATTGATGAAAAGAGGCCTAACTCTCCCATGGTCAGATTTGCAAATAGACTATGTAGGACCTTTAAAAAGGTCGAGCAGGGGACACCATTATATTTTGAGTGTGGTATGTTTGATGTCGAAGTGGATTGAATGCATTCCTGCACCAGATTGTAGTGCGCAAACAGCAGCCACATTGCTGGTGAACCATGTGTTCTCAAGGTTTGGGTTGCCACAAAGAATTGAGTCAGACAGAGGAAGTCATTTCACAAGTACTCTAATGAGTAAGGTATGGCAAATACTAGGTGTGAAAAGGAAACTACATATCGCATATCGGGCGGCGTCTTCAGGTACAGTTGAAAGAAGCAATAGGTCTGTTGTGGATATTTTAAAGAAATTTGTGGCAGAAGCAGGTTCCAGCTGGGATGTACGTTTACCGTTGGTTTTGATGGCAATCAGATCAACTCCTGCCAAGGCAACAGGTGTTAGCCCCCATGAGGTCTTGACAGGTAGGAAAATGGTGTTACCACAACACCTACTATACAGAACACATGAGCAGACACTTGTGAGTGCATCCACAGTTCATGAATATATTGATGAACTGAGGAGGCATTTGCAACATGCATTTGCTTTTGTGCAGAGAAATCTGGAAAGAGCTGCTGACAGTGCAAAGTCTTATTATGACAAAAAGACATCAGTAAAGGAATACAGTGTAGGGGATCAGGTGTACAAGTTTCATTTTGGAAAAAGTAAACAGAAAAATTCTAAATTTCTAGCAGCCTGGCAGGGGCCATTTCGAATTATAGATAAGGTCTCTCCTGTAGTTTATAAAATTTTGAAAAATGAAGGTGAAACGGCAATAGAGCAGTTTGTCCACGTAAATCAGATCAAGCCATGCCATACCAGACACGAGATCAGGTGGCTTGAGCATGTAGAAACAGAAAGCCCTGGGGCTGCTGCCCACTGATGCACACAATACAACAGAAAGTCCATTGAACACAAAAAGATTAAATAATTGGGTACAGTCAGGAGGCAGTGACAAAGAAGTTAAAAAGTTGATTGTTATAATGGCACATAAACACTGTAATATATGTAAAAATATATAATATAAAATAAATAAATAAATGAATAAAAAAATATAATGGAAGCTCATGGTTGGTGTGCAGAGACAAAATGTATTAAATATTGAATGCTGTCTTATATGTGCTTGTTTTCTTTTAACTTGTGTTTAATTTCAGAAAAAAAAAAAAAAAAAGACATATTTTTACCAAGCATGTTTTATTTTTGGCAAAAGGGTGAAGTTAGTATTGTGCTATGTACTTAATTTGTTTATTTTCTATTTGATTTAGAAAATTAACATTATTTGGTCGGAGGTTCCGGGATCAGAGCCCACGGGAAACGATGGAGTCCTGGAGCCCACGTGGACGGATTCCGGGAAAGCCCCAAAGAGGGGTGAAGACCAAGGCTGCAAAGCGATCAGCATTGAAGATGATACCGATGATATGGTTAATGATGATGATATTTGGAGGGATCTTCAAGAATTCAGAAGCACAGGTTGTCATTGAACCTGGACCAGCATCTGGTATCGCAGTGGAAGAGGCACCAGGATTCATCATGAGTGATAGAAGGATGATTTTCCAAAATATATACATACCATTGAATCCTGAGATTTTGATTGAAAAACACTTGAACAATACCGGAATTAAGATTGAACAGACTAAAGAGTGGCTGGAAATAAGAAAAGAGGACACTAAGCAGTCAATAAGAGATATATTAATGCAATTGGAAAAAACATTCGTGAATTCAGCAGACATTAAGAAGAAGAGAGGAAAGAGAGGTGCGGTGATGCTCGCGATATCAATGGTAATGTCTATAGTTAGAGCCATAATAGGTACCACAATATCAACAGCCAATTCTATTTCGGTAGGAACACTGAGTACTAAAGCGCAACAACTGAGTATTGACCTAGAAATAATACAAAAAACATTAGATGGAATTAGAGGGGGACTGGATGAACAAGTAAGATTCATAAACGAAACTGCAATCATTCTAAATGAACAAGCGGATGTAATGCAACGGGCGACTAAAATAATACTTAAGCATGACAGAACTTTAAATGAAATATTGAACATAATGAGTCCTGTTGAACGAATTATATGAGAGAAGTTCAAACTGCAGTTTCACAATTGATTCAAGGACATATCCCCTTGTATTTTGTTTCGCAGGATATTATTCGTCAAATGATAGAAAAATTGACCAGGAGGGAAATTGATATAATACAGGTAAAAATTGCATTCGAAATGGGTAATGCAATGCCGTTATATGTGGACTTGGAAAGACTAGAGATCGGATTTTTGCTATGCATCCCATATGTAGCCCCTGAACTTATTTATCAAACGAAGTGGGTACACAACGTGGGATTTTGGCAAGAGGACAAATATATTAAGATTAAGACTCCAGAAGTGGTGGCATTTCAGTCATGGGAACCTGAAGTTTATTTAATACCAAGCCTGGAAACATGTGTAAAATTTAAAGAACAAAATTATATGTGTCCAGGTAAACCGTTTGTTCCTGATGCCACAGATGCTATTTGTGGTTTGAAATCTGACCCAAGTATATCAGAGGGATGTGAAGTGATTATTAGCAATATGGGGAGTGAAGAAATGGCACAGGCTAAGATGGTCAGAGGTAAATGGTTGATCAGCACCTGTTTAAAGAACATGACGGTAGTACATTTAAACCATGGAACATACGTGGTTAAACAGGTGAAATATAATGTTTTTTATTTACAGGTTCCAAAGGATACAATTGTGTCAATTGGGGGGTTAACATTGTTTCATGTAACAAATGATGTTTGGGAAAGCCAAGTGGAAAATATCGATTTTTTTCAAAGGGATACTTTTCCAATAGACCCGGATGTGGAATATTTATTGAATCACAAAGAAAGACATGTTATAAAAATGAATTTGAGAAAAAACAATATTACAATTAGTAATCTGGGGATAATAGAAGTGGAAAGATTTAATTGGGGAACCTGGGGGGAACGCTCAATAGTGAGTTTGGCTGTCCTGGTGCTAATCATGGGTGGATGGTTGATTGTGCTATCAGTAAAAATAAAAATATTACTGATTTTACTAGCTACGTCAGGAAGAGAAAGATATCCCAATACACATGCATTTTAAAAGAAAAAAAAAAGAACAAGTTGTTTTTAGGAATTGGCTTGGATTGTAACCAAGTTCTAAAAACAAAAGGAGGGTATGTAAGGATATTTGGCGTGTTACAGCACAGAGTACAGCACTACTGCACAAGTAGCAATTTTTTTTTATGCAGCACCACCACATGGGTGCGGTGCATTGCTATATGTGTTACCAGATTAACATGGAAAGACAGGCTATTCAGTCAAAAACGATTTTAACATATAAGATGCAAATCTATTTTTACAGTTAAAAGCACACGTGCACATTCAAAAATGCACACTATTTTTCACCTGAAATGCCTATGGTGCAAGAGACACATTTGAAAATTAATAACTAACATTATTCATAACTAACCTGACTAATAAAACTGCATTTAACATAACCCACTAATAAAAATGTGTCTCCACTGCAGAAATAGGCCTACTCTGAAAGTGAACTTTTAAACGCACATTCATTTTTTTCTTTTTCTCTGCTGCTCTGTCCACATAACCCAGGAAGCCAAGGGCTCGAAGGTACAGGAAATCAGTTGGTTACAAATGGTTACTGTAAAAAGGAGCCATTGTGTAGAGAGGGAGGATGTGGCATGATTACTTTCTGATTGGAGCAGCGTCATAGCAAGTATCATGCTAGAGGCAGTGATGAGGGTTTTGCTGGGAGGAGTTTGAAGAGAGGGGGAGGACAGTCGGGATTTGGAGAGCTGGGAGAAGGACCTGTTTTCCTGGTTGGAGCATTTCTGATGAAAAAGCTGAGAGTTCCAGGCAATAACCCCGGTTTGAGAACGAATGACGCTTGTTTTCACCGGGGTTAATCTTCAACGGAGCCACATTCAGAAAGAGAACAGCTGAAGAAAACTCAGGCTGAACAGATAAGGTAATTACAGAAGTGTGGGGGCTGAGTGTGTACGAGAATATTCAGTCAGTGTAGGAAAGGAGATTCCTGTGCTTTAATCACATGTTAATGTTGCAAATTGAGTTCTTGTCTCCGCCACTCTCTTTTCAGTGTATCACAGACAATGCTGTTACTGTGCTATTTTATTTATTTCTGTAAAGAGTGAGATCGTGTTTAAATGCAACTTTTATAATACAGAAAAATATTTGAAAGCAGACGGGTGGTGTGTTTTATATTTACCAATACAGTGCTGATGATGTGGGGAGATTTTTAAACATTGCAATTGTCATTTTAAGACAGATGTGTGCATGATCATATTCAGTATGGACAGTTGTGAGTGACTGTTTGTAACATAGCCCGTTGGAGGTACATGAGCCAACGGGAAGAGAGACTCTCTGGACATAGTTCCCTACCGTATATAAGGTAGTCTGTCGTAAATAAGTCAGTGAGATCGCCCATGGTGGCACACTAACACTAACACTGAAAATGTGGTATTCCTGAAATGTAGGCCTGAGGTTTCTCTAGTAATCACAAGAACAATCTAAACAAAAACAAGGGATTCTGGATGTTGGGGCCACAAATAGAACAAAGGAATTATGCTCGCCACTATAACCACGCAAATCAACCACGTTTACCACCTAAATATGTCTGAGCTCTGAAATATCGCACTGTATTATTGTTATGTGTGATCCAATATGAATATAGAGAGTGATTATTGCTAAAGGTATTCTGGCGGTAAGAAAATACTGCAAAGCCCCAAATATCCACAAAATACCCTACAGGCCATTATCATGGGTAATGAAGTGGGAGCCTTTACAGGGCAATTCACGTGGTACAATGCAAAAGGGGAACATTGTAAACAATAACCAGCCTGGCATGGTTTAATTGAGTTTGGAGGGCTCGGCGTCTGCTGTCTGTAGGGTGGCTAATGACAACACTTATGGAGAGAGGGCTGGACAGGTAGTAGCGCTAAATAGTTCACGAAGTCATTTAGAGAGCTAAAGGTACAGATCTAAAGCAGTAAAAGGCTGGTAGTAACTAGTGGTTTAACCAAACACTTACTCAAGGTTTCTTAGTAAAAGAACATACATTTATTTATAAAGTCAGTTTGAAAACATTACACTAGCAAGAGCAGCTCAATATCCTACACTAACAAGCCATAATTACACAACTCATAAGTAAATGAACAAGTTCAGCTCCCCTGAAGTGGGAGCAAAATGGCACTTCAGATACTTCAACAAGGAGTAAAAAGACAAGGTTAGAAGAATAGACAGCCCAAGTACATTCAATGGCAGGGAAAAGTGTTTCAGTAATCTACAACCAGCAATTCAGTTCATAGGCCTGAGCCAAAGTCAATGGCTCAGAGTTTTTCTATAGGACAGCACAGTTCTCGTAGTAAACGGTTAAGTCTTTGCCATGGTTTTTGAAGAATTTGGCTAGGCGAAAACTTAAACGAATGTTTAGGGAAGGACACGGCTTTGAAGTTGGGAAAGTTTCACGCACTTTCTCCCTGGCCGAAAAGATTTCTGGACAGCATTTGCACAGTACCTTGTAAGTGAAGAAAAGCTGTAGCTGAGGCAGTTGTTCCTGGGAGTTCGAGCAGATCAGGGACATGAAGGAGGACGTCGGGAGGTTCCTGCACTGCCCAGGGATGAGGCCACAAGCTTGGCAAAATGTTGTTTAAAGGTGTGAGTGCCTTAAAGTCCATGAGCTGGTATCCTTGCCATTTGGCTATCCATATTTCAACAGCACTCTGATGAAAATTCGACCAGATGGGGATGGTGTCCAGGTGGCTTACGAGTTGGTTGGTCCTACCAATCTCAAGGGAAGAAGTTAACCTTGAAGGGCTTCTCTGTCGATGGAGTTTCAGGCTATTCAGACCTGCAGCAGGGCTTCACTGGTCGTCCAGGAGTTGCAACAGTCCTCTTCCTTCAGCTCGTCTTCGGTGCTTTCTTTCCAGTGGTCGACTCTGCTTTCCAAGTCCCAGAGACCCGCTTTAAAACAGTTTTCCCCTACTCATTCCAGCCTGGCTATCACTCACACAGCAGGCTGGCTGTCCTTGCCGGACAGTCAGCCGGCCAATTATGCCAGAGTGCATTCAGGTCTCCTAGGGTCTAAGCACAGGGAGTTTCGGGCACCTCCCTCACATCCTGTCCATCCCAGACACACAAGCGCCAGAGGAGGGCTTCAGCACTGAAGCCCACCAAAGGCCAATGAACAAAGGGACCAAACCTGGTTTGGCGGGCAGAGACAAACACAAGAACGAATTTTCCTAAAAGAAATGGTGCCCATGGAGTTGTTGTAAAACTCCATAACCAAAGAACAGAAAAGTAAAACACACATCAAAATACATGGAAGAGTGGGAAAAAAAGGCTCACGCTCTCCCCAGGTAAAAAAATCAAATCCTAGGAATCCAGCAAAGTTGCTGGGGGTCTCAAAAGTTAAGAAAATGTGCACATTTTGAGAATTCACCCTAACACCCTCATACCCTGGGATAGATAGTTTAAAAAGCTGTGCAAACGTATGGTGAGAAGGCCACTTACCAACCTTACACATATTCAGAATGGAGAGCCTCTGGCCTTTGCCCAAGTAACACCCCCCCCTCCCAAGTTGAGGGACCCACAATCTCTCTTGAAGCAGGACAACTGAGATGCAGTAGGACAAATCAAAATGTGATAACAAATCTGTCAGAAGATTGAATGAAGCAGTACTATCCAGTCGGCAGGGAGGAATTCCTTCACATCCAAACCAATTAACTGGGACATATCCAATGGAGCAAGTTCCCACTGAAAGGGCAGAATCACCACATATTCAGGGGAAACAGACCAGTATGGAATAGAGCAAAGCAGAGCCACACATTCCTCAATCCTGTGCGCTGTCAGAAAAAAATATTTTATAAGTCAAATGCTTTACATCTTATGACACCAGTGTTCAAATGAAGGTCCCTGAAGAATCCTCAAAACCAGCAGGAGATCTCATGGAGAGGTGAGAAATATAATCCTGGACATCTTGATAGAAACCGCCTGCAGCAGACTTGCTATGACTCTCTCTGTGTTCAATTAACACACCCCCACCACTCCACAACCCCCAAAGACACCCTAATCATGTGAATGACAGCCAAATGAGCAGAAGTTCAAAACCCTGATCCGTGCTTACGGTATTAGCCGCGTTATAAGAAAACCAATTGCACTGATCACAATCATGTAGAGACAAACTGTTCTTGGCATTACCACTCAGTCACGTGGAATTTCCACAGGATTACGAGTGACAGTAATTCCAGCCAGTAAATCAGGTGTTTTTTGGTCATAAAGTGGACATTCACCTCCAGGATCAAGCTGAAGTTAAATTCTCCACTTTAAGGTAAAAAACGGAATTCAGTGGTGCTATAACATTGAGGGTAATTCTGACACCCTCGAAATGTGAAGCTTACAGAATTACCACCACTTTTTTTACTGCACATCCAACTTCGTAATGCGGCCCTACATCTTTTGACCCTAACCTTTTGACGGTGTTCTTGAATAATTGCCAGGCAAACATTTTTGAACACTTTTTGAATGGGCGTGGCAAATGTCAGGAAACAAGAGCAAACCATATAAATAAAACGTGGCAAAGGGGTAAAAAGGAGCAACAATAGTGTAGCTGCAGAAATATCGGGAAAAAAAAAAACAATTCAGCAAAAAAAAAAAAGTTTCTAAAAAATAGTCACTTTTTGCCGGAATTGTGAATACGTCGACGAAAAGCATAACTTCATGTATGAAATCGAGAGAGTGTTCAGCTATAAAAGCTGTGCTTACATATTCACAACAATTTGGGTTTGGGGAAGGGGATAATACCTGAAAAATCAAACTAATGTTATCAAAGTTTACATTTACTGGTGTGAGTTAGAGGCACAGTTAGAGGCGTGTGTTAAAAGTAAGGTTTATTAAAAGCTGGCATCGACGTCTGGCCTGAGCTAGTATACAACTACACACATGTATTTGCATATTTAAAGAGAAAGAACGCCTGCATTGTGATGCTGATTTATAATAATATGCAGCAATACTTTGACGCGTCGCTGGCACGTCCCTTGTCTACATTATCTACCAAGGTAAACATCCTAAAAGGTGGACTCATCAGAAACATGCACAATCCTGCATTCAGCATCACCAGCAAAGTCTTCTGATGTCTAAGGAGGGGCTGCAGCTTCCACATTCTAAGTACACTGCCTTTTCATCAGGGCTCGCCTGATCTGCCATGTGCCTGGCCATTTAGATGACTGCCTTATTATTAGAAATAACAATTGAGCAAGAGGGAGCCCCCATGAAAGCGAATTCGTGTCTCTGTCTTGTTAATGAAGCCTTCTTGGTATCTGTTTTCTCCATTCTTTGACAGGAATTCTGCACTGGCAGATCCACTTTCTGAATTAATAGATGAGATAGCTGAGAACATATCCTTTCTGAGGCTCTCGCTGCCGCTGCAATGCAGAGATTGCTCATTAGCTGTATTTTGAGTGTGTTGGTTTTGGCGCACTGGTACAGTCCTACTGCACCACTGCGATGCCACTCCAGTTATTACCTCGTGCCTCTAGGTCTAGCCTCCTGATCACCAACCTCCTTTACTGTTGGCGTGCCCAGTGGGCGACTCACCAGGTCACCAACAAATGTGAAGTGGACACTGCTCTGTAGTGAGCTTCACATGTGTAGTGGCTGAGTGCTTCAGAGAAGAGTGCAGTGGTGAGGGGTTGGTTCATCAATTGCTTTATGCCTGAGTAGTGGTGGAGGCCTGATGGTCAAGGGATAGTCATGTACTCTTGTGAAATATAAACAATGGGCCTCATTACGACCCTGGCGGAGTGGGTTTACGCCAGCGGTATTCGCGGCGGACCCGTCCGCCCCACTACGAGTTCCCGTAGCGCCATGGAGCGTTTTCCGCCTGGTTTTTCCGGGCGGAGAAATCCATGGCGCTACGGGACCTTGTTGTTAATTACGCCACCGTATTTTACGGTGGCGTAATTAACGCCTTCCCCACTCCCATTATACCCTATGGGGCAAAAATGGGAATGGGGAAGGGTAAAATGGGGAATGGGGATTTACCGCCCCGCCAACCTCGGAATGGGGCGGTAAATCCGCCAACCCCCATGGCGCTATCAGCAGCTTTCCGCCGTGCTCCATGGTGCATTTGGCGCCACGATTTCCGCCAGGGTCGTAATGAGGGCCAATGACTTTAACCTCATCATCGGGCGTTTTGAAACACAATTCCTTGATGTATATAAGTGATTTATAAATGCACACTCAATAAATAAATACATACATACACACATACATGTATTGTTAATGTAACCAGCAGCCATCGTGCCTTGACTGGATTCTTCATGTTTAATTACACATGACGTTTTCATTAGACACAGCTCACACGATTGAACTCATGTTGTGAAAACTGAAAACGGCCTGTGTGTGGAGGCATTAATAACAAATGCTGTACCCATTGCAAGGTAAACCACAGGTGAAATGTGTGCACGTAAGGACATACGAAAGGTGTCAATCTCAAAAATGAACATGGCATTTTAGCTTAAGCATGTAAGCAGTGCACATACTGTTCAGATATGAATTTTGTAACATTTATAACAAGGTTGAGAAGCATATGAAAAGTTGATCTGCACCAAACAGACTAGAGCAAGAAATGCATTTGGTGTCAGATAGTCTCCACGATTGAAATCATTCAAACACATGAATGTATGTTTTGTGTGACAGGGTCAAGGTATCTGTCAGGCGGAACAGGAACCCCTCCCAAACTGGGATAGGGGGGCCCACCAGGCTATGTGCCAGGGCATATCCAATCGCAGAAGCAGAGGCAAGGAGTTGGAAGGGACCCTGCATCAGAACCGCCTTTATGTGCCTTGATATTTTGAAACGGGTACCACTTTTGATCGCCCAATGCTATGCACCCTCAATCCTGTCCTGAGTTCTCTTCACTGTCTTGCAGGACTACGGTAACCACTACAAGACTACAGTAACCAGAGGGTGATGCTGTAATGAAAGAGCCCAGCGACAGCTGAATGCTGATGACCCAGAGAAAGCCTAGTGACAGACTCCGACACATTGGCGCCGGACAAGCATGACAGGAATAGAATAAGTCACTGTAGGTCAGAGCGAGCAGCACACCATAATCCCACCAAGTGATTTGACCCACAGAGACTGTTCAAACTGCTGCTCAAGAGAAGGGGTGTGGGGTTAGGAGGGGGTGGGGCATTTTCTGTAACCTTGAACTGCTATATCCCACCCCCGGGGACAGGAAAAGGCTGATGTGGGCCTGAGGGTCTGGTGGGAAGTAGACTCAATGGGGAGATGACAGAAGTGTCGAATTAGAAAAGAACATGTATGAGAGGGCAATACTTGCAAGTCCGAGTGAAAGATGTTCTGGTGAGGTTAGAAGGTGTGGAGTTGAACCAAGAGACCAGGTGAAGGGTGGAGCGGAGTGCAGAACAATCTGTGGAGAATTTGGAGAATCGTGAGGTATTGTATGTGAGAGTGATAAGCATTGGGAAGATTAAAACTGTCATTGGGAGAGTATACTTGAGAGTGAGTGGTAGTCGGGAAGGGGCAGCTAAGAGATAATACATTGCAAAAAGTGAGGAATAGTCAGTGAGTGAAGGAGAATGAGAGGATACATGAGAGATCAATACTGAGAGATCGAGGAAATAGTTGACAAGGAGAAGATTGGAGATAGAACATCATGTTTGGTGGAGGAAAAAAGTTGTAGGATAGAGTGGGGAGGAGTGCGAGGAGATCAGAGGGACAGAATAGGAAAGTAGTGGGAGGTGAGAAAGAAAGAGAGAGAAGGAGGGAAGAGAGAGAGAGAAAGAGAAATGAGAGTGAGTGAGAAGACTGGTGGGAGTATGAGATGTGAGAGAGAAGAGGATGAGATGAGAGAAGGTGTGAGGGTTAAAAAAGGAGAGTAGATAGAAAGGAGATATATGATCAGTCAGTGGAGTGAAAGGGTGTGAGAGGGAGAGAGAGATAAAGTGAGAGTCTACAAAGAATATAGGCACCAATTTGAATATTATTGTTAAGATATATGTGGGAACACTATGGTAGGGAGGGATTAGGAATCCCTAAGGTAGTAATTCAGATACGGACTTAGCCTTTAGATTCTCCAATGCTTCAGTGGTTAGAAAAGGCAGTTCGGTTTTAGTTCAAACTAACCGTGGGTAACAGGTAATCCTGAGTGAGTTTGGAACGAGCTAACAGCTGGTTGAGGGACCAGTCAGAGAAATCCATTACACAAAGCTTCATAAAAAATAAAAAAAAATTAAAAAACTTGAGTAATGCAATGGAGTACCCCCGACAGGAAAACATGTAGGAAATCAATGTGTCCACAACACTGCAGAGTGATGCAGGCAAGAGAGGTATTGTGTTTCAAAATCTGATTTATAGAAGGGAGGTCAATTTAGAACAATGAAGACAAATTCACGAATCACAAGAGACAAGTAACTGAAGGTATACCGATTTTTGAATCTGAGTGCTGTCAATCACAATTTATTATTGCTTAAGAATAGAATCAATTATTATTGTCAAATTCTGTGAAATCATACATAGTTCTTGATGTTTTAAATTCAATATCATAATGTACAACAGAATAAGATTTCGGGTAAACATGTCTAACATGGTATAAGCCTCGCTTAGAGCTCTCAGATCCGATGCCAATATTCAGCTGCAAATCCCATGCTTTACCACCACAAGAGCAGGTAACACTAGTTTCCCCATAGCAGCCCCCCCACATCTTTAACTCACTTCAGCCCCATCTGTCCAACTAAACCTCTCTACCAAAGTTTAAAAAACAACTTATTTGTTCAATAAATACTAAAACTCTAACATAGGTTCCCCCTCAGAGCCTGTAACCATCCAAGTCTCATAAGATAATTGCAATGGTACATGATAGCCAATTTGTATATATATGCCTGTACTGTTCTTGTAAATCAAAATGTATGTAACTCAGACATGAAAACGAAGATATATGTAACCTAGGCTGTGAAATCCAAGGGTTTGGGCGTGTAATCAAATGCAATAAAATAAATAAATATGTAGCACTACACAAATAATTGAGTGAAATTTACAAAACTCATTAAGTTACAGAAAAAACAGTGTAAAACCAAAGGGTGATGTGGGATTAAAACCTGAAAAGAACGTTGGCTCAAACTACTTGAGTTTTGGCTAGATGGATCTTGATTAAAATAGACAGCCCAGCCTTTCCCAGGACGTGATACATAGTAAAGGCAGCACCTTCTTATCACGAATTGTAGGTGTAGTTGTGAGGGTGAATCTCTCAGTAAGGATGAAAGACGATGCAATGGGTTGGAGACAGAGGACTGGGAAGAAGTAACACCATGGGGCCGCTGGCTTAGACCACAGCTTGGTCGAATGGCCCTAGTCGAGGGTAAGAAGTGGGGGAAAGTATCACAAAATAAATTGTGAGGAACACAGTTCCCTTTGCTGCAGAATGGACTGGGACAATCTTATTATGTCCCTTGGCCTCACATGGATTGGGACAACTTAATGCTCGCCTTGCCAATCACACAGCCAGAATCACTTTAGCTGTAGGAGAAATAGTTTGTTTACCTCCATGTTGGGAGATCAGGCTAATGTGGAAAGGGAGTAACGTTGAGCCAATACATCCCATGATGGCGCTACATTCAACAACTACCAAGCACAAATATGGAACGTTTTGAGAGACATGTACCCTGACAGACCTAATATAAATTCTATCATGGACCACACAATGAAGGTTAAAGAGGACCCCGCACTTTATATTCAGCAGATACAAGAAATGTGGCAGTTACAGATAGGAGAGGCTTGAGATAAACATAATGCTGTCTTTTATCACATGTTGCACTAGGGTCTCCCCGCAGAAGTACACTCAGATTTTAATTTTATGGTGAGGATTGAAGCAAAGGGATGGCCTGAGATAATTGCGTACATGATACATGATTGCCAGCAAAACAGGAGAAGGGGAATGATAGGGCAGAGAAAACACAGAGGGCAGAAGCAAAGCTAATGCAGACAAATCTGGCTAAGCTGAGCATGGAAGGGGCAGTAATAACAAGTCCAATGGAAGAGCACCCTTAAAATAGCCCCATGCAGGGAAAGACAGAGGGGCCGACGGATAGTAGGGTGGACATGGGAGGTTTATCAGAGGGGAAGAGGGGCATTCAGAGAGGTTGATGCTGAGGATTTGGGGGGATGAGACAGTGTTGGTCCTGTGGGAGGATAGGCCATTTGCATACGACTGTAGGAGTAGACCGAACATGCTGTGCCACGCCTTCACCCTAGGGTATCACCCCACCTTTTACACACAACCCCAAAATTCCTCAGGACCAATATCCCCCATATGCAACAACAGCCTGTACATTACCAGCACCAAATCGTATTCAGTCAAAGTTGACGCCTGCGCAGCTGTGGGATAAGAACACCTTACCACAGGGGACGATTACTCACTGCAAAGGAGCAAGGGTTTTTGGGGGCAATCCTTTCCCGTGCCCAGGTACGAATGATCACCCACAGCAGGACATCACACAGAGGGCTCTGACATGCCCAGTACTATCAGTACTAGCAGTAACTGATGACCCGGATGAGGAACCCAGAGTAGGAGTGAAGATAAGAGATCAGTTATTTTTTTCTGTTTTGATCGTCCAATCTACTAAGTCATGTATTACAGAAGTGATATCTCTTAGTCAGACAAAACAATGGGCAAGTATGGATTTTACAGTTCCTTTCACCAAATACTTACACATCACTGTAGGCACACAATAAGTGACAGCACCTTTACTTTATTCATGAGACCCCAGTCACCCTCTTGGGCAGGGATCTCATGAGTAAGCTGACTATGACCAACTCATTCACATATGAGGGTATAGTGTTTACCACTGCAGGCATGTACCATGCCAGGGATGCAGCACTAATACGAGCACTCTACAGTGACAGCACTCAGCAGGGTGTACCACTTCATTTAGACTTGTTCCTTTATGGGGCAACAGTTGTGTTGTTATATGTGCCAGGGATTAAGGACAGGATTTGGTGCATGCCTGCCATGTTTCTATACAGACCAAATGTCCACCAGGAAAGTGCACCAGGCACTATTATCAAGATATATTTGGAATCAGTGAATACCAAGGCAGACATTGTAATTCTTTACGTGTTGACCAAGAAGATCTTGAATGGAACACAGTTCTATGCATTGACCACAATGATTGAGGGATGTGTTTGACAAGTGTCTATTTGAAGACACTGAGGATGAGGGAGGCATATTTGAACTATCCATACCATGCCAATTAATTGTAGCGCACAGAGAAGTACCACACAAACTGCTCCATGCCGAGACACTCCCACCACACAGGCAGAAAGATTTAGTGAAGTTGCCCAGTGAGTTATGGCCCAGTAGCTCCCACGATGAAGGGCCGTTAAAGGGCATAGGGGTGGTTTGCATCAAATTGAAACCAGGTGCATTGTTGCCCTGAGTAAAGCAGTAACCCATGTCAAAGGAAGCAGATTAGGGGATCTATGACACTATTGCAGAATTGTGGCAACGGGGCATAACACAACAATCATAATCGCCATGTAACATGGCTATATAACTGCCGAAAGGGCCAAAACAGTCCCTGAAAAAGGTTCAGGACCTCTGCCCATTGAATGACATTGTAGAGGCAGAATTTCCAGTGGCCCCCATTTCTGCCACCATCCTTTGTAACATCCTCACAGAAGCCACACATTTCAATGTAGTAGATGTCAAGAATGTATTTTTCTCCATTCCACAACACCCCAAGTCCCATACCCTCACAGAATTTTCTTATGGGGACAGAGATTCCAAAACACCTATTTGCTGCAATGGTATTGTGAATCTATCTAGTATTTTTAACAGAGCATTGCAAATGGACTTAGGAAACTACAGGGCACAGCAATTCAATATCTGATCGACTTTCTGGTCTGCAGCCCAGCAAAAGAGCAGTGTAGAAATAACTCAATCAAACCGCTGACATCATTGGCAGAAAAGGGCTATAAAGTAGAGAAAGAGACTGTACTGTCTGCAAGAGGTTGTATACAGAGAACCGATTGTGTCATCAGCAGGGAAAAGAGTAACACCAAAAAAAACAGCAGTACACCACATACAACAGCCACCAACTGTGAAACAGATGCAACCGTTCATAGGGTTATGAAACTGCTGTCAAGCATGGATATTTGACTATAGTACTAGTGAAGGGACCTATTGTTTGGGCAGATAAAATGATCCAATCATTTCAGGAATGTATAATTGTGATCAGGAATGCACCAGGTTGTAGAAACACCAGATTACAAAAAAAATAATTCTTCCTGTTTTCACATTGAAATGGCAAAGTTAAGACAGCTGTCCTCACTCAATGAACGTCCATTGGACATAAGCCTTTGGCTTATTACAGAGGGTTCTAAGAACCAGTTATGCAGGGATATAATCCACATGAACAAGCATTAACAGCAGCCGCCTTTGCTATACAGAAATCATTCACCATTACTAAGGGATGCCCAGTCACCTTATATGTGGACCTTATATGTGGAATATTCAGTTTTTGCAATATTAGAACAATAAAAATCCCCTATCACCACACAACGAGCATCAGGGTATGAGATAATTGTATCCAGCCCCTCCATTCACATTGTCAGATGCTGCACTGTCAATCCAGCAACATTTATTGCAGAACCAGTACAGGTAGAGGACACAATATATGATTACATGACTTAGGAAGACAGCACTGACGAGTTTGCATGAATTAGGGAGGATGCACTCTAAGAATGTTAGGTGTTCTTCATTGACAGTTCATCTATAATTGTTCAACACATTCTGTTCAGGCACATGGGAGCAGCAGCAGTACGCTTTGAATCTGGAGAAAACCATGTGGTAGCAAAACTGCCATGGCCCTCATCACAGCATTAGCACTATCCAAAGTGTGCCCTGTTACCATCTATTCAGATTCAGCTTACATCACCTCCACAGTGCAATCCGAACTCTCCACATGGCAGAGGCAGGGATTTAAAAAATCTGATAATACACCTGTGCAGAATGCCACACTACTTTCTAGGTTAATTGATGCATTAGCATTCCGACAGTAGTAGCGGTAGCAAAATGCCCAGCTCATACACACAACTCAGACCCAATCACATGTGGCAACCACGCAGCAGATTTAGCAGCAAAAGAAGCCACATATTAAGTGGATCCCAAGTACATACATGCCTCTTCAGACTTAGCAGCAAAGGAAAGAACACATTTAGAAAACGCAGATGACATAAAGTACTCTGATTTCTCTGTACAACTTGTAGAAATGACAGCTCCCTACAACGCTTGTCTCCTAACGCAGATGATTGATCTACAAGCACAAGCTCGCCAGCAGGAGAATAAGTTAGGGACAAAGAGAGGGTGTTCAGTGTCTCCCATAGATCCAATATGGAGCCAAATTATTTAAGGGAACCCAGTATTGCCACAGGAAGTACTTACAGTTGCCCAAAAACTGTTTCACTACTCTACAAAAACAGTACATTTGAGAAAATGTATAGGAAGAGTGGTTCATTCAAGAACACATTGACCATGTATAAAATATTCAGCACAGGTCACAGCCTGAAAGCTACATTGACCCATCCATCTGGGCCTTTTCGACACTTGCACATTGACTAGGTGATCATGGTTAACAGGTGCAGTAACTTTTGTTATCTATTGTTGTTTTTTGCCCATTCTTGGGATGGTTAGAAGAAGGTCCCACTGTTCACCCCAATGCCGAATCAGCAGTAACATTTCTAGTATGTAAAGAATTTCACCAATGGGGAATATGTGATTTCCTGGGGTAGGACAATTGGGTTACTTTTTCAATGAGATGTTTACGGAGATCTCCTCTTTATTGGGCATATGGCACAGACTGTGCTCAATTTACCACTCAGGTCAACAGGAAAGTGGATCACATAAATGGTTTATTAAAACTAAGACTTGCTAAATTGTACAAGAGCTGGCTGCACTGTCTGCCGCTCGACTTGTTCGCACTAAGAAACCATCCTGGTTCTGATCACCTTACATCCCATTAGATAGTCACTGGCAGGAGGCTGCATACACCCCTCACAGCTGCACGCACAGGCTCCACTCCACATAATTCTGCTGACATTTTAGTTGATGTAATTGGACGGTACTTTAGGGAACTAACAATATCTGTCAGATTTATATCTCGCCAGATTGGGCAGCACCAAAAAGAGCATGCTCCACCAGTGACCATCTCATCACAGCAACAGCCACTACAGTTCTTCGCAGGCAATCGTACATGGGTACGGAACCTCAAGCACACATGGAAAGATGCAAAATTTGAGGAACCTACGATGTTATCTACGCCAAAACCACAGCAGTGAAAGTCAACACCCAGATGCAATGGATCCACATCAACAACATCAGGAAAGAGAAGAGCACCACCCTCCCTCCCCAACATCAGGAGGAAGAAGACTGGGGAAAAATAAGATGAGTGACATTAATTTATCAGTTTTAAAAACAATAAATCCATTTGACACCAACATTTCCCCACAGCATCCAAAGACTATTGATAATATCACACAGCATATACCTTACATCGTTTCACACGTTTGCCATATGTCTTTATCTTACTTTATTGTCAAACACATAGGGTTTCTTTTTGGGGTTGGGTCTAATAATGGTACTAACATTGCAAATGCACCAATTAATATTAGTGTTTCTATGAGGGATATTTTTAACACAGGTGTTATTTCAGGTAAATATAAGGATGTGCATCACCATACATATGACAACATGTGGTATCGCCATATGAGGGCAGTGGGAAGAGAGAAATCAAACAAACCTTGTTTTGTCTGTACATTGATTCCCATGCAACAGATACACACAGATTGTTTATACTGCAAGAAATACCACCAGAGATGGTACAGTGTTTAATTCACATGGTCTTATGTCGGGTGCGAGGGATGATTCATGGACACGAGGATCAAGTAATGTGGGAAGAAGATAAAACAATAGTATATGAAGATAACTACATAAAATGCTGAGCCCCATTACAAATTGGCCGGTGCAGCATTAATGTGCCAGTATTAGTGTATAGCAGCACTTTTCCACACCTACAAACTTCACGTTTTCCAGTGGGGCACCTGATTTACCTCCAGCTCAGAGCTGGAGGTAAGCCAGGCACCTTACTGACAAAAAACACTGCTATTACAAGCACCATTGCTGGTAATAGCAGCAACCATCCCATGGAATGGGTAATTACAACCATTGACGGCACTCATAATTCGGTGATAAAAATGCCAGACCGAGTGTCTATATTTGCATTTCAGTGTGCGGGTATCCTGGCTGATTTACTGCCAGGATACCGGCAAACTTGTAATGAGACACATTATTTTGGCTATAGAACAAAAGGAGATGGGAAGAATGGCATTGTTTAATATGGTAGCACCCACATTCTGATGCTCTGATGAAGAAGGGCATGGGCAGTTTCATTATAGAAAAAGACCTGAGTGAAAGGTGACATTTTCAGTCGCCCAAATGACCCTGAGAGTGTGTGGGAGTGAAGGGTCGTTTGGGCCCCCCTCATGCATTCAGCACAAGATGCATCACTTGCTCTACCAACAGTGGGGGATGCTTCCATTGTCCTTATGCCAACAAACAGCCATAAAGCTGACAACGGCGTAGGTGGGGCTGTTGCAGAGACACTTGGCATCGATGTTGTGTACCCTCGACTCCATCTTTGGACTAAGCCTCACTGCGATAATACAAAAAGGCTTCTCTCCCCTCTGCAGCGTTGCACACACTGCGTTCGCCGCACTCACCTATTCACCCTGTGTCTAAAACCCTTTGCATCTCCATTCTCACGCCTGAGTCGGAGGTAATTGCAACAAAACTAATGTAACATCTGACCCTTCCTCTGAGATCACTGTCCTATGTGTGAACCGGCTCAAACCATGCCTTGTAGCTCACCCATCTCCACAAACCTGCCTGTGCCCTCTTACCCCCGTCGTTGGAAAATGACTGCCAGTATAACCCTTTGGCCAGCAAGGTATTCTCTTGATGTACCAGACATGTAACCCTGCTACGAAGCCCTCCCCAGTGTACCCCAACTAAAATCAGACATCTGTCACATTATATTGCACCCTAGAACTAACAAATGTCAGTATGCCCCCTAGTCTCGTTTATACACCCAGACCCACTCCACGATCGATGTTATCACATGGGCCAAGTCCCCCAAGTTCTGATAATCCATATATGTCTCAATGAATAATAGTGTGATTATAAGTACACAATTTATATGTTATGTTGATTTGCTCAAAGGAGATGTAGTGACTGGTATTTACTGCATGTCCAATGGTAGTATCTCATGTTAGATTAGTCAGTGCCTGCCCTGATTCATCGTGACCTGACCCTCACCCTGCCTTGACACAGGCAGATAGACCTCGTGACGCTCACCTTCCCGTCAACCAAACAGCCAATCCTGAGGGAGCAGCACCTACACATCCATAGGTAACACGAACTTGTGTGCAACCACAGTATATTTTGTAATCTTTTTGCCTGACATCATTGATGACCATTTTTGCTCTTATAATCATTTGTACGTGTATTGTTTGCCAGAGCGCTCTCGGGCAGCAGAGTTCACTGGATGGCAATTTTACATAAAAGACAACTAACTCTCGCAGCCTGTTCTCTTAGTCTCATTCCCTGTTGGGGTGTGTCTTATTTCTGTGCATTGCACATTTAAGACAGGAATGGGCCTTTACATTTGGTGACCCCCCGCAACGTGATTGGGACAGGTTCCCCAAGGCCCTGTGCCATGTGGCGAGATCCGGGAGGCCCCCCATCAAAACCAGCGCCTCCACGGTAGACCAGTTTGTGCACACAAACGAGAGGGTCCAAGGGTTCCCATTTGCCAAATACCCAACTAAAAACTGCTCGCCAAGACGGGCCACGGCTTGGTTGGGCGGCAGACCAGATTGTTGATAGACTGTGAACAGTGGCCCTCGGACCACCCGACTGAACATGTGAGTACCGGCTGCGAGACCGTCAAGGGAGAGAAGAGGGTTTGGGAAAAGGGGAACAGATAAAGGAGTATGTAAAAATATAAAAGCTAAAGCTGGGTTAAAGTTTTGGGTCTGTGTGAATGTCACTGAGGCTTTTAATTATCTATCCCTTATATGGCCATTAGGTTTTGTGGTAAAAAGAGATAAAGAGAAACAAAGGAGCTTAGCCCGAACGGGATAGAAGGCGGCGCCTCGTAGCATTGTCTCATCCAGTGCAGGAAACAAGTGAAGACAAGGAGAAAAAAAAGTAGGAGCCTCGTATATGTAGTAGACACGGAGAAGTAATTTAGATTATTCTTTTTCCATGTGAGCAGAAGTCTTGGAGAGGTAGCCTGAGGGGGCTGAGAGGTGGAGAGTGAATGAAAAAGTGAGAAAGTGAGAGTGAGGGGCAATAAAATAGAATAAATAAAAAGGGAGTAAAGGGGAAGGTAGTATATGTTAAATGTTCTATGCGTTATATGTGGTAAAGTGTTACATGTTGGTCTGTCAGTGAGTACATCTGTATCTGTGATTTGGCAAACATAACGGTTGATGAGAAATATTGTTAACAAAACTGTGATTGATGATCAGAAATAATTGAAATATTGGAGAATAATTAATATGCCATGTTGATATAATTTGTGCTTCCACCAAAAAGGTGTAAGTAAAAAGAGTATTGAAATTTGTGGTGCCGAGAGTTAGAGAAAATTGAGTAAAAAGTGTTACAAAGAATGTTCAGTGATTGACAGTGTATACGAATACCCAGAAAAAGGAGGTAAACACAAGTGAGAGTAACACACACTTCACTATGGGAAGGCGACACCATTAGCACATATTTGTCAAAATCTCCCCCTGTATAGTGAAAAATATCAAAAGTATCATGATCAATGGGTGGTGGAAATAAAAGGTGACAGCGTACAGCCTATATGACCGGAGGGAGGGTCATTTGATAAGAGTGTATTGGATCGAGTATCGACACACTTGCTAGCGAAATACAGAGGAAAGCAGTTGCAGAACAGAAGGGAGGTGCTAGAATTGTGGCAAATGTTCGAAGAGGTAGTGCCTAGTGGTGAGGTAAGTAAAGACATGATAATTAGAAAAGAGGAGACACCGGAGGGAGGAGAAGTGTCTGTGGGGCGAGAATGTGCGACGCCCGTAAAAGAGAATGACCCCACTAAAATGTACCATTATTGACAAGGCCTGCAGTAGGGTACAGTGAGCCCCTGTATGTAACAGAATGCACCACAGTAAGTACCCAAAGAGCAACATCAGCCACCGCCCCGCCTCCATATGAAACGGGAGGGCTATACGGACCAACCAGTGTCCCTCCAGTGAATTTAGTGCAGTTAACAGGGGACTTAGACAGACAGCTTGCACATGCACAGATGGAGATAACACGGTTATAAGCGTTGTGTGATAGGGGCCAAATGTTGCCAGGGGGAGGGGAAGTACCAACATTAACAGCGGTTGACCTCACACCTCTGCCGAGCGCTGCAGGGGGCACTACACCTTCCCCGCCGCCGGCGCCAATCCCAAAAGGCCAGGAACAAGAGTGGCAATCAGATGAGTTCCTGTTCCATTTAAATGGCAAAACTGTGAGAATAATACGACCTGCAACCCCAGATAGCCAGAGAGGGGAGGGGAAGGGAGAAAAGGGGTCATAGGAAGATGTAGAGGAAGTATGGAGTGTTCTAGATGAATACGAAGAAGACGCGGCAGCAGCGGGATATCCACTGCCATTCCACTTTGACCAGGAGGATGAAGGGGCTGCACCAAGATGGCAAGGGAGATTAAGACAAAGAGTAGGGAACATGCTGGTGAGTAAACAAAGAAGGGAACGGTAATTAAGAAAGGTGGAAAAGGGAAACTACAAATGCCTCTGATACACAAGGGAGCCGGAAGGCCCCACTACAGATGGACAAGAATAACTGAAACTCCTTCCTCCACTTTCGGGTGGGGCGGGGAAGTGGATACACGCATTCAAAAAACACACAGCAGGGGCCCCTCTAGCTATAGGGAATGTGAAGAATTTGTTGGTGTCAGCTGTTGGTGATCAAGTAGACGCAGTGTGGGTGAAGGCGGGGTTCCCGGGAGTGACTACGAACGATGACCGCCATGATGGGTCAGCATTCAATAACGTTAGAGCTCAAGCATGGGATGTATTGCAGAGAACGTTTCCAGACACTCCAGACTTACACTTAGTGATGCAATGCAGTATGGGAGAGGAGGAGGAGCCTATGCAATTCATCCTCTGGGTACAAGACCTGTGGAGGAGTGAAACGGGTACGCCGTGAGACCAATCTACCACCTTGTTCTATTTTATAATAAAAAAAAGGGCTCCCAAAGGAGGTATAGAAGGCCTTGGATAAAATAGCTGGGAGAGAAGCCAAAGGCTGGCCAGAGATTCAGAGCATAATTGTACACCATTGTAGGAGGATCAAAGAAAGAGAAAGGGAGATAGCTCAGCGGAGGTTGGCAGACGAGGCAAAGTTAGTGCAAAATAAATTAGTGAAGATGGCAGCACTGAATGCCACAACATCAACAGAGAGACAAGGTGAAGGAGAAGAAGGGGGAGGAAATACTCCAGCAAGAATGGCCGCAACATGGACAGGAAATGGGCAGGAGCAGTGGGACGGAAAGGAGCAGTATGGAGGACCCCAGTGGCAAGGGAAGCCTACGAGAGGCCTACGAGTGGTCGAGGTGGGTACAGAGGACCTCGAGGAGGGTTCGGAGGAATGGGGAATAGAGGATTTGGAGGTGAGGGCCGCAGGGATCATGTTGGAACTGCGGGAGGGGGGGGCATTATTAAAGGGAGTACAGGATGCAACCGATGGGATACTATCAACGGCAGCCTCCCAATGGAAACGAACAGCAGTATGGTCACCCACACCCAGGTAGCCCTTATGAGTTACCTATGGGAGGGAATGTGCAGAACGAGTAATGCTATAACGAACCCCAAATGCAACAAAGACAGCTGCCTCAACAACTAACACAACAGAGAGGTATGCCACAACAAATGGCAAGGCAGAACACTATGGCCCATGCAAACACTATTTTTTTTGCAATATCTGCAAATGGCGCACTGGCACATTTCCGCAGTGTAGTTGTGGGGGGACAATGTATTCTCTGTCCCAGGAACAGAGACATATGCAGATTTGGACAGCCCATATACAGCACTTGCGTGTCCAGTCCTATCCACTACCCTACATGCAGAAGAGGAACCACTAGTGGGGTTGGAGATAGGCAACAAACAATACATCTTTATGGTGGACTCGGCAGCTGAAAAATCGTGCCTCGTGGAAGGCCGGTTCCCGCTCTCTGGCAGAAATTTGGAAACGCAAGGGTTCTCTGGGGCTATTTTAAAAGTTCCTTACACAAAAGATCTTGACAAAACGGTGGGGGGAAAAACAGTGCGAGCACCTCTACTGTATCACGAAGACACGCCAATACATTTTTTTGGGAAGAGACCTCCTAAGTAAATTGAACCGGTTTAGCGTATTTTCGCATTGCCTATTATAACCTTAACTTGTATTACCGATTTTGACCTCTGTGCATCTGCTGCTGTTTCCAACAACATGAGGCGAACCCACTTAATGTATATTCGCATTGCCTAATATGACCATAACTTGTATTACAGATTTGGACCTTTGTGCTTCTGCTGCAGTTCCCCATAACATTAGGTGAATTGGCTTAATGTCCTATTAGCATTACCTATTTTTACCTTCTAATAGTTTTACCTATTCGGACCTATATGGTGAATTTGTTTAGTATGCCTTTACTCTACCTATGTCAAACTCATGTACCAGTAACTGTGTTCTATTTAATATGTGGGGAGCATGTCCTGTTCATATATTACCAAATATGCTCAATAAGAAAAGTTGTGTCTATTTATGTAATTCCTGCACTTCCTGGCCTCATGTACCCCAGGCTTGATACCGTTTTTCTGTTTTCTGCTGCACTTACTGTAATCAAATTCTCATGCTACGTGCCAAGATGCCTCAGGGCGGTGTGCGCTATACAAATAAAAAACCAAACCAAACCAGACCATATCCTTTACTGAGTGGGGAATAGTTTGTTTCACTATAGGAGTGTGCCCGTGCGGGCAATGTTGATGATTAGTACCATGACAAACAAGGTTGCAGTAAGAGGGGTGCCCATTGACATAGATATGTTCATTTATGGTATCAGAGTATTGGCGAAAGTGGTGCCAGAGATAACAAGGAAAGAATGGAAAATACCTTTGTATTTTGTCTTCTGCCCAATTGTGAATACAATATTGTACCAGGAACAATTTTGTCCATTTATCTAGAAGGGGTACAAGTTTCGAGTAAACGTATTGCGGTGATAGGACTGGACACACATTGATGCGAGTGGAGAAGAGTGTTATGCATAGATCCAAACATAATATTGCGCGATTTAACTGATGAAGAGCTGTTTACTGACAACGAGTATGATAGGGAAATAATAATGGAAATTAGTGTACCATGTGACATAATGATTCAGCATAGAGAGATACACAACCTGCTTATGGCCAGTGTTAATGTACCACCCACTATATTGGAGGAAGATATGGAAAAGGTCCTGCCAGAAATATGGAGCATATGCCCCCATGATGTAGGGCTATTAAAAGAAGTTACTCCAATCAGAACAAAACTGAAACCAGGTGCCATACCCCCAAGAGTAAAACAGTACCCACTATCAAGGGAAGCGGAGGAAGTAATAAGAGAAACAATAAATGCGGGGCTTGGAGGATGATCCACGACCTACGCTCACTTAATGACGTCATACAGAAAGATTTCCCATTAGTGCCTAACCCTGCATCAATATTGCGCAGCATACCTAAAGAGACCACCTGTTTCACGGTAGTGGATTTGAAGAATGCTTTCTTCTCAATACCACTTGACCCAAGCTCCCAGTACCTCACATTGTTTAGGCTAGGAGGGAACAGATACGAACATTGCAGGTTACCTCAAGGATATGTGAGAGCCCCAGCATTTTCAATCGAATTTTCCATGAAGATCTTGGCAACATTGATGTAGAAAGCACGATTATACAGTACATAGATGATTTACTTGTCTGCAGTAAAAGTGAAGAGCAGTGCAGAACAGACTCAATAACATTGTTAAATTTGTTGGCCACAAAAGGATTTAAGGTCGACAAGGGCAAACTACAATACTGCCTAGCAAAGGTACTATATTTGGGACAGTAAATTTGAAAAGATGGCAAAAGAATACTACCAGACAGAGTATCAGCCATATGCCACCTGATCATTCCAAAAACAGTAAAGGACATGCAAAAATGTCTCGGCATCTGTAATTATTGCTGGGCATGGATACTCGACTATGCACGTCCTTTGCTACATGCTCTAAATGAAGCGCAAAAGAATAATGTCCCATTAAAATGGACAGATGACATGACAGATGACATGATGACACAGTATTTCAAAATGAAGGATCTCATTGCACACGCACCCGTTTTGGCGGACTCTGATTATGACCGGGAGTTTTAATTATTCTCCCACTGCAATGGCATTTCAATGACCGCAGTATTAACACAGAAAACATCCTTAGGTCACAAGCCGTTGTCCTACTACAGCGATACATTAGTTTCAGTTATGCAAGGCCACTTCGCGTGCAAACAAGCTCTCACTGCAGCGGCCTTCGCAATAGAAAAAAGCATCACAATCGTTATGGGATGCTCAGTAACATTGTAGGCAGAACACTCCCTCTTTGCAATTTTGGAGAGGTCCAAATCAACACTAATAACATTCATGTGGTCAGGTGCAAGACAGTGAACCCAGCCACATTCATCACAGAACCATGCACAGTTGAAGATATTCAAACACATGATTGCGCCACATATGAGGGAGAAGGAGATGATATTCCTAAAGCAAGTGAAAATGCACTGCAGGAGAGAGAAATATCCTTTGTGGACGGGTCAGCATCGATAGACAGTGAAACAGGGGAAACGCACGTAGGGGCGGCAGTTGTAAGAGTGGAAGAAGAAGAATACGAGATTATTGTACAAATGTGCCTTCCCTCCCATTACTCAGCTCAAGCAGTGGAATTGACAGCGCGTATTGAAGTGCTGCGCACTGCTAAAGGATGTGCAGTCACAATATATTCTGACTCAGCATATGCTACAACAACAGTACACTCAGGTCTGTCATGATGGCGGCGCAGAGGGTTCCTAAGGGCAGATGATTCACCAGTACAACATGCTGCATTACTAAATGAACTGATAGAAGCATTAGCAGAACCGTCAGTAGTAGCTCTGGTGAAGTGCCAAGCACACACCAACAACACGGACGCAATCTCATTGGGAAACGCAGCAGCAGATGCAGCAGCGAAAGATGCCACGTATTTCAATGTTCCACATGTAATAGAATGCATTGTAAAAACACCAAGCACAGACACATTAGAAGAAGGATACAGTTATACACCAATTTCCCAAATAATAGAGCTACAAAAACGTGCACCTGCAGAAGAGCAAGACTTGTGGGGGAAAAGAGGATGCAAACAGTCACCAACAGACCTCATATGGAGACAGAAATTAACAGGAAAGGTGGTGATGCCAGTGGAACTATTAGAAATTGTATTCCAACAATTGCACTTCCCATTACACGTGACGAAACAACACATTGCAGCAGAAATACAAGAGCATTTGTTCATTCCAAACTTGCACGAACACTTGTCCAAATTAACAATAGAGTGTACAAGCTGTCAAACATATAATTCAGGAATGACCCTAAGAACATTGAGAGGAACATTACCGTGCCCTGTGGGTCCATTCAGAGAGCTCCACATAGACTATGCGGATATGGGGGACAGATGTAACGGTGCAAGGTACCTTATTGTGATAATGTGCTCTTTTTCAAGGTGGGTGGAAGATGGACCCTGCTCGCACCCAGATGCAAAAAGTGCTGCCAAGTTCTTAGTGCAGAAGGTTTTCTCAAGGTGGGGCATATGTAACGCAATAAGATCAGACAATGGCACACACTTTGTGAATTACCTCTTCAAAGAAGTAACGTTGTTACTTGGGATTAAGCAGAAATTGTGTTCCATTTATCACCCAATGGCTAACGGAATTGGTGTAGAAGATCAACAGCCTGATAAAAAGAAGTAATCAAAATTATGCAATACACTCAAAAAGATCTGCGTTTACTGCTTGCCCCTAGCACTGTTCCAACTCAGAGCACAACCAAGTAAGGACCATCATTTGAGCCTGCACGAAATAGTGACGGGAAGGTGCATTCACATGCCACTCTACCCTGTGAGGAACAAGATTTACAGACAATGGCCCTCATTACGAGTTCAGCGGTAACCATGCCGCTATTGGCGGCATGGCTGCAGCTGAAATCGCATCGGGGTCTGGGTCCTCAGAATGAGGATTTACCGGCCCATTCCGAGTTCGGAAGGCCCAGTAATTCTTCCCTCCAAGGACCCGGACACGGTCCTTCCCCATTCCCATTTCAGCCCCCATAGCGCTGAATGGGAATGGGAGAGGGAGCAAACAACGGGCCATTACGAGATGGCCTGTTGTTTGCTCCGTCTTCCCCTCGCGGGACCCGGTAAGCATGCCTGGTTTTCCCAGGCGTGCTTAGCGTGTCCCGTGAGGGGAACTCGTAATGCGGTGGTACTGAGTGAACGGCTCCGGCACCTTTTACGGCGCCGTTCACTCCGTACCACCAGGAGCGTAATGAGGCCCAATGAATGGCATGATGAGACAATCGAGTGCAAAGCTGAAACTTTCAATGGGTCAAAAAAAGTGTGCTCCTGTCTGGTCCCAAAACATTGCAAAACTCACATGGGTTACTGCTCTTGAAAAACCTATCAAAACGCAAAAAGAAATTTCACATGAACTTTGTTTCCACGGAGAGGGAAAGATGCCAATGGGTGCCAACAAGCGATGCAACAAAACAATCATCATCCCTGACATGAAAAAAGGTACAGCGGCACTCATGGATATGTATTGGGTGTGTGGCAAACAGGCCTACGTGCATTTGCCAGCATCATGGAGAGGCTCTTGCACCCTAGCCACACTGCATTCCGCACTGATGGTAATACCAGAAAGCAATATCCAAGGGGGGAGAGGATAAGCTGGCATATCGGCAGCAGCGGAATCGGATGGCATATCTGAAGCAGGGGAATCGGCTGGCATATCGACAGCTTGGCAATCGGCTTAAGCATCTGCAACGCCCCAACCAGCAGCCACAGAGCTTTACTCATATGGCATTCTGTCTGAAAGTGACTTAACTGTCCCGCAAATAGAGGGCATCAAACTCTATCTCCAGTGAGTCAACCAGTCTTCTTGCGGAGATCCCAGTGAAGTACAAACTCTTCAACTCCGCTGAGGCATTCTTTGCCTCCCTCCTAACACCAGGGCTACGGGCGCAGACAAAGGCCAAATGGTTGCAGATCGTCCGCTGGGAGCTGATCCAACTGGCCGACACTGAAGAGGGATTCAGTGTGATTAAGGTGGAACTTCACGCGTTGTGTCTAATGGCAATGCAAAACAGGTACGTCCTAGATCTCCTCACAGCAATGGACGGCAGTGTTTGCCGAAAAATCGGGAGCGCATGCTGTACATTCGTAACTTCTGAAGATGCAGATAATGTGACCCTCTCCCACATCATCTCAGCAGTACACAGCCTGGGGGAAAGAATGCGGAAGAAGGAGGAATAGAGCCCAGTAACTGGTTTGATAACATGTTCAATTGGATACCATCCTGGTTCAGCATCATGATGAACATGTTTGTTCCAGTCATCGTTTTAATTTTGCTATTTTTCTGTGTGTGCCAATTAGGTATCCGATGTGCAAAATCTATGCCAAATTCAGCAATGATGGTGGTAACAATGGGCAGACAGACAACGGTAGCCACCATGATAGATGTACAAATGCAAACTGGAGAATCAAATCCACCACAGTATCGCATGACAGCTGTCTACTGCCAGAATGGGGATAGGGTGGATAAATTATATCACACAACCATAACGGAAGCAAGGGAGCTTCAATGGTACAGGGAGGTGTCGGAGGACCTGGATGGAGATGGAGGAATGTATATGACATGCACGCCTGACGAGTATGCTAGGAATGGCCATAGCCTGGGAAGTGTATGTCGGGCTTGGATGCCAATAAAGGGTACGCCTGCATGGGATGAAGCGATAGCAGAAGCAGAGTATTATCAAAATGAGAATAACAATGAAAAGTAGTTTGTTACTTTAGATGTATCAAAATGGGGGAATGTGTGGGAGTGATGGGTTGTTTGGGCCCCCCTCATGCATTCAGCACAAGATGCATCACTTGCTCTACCAACAGTGGGGGATGCTTCCATTGCCCTTATGCCAATGAACAGCCATTAAGCTGACAACGGCGTAGGTGGGGCTGTTGCAGAGACACTTGGCATCCATTTTGAATACCTCGACTCCATCTTTGGACTAGGCCTCACTGCGATAATACAAAAAGGCTTCGCTTCCCTCTGCAGTGCAGCACACACCGCGCTCATGGCCTCCACCTTTTCTCCCTGTGTCTGAAAGCCTTTGCAGCTCCATTCTCATGCCTGAGCTGGAGGTAATTGCCACAAAACAAATGTAACATCTCACCCTTCCTCTGAGATCACTGTCCTATGTGTGAACCGGCTCAAACCATGCTGTGTGCTCATCCATCTCCACAAACCTGCCTGTGCCCTCTTACCCCCGCCGTTGGAAAATTACTGCCAGAATAACCCTTTGGCCCCGCAAGGTATTCTCTTGATGTACAAGACATGTAACCCTGTAACAAAGCCCACCCCAGTGTGCCCCCAACTAAAATCAGACCTCTTTCACAGTATATTGCTCCCTAGAACTAACAAATGTCAGCATGCCCCCTAGTCCCTTTGATACGCCCAGACCCACCCCACGATCGATGTTATCACATGGGCCAAGACCCCCATGTTATGATAATCCATATAAGTTTCAATGAATAAAAGTGTGATTATAAATACACAATTTATATGTAATGTTGATTTGCTCAAAGGAGATGTAGTAACTGTTATTTAGTGCATGTCTAATAGCAGTATCTCATGTTAGATTAGTTAGTGACTGCCCTGCTTCATCGCAAACTGACCCTTAACCCGCCCGCACACAGGCAGATGGACCTCGTGATGCTCACCCTCCTGCCAACCGAACAGCCTATCCTGAGGGAGCAACACCTACGCATCCATAGGCAACACAAACTTGTGTCCAACTACAGCATATTTTGTAATCTTTTTGTCTGACATAATTTGTGACGATTTTTGCTCTTATAATCATTTGTAAGTGTATGTTTGCAAGAGCGCTTTCGGGCAGCAGAGTTCTCTGGATGCCAATTTTACATAAAAACAACTAACTCTTGCAGCCTGTCCTCTTAGTCTCATTCCCCATTCGGGTGTGTCTTATTTCTTTGCATTGCATGTTTAAGACAGGGATGGTCCGTTACACAAGTTATATAGAAACTTATGTTGAATGCACAGGGGATGGAGATTGTTGTGCACCTCCTGTCTATATATAGACATGGTGGGCCAGAATTACATTGCTAGTTTTGGTGGGAAATGCAAAGCTATCCTTGAGGGTATAACAAGCAATAGAGATTGCCTTTTGTGTAACCAAATAGAGTGAACAGAATTGTATTGGAGCAGGATTGTGTGAAACAATTGACTCCTTCCATGCCTACCCGTCAATGGCTCACTTAGCACATGAACAAAAAGGAAGAGGGTTGCTCCTCATGATCTTTATTTTGTTCCCTAATATGAAACATTGGAATACCTTGATGAGGTTAAGATGAAACCTCTTGCCTACTAGAGAGATCCAACGTAGGAGGAAACTCATTACATCTAAAAAAGTTCAGTGTAATTTTTATACAGGAACAATGAGGCATTTGCTTCTTGAGTGTACGGCACTGGAGACCCTAAGACAGACATATAAGGTGAGATGTAATTTGCTAGAAACCACTGTGATAGATGAATTTGCATGGTTTTGCTGCTCGAATATCCAATTCCACTGAGAAGGGTTGGCAGTCTTGCCATTCATTAAAAGTATGGAACTAATGTAATTGTCTGCCAACGTTAATAATGTTGTTTTTAAGTTGCAGAATGTTATGTTTGCCATGAAATGAATTTTGTTTTAAATTACTTGTTTGATTCTGCTTTTTCATTTGTTTTGCCTGTTCAGTTGGGAATTATCATGCTCTGTTATGGAGTGAAACATGTTTATATCTTCAACACATTTGTCTCGTATTATATGTGTTCTCATTCTTTCGATTTGATTGATTTCATTTTCTGTTAAATATATGAATGAAGGTGTGCTAGTTATGTGAACTAAATAGTTTTTTGAATTTGAATTATAAAGGATGTATTAACCATATACAATAAAACAAAATGAAATTAAAAAAATAGCCCCCAAAAAATGTAAGAGTACGCTCTACAATCGATACGAGTATTGCAAGCTATTAGTATGGAAAATAAATAAACACATATTGAAAAGGCATTGGTTCTTCATACCTTCAATACCTACACTTCCTGTAAGCATTTGTTCTTTTTGAGAGTCACTTAGAGGGAAAGTGCCTAGCATTAAATATATAACAATGGGGGAGTTATTTTAAAGCCATCTATTTTGGTTTGTTCACATGCACTCTGTTCACAGGCACACTGACATTTAAGACATGCACCTTTCAAACAGCTTCACATCCATGCTGCAAGTCTGATGAGCATCTATAGGTAATATAACATGCACTTATTAGGCATATATAGAAAATAGTTTTAAAAAATTATGTAGGTGTCAGATGAAAATATCCATGTTTAATACTATGCGCCTAATCAGGAGTTGGGCGTTATCCCGGCTAGGCTACCGCCCAACTTTATTGCGTTAGCGCCCACACGTCCGGCAGTATTACTGTCGGATCATGGGCTGGATGCTGACTGTTTCTCCCCATTCCCCATTGGGTACATTTGACCCAATGTGGAAATTTCCGTACAATTACCATGCGGTAAAACCGCAGGCGGTAATTGCGATGAAAATGGCAATTTGTTCAACATGTATTACCCCCAGCCTTAGGCTGGGGGTAAACACGCCAAACTCGAGATTGGGCAGACGCTTACATGCAGCGTTAACACCGTTGCCGCCACATTTAAGGGCTACCGCCAAACTCATGATCAGGCCCCATGTATGCTTATTCATTGCAGATGAATCCCAAGTCACTCCACTAACATGCGCATCAAGATTTACCCAAACTAATCTCTAGATGGGTCAGAAACAATAATATACAAGATCCCCCTGAGGAATGTTTGAAGTTGTAAAAACAGAAGCATGTTGATGTACAAGAAACAGTAGGATATGGTCCACTATACTGTGTTACTATTTGAGAACTGGCAATTGGCATTTGGATATATTTTATGTTTAGAGCATTGTTTCACGGAGTCACTGCAGTGAGGTAATGGGTAGTTATAATTTACAGTTTGCAGTTGTGACACAAGTGTTTTTATTGACATTTTTTGTTCAGACATGTTGCTTGATTTATAATTTATTTAGTTCTGTAATTATTCATTTTCCTTTGAGTGTGTATGCATGTGCATGTGACAAGTGGCATAATCATGCTACAATTGATACGGCATCCCTGTATTTTAATTTGCTCAATACAGGGAAATTCATGGATACATTCCATTTTTAATAACATACATGAAAACATACATGTTTTCATTATGAAATACTACAAATATATATATTTTTTTACTGCATTTTGTGATACTTGCAGTATTGTTTGCTGTGGTGTTCTCACTTGATGCAATGCCGGGAGGGGATGTGTTTTGTGCATAAAGGTGCATCAGTAACCGGGATAGTCTTTTGTATTTGAAATATTGCTTCTCAGTAGAATATGTAGATTTGCATAATGTCAGAAAGGTTTATGTACCAAAAACTCCTTTCGACAAGATGAAGGAGAACAGGGGTCTAGTTAATGAATTAACTAGATGGGGAATGTGCATATGAAAAATACAATGCCCTAAACGTAAAGGAAAATACAGATCGCGAACATGCAAAAAATGTGAGGATTTATGCTATTATAATATAGACATTTTTGGCATGTTGTTTTAGTGTCTCTGCCATTTTTAATTAGGCCTCATTTCTGCTGCATCCAAGAGAACATTTTAAGTTGCGACTGGATTACAAGCGGTGCAAATAACAATAATATTAGTTACAGTTTCAGGGATGGGGTCCTGCCATCCTTTCTCACAAAGCTTTTCCCACAGAGTTTGAGCACATGGAATAATAACAATGTATGACTTTAGCATTAGTCAGCTATTAGCGCCATGACTAGCACCAATACCGGTACCGCCACCGACTTGGTGGTATGGGGATTTACCGGTCTATTCCGATCTTTGCGGGATCGGCAAGTCCCCATTTGAAAAGCCATTCCCCACTCCCATTTGAGCCCCCATCGGGCTCAATAGGAAGGGCGAAGGCGTCAATAACGGTACCGCAAATTGCGGTACCATTATTGACCACGGTATCCCTTTGCGGGTCCCGTCGGGCATTAAGGGAGGGACCCGCAAAGGGACCTCAGAATAGGGCGCACAGGGATTACCGGCACTTGTGTCATTACCGGTGCCCGGTATCCCTCTGCGCCCAGTTCGTAATGACCCCCAATAAATTGCAAAAGACCTGTACTGGTATGAACTAGGCCTCTGATTGAGGCACTGCCAAAATACTGAATCAGGCTTTGGGTCTACTGCCCTCCAATGAAAGTCTCAGAATTGCTACCTCTGTGTTGGAGTGTCTTAGTAGCATCAATAATAGAAGAAATCACTTCTCAAAAGTAGGGCCTCTCTTACATGCTCTCTCTCTCTCTCTCTCTCTCTCTCTCTCTCTCTCTAACTCTCTCTCTCTCTCTCTCTCTCTCTCTCTCTCTGGAGGTAATTGCAACAACACAAATGTAACATTTCACCCTTCCTCTCAGATCACTGTCTATGTGTGAACTGGCTCAAACCATGCTTTGTAGCTCATCCATCTCCACAAACCTGCCTGTGCCCTCTGCATGTATTAAAGAGCTATTGTTCTGCAATGTGTGCACGTCCGTTTGCTTCCTGTATTTATTGGAGTCAAACATAGAATATCACACATGTGTGAGCCCAGTGAGTTCAGCTCAGCTGTGGAAGGGTTATGTGTATTTACCTTTGCTAGGCTACCTCCGCTGCACCCAGCAAGGCTGTAGTCACGAGGGTTGGTTCTCATTGATCCATTGCAGGGTAGGATTATACATCTCTCCAGTAAGCCTGGCTACCAGCAGGAGATGGCCTGGAAAACAGGAATCACAGGGTCCACACATCCTACCCAACCTTGTGTGAGGCTTAGCTTCACAGCAGGTTGCTTTCCACATAGCTGGGGAAAGTTTCCACCATCATATTTGTCTCTACCTCCCTCTTTTTTTTCTGCCACCTCTGCATCCTGCAGCACAAAGCACTTTGTTTGTGATGTCAAAAGGCAAAGACCACTTATATCAAGAGCAGGAATTGGTCCCCTAAAAGCAGGCTTGTTTTAGTCAAATCCCATTTTGCCTTAAAAAGAAAGGGTCTCACATTCTTTAATTCTCTTTGAAACCAACTGCTCCAGTGGAATTCTTTGGACCTCTTTTGGGAGAATTGATTCTCCAAAGACCTCCACCAGAGGTGAAGACTGAGTGCCCAAGGCAGAGGCAAGCTCTGCTCTGCTCCTATCCCCAAGGCACACTGAGTGTGACCTGCTGCTAAGCAAGACCTGCCTCTCTTTCAGCCACACTGGTACCCAGTAACTCACTGCACTGAATGCTCCTTGCAGGTGTGTGCCAACCTCCCCGGTGTTAGGAGCCCAAGAGCAAGGACAGATTTTATCCTCACTGGTTTGGGACTCACAGCAACCTCAAAGTCAAGGCAGCCAAGGTCCCTGTATTTTCACTGTCAATCCACTGCAAGTTGTGATGTGAACTACCCTGTTTGATCCCATTTGAAACATCAGGACCACCCACAGTTGCCTTTGGCATGCATTGGATCTTCGAGGCACTGTTCTGCACTTTGGAACCAGTTTGCTGCTGCACCATGTCAGTTGAGCACATCGACTTGTTCATGAAACTCATTATTGCACCAGCTGCCTTCGAACCACTTTTTGAACTGCCACCATCTTCCTTGCCAATCTTCATTGAAAGTTGACCAGTCAATGGGGTAGCCTTTGAACCGACTGTCAAACTGACCCTGGTGTCCCTCACAATATGCACTTCGCTGAACGCGACCGCGAGATGCCTTTCAAACCACCAGCATCTTCGCTGCCGAATTTTGGCAGTCAAACTGACCCTGGAGGCCTTCTCAAACCGTGACCCTCGACACAGCATTAGACCACCCACCTTGCACTGTGCATACAGTCACTAGTATCTTTGCCGTTGGACTGACTGTGGAACTGGTCCTTAAAATCTGCACTTCTTTGAACCTCAACGAATTTCAGGTCGACTCCTACTTGACACCTGATCCCTATCTGGCACAAGAGGACTAACACCTTTGAGCCTGAGTCAAACCACAAAAAAGTATAGAGAAGCCGGGATTTATGCTGTTAAATCGACAAAATCCACAAAGGTATTATTGACTGTTAACGTCCTCCTTGGTCCTTCTTTGGGCCCTAGAGCCTAGTTAGGTTCTTTTGCACACAAGAACATATCCTTTTTTCCAGAACATTGTGATTTTAAATTGACTTTCACCACTGATTCACTACCCAGAGTGCTGTACATGTTTGCCTTTGCATATTCCCTGTTCCTTCCTCGAGAGTGGGTTGGAGTAGCGCTTCTCTATTTCATTATTTTGCAGATTGTGTGTCTAATCAAAGTATATATATTTGTACACACCCTTGATTAGATATTCCCTTGAATTTTGACTGTTATGATTTCCTGTCTGAGTTGCTACTGGATCACACCGCTCTGTAGAACATGGCCCAAGTTACCACAAAAGAAGAAAGTGTATGTTTTACCTTTATGATTGGGATCACTCTTGTTTTTAGAGATGAGAGGGCTGAGCAGGTGGTTTCACCACTACCCATCCGTATACTACTGGAGGGCAAAAGTCATTTTGTCACAACATATTTTAATGTTACATTTATTTCCTTGTAATTGACTTTCAGAAAGAGGGGTTACTGAGTATGTTTAACTTTCTTTTTCTTACAGGACTCATCCTGGAGTTTGATTGAGGTCTGTGGCCATTCAGACCTTATGTCTGCTTTTGAACTTTTTTTCCTCCACTCTAATATGGCCGCCGCCCCTAAACAGTAACACCATCACTGCTCGACTATTTCGGGTGTGGTTAACTGATTGGCACCATTTTTGCAATGGCACCATGAAAGCACAGTGGTGCCATAAAGTGCCAGAGTTAAACTGGTCTGTGCAAATTTGTATCACAACACAACCCAGGACAAGGCTGCAGACATTTCAGCATTTGTGAAGAATCAATACGCCTCCTCTAATCTATAGAATCTATTTCACAACTATGAGCAAATTCGTTTAAGGGCTCTGCAACAGAGTTGACATGTTATTTAATGAATGCTCAGTCGGTATCTAAAAATAAATGCTTTATCAGAGACCTTCTAATCAATAACGATTTAAACATTGTCTGCATACCATAACATTGCCTACACGCAAATAGCATTTCTATCCAGAACAAATCCCACTGAATTATACATCTATTTATGGCAACAAAACATCCTGCCAAAGCAATGGAATTGCCTCTTATAAAAAAAAGACAGTTAATTATGTCTGAATGGGAAGCACACAAAATACAAAGAGAATTATATCTGACATATAATGTGTCAGGCTTCTGTATGCTCTACGCTTCATATTTTATTGCTGTTTACACCTTCAACCTTTGATGGCAGTTTCACAGATTTAATTTCCGATTTTTCACCAACTTTCATTTCTTTGGCTCATTAGTCATATTGCCAGGAGACTTTAATCACAGACTCGAAGATCAGTCCTCCTTTAAAAACAAACCACATAATCCTGGGAGATACTAGGTTTTAAAAAGCACATACATGACACTAATCATCAACACCGACATGATAAACAAAGTATTTGTTCTTCAGCCATTACTATTGAGACCTGAGATACTATCCTATGATCAGATGACTTTATAGTACCATTCTCTGTCACTGTCCTAGTACCAACTCTACCCACTCACTTTAAATAAGGAAAATTAGATTAGAAATTGACTAATATCAATGCCTATACCTTAGTCACACTACTAATTAATTCTTAACACCTGTTCCGATGGGCTTGATTGACTGTTATCGGCTCTGGCCAAAGTTAAAGCCAGGAGCAGGGTGATGGCGTTTAACAACGGTCCCCCAGGCTAATAACAACTGATCTAGCATGCCGGAGAGGGTGTTAATTATATTGGCACCCCGTGCTAGTCCATATATGGAAATAAGGCACAATAACCATATACCAAATGACTCATCAGTCGTGAGGTTCGATTTCCAAACAAGTCTGGTTTTATTCAAAGTATCTCAGTCGGCCGACTGGGTCTTAACGCCTCCTGACGTGTGTTCCCAGACACCGCGAGATGCGAGAGAGAGCGAATAGTGCTCAAACAGTGATATATATACATCATACATGAACATTTGCTAATCCTATTCGTCCCGCCCTTACACATGTCATGCAGGCTAGGGTTCGGTAATTGACAGTTATGACACGTCTTCATATAGTCTAAACATTAGTTATTTTAGCAAAGGTTGCAGAGACACTTTTCTGTTATGGAGAACATGGAGAACTGTCACAGGAAGAATATCTTGTTCTTAGCAGAGAGACATTCCATACAACGTTATCTATTCGCTGTGGCTAATGAGCTAAGGGTCAGACAGTTGTGAGACAGAAAATACAATCCTTCGTGAAGGAGCACCACAAGCTGCATATAATTCATGTTTAACTGCTTTTTAACAAGAGAAACCGGCACCTGGGCTACTGATTAGGTGTGGCTTCTGCACAGCTTCAAGGCCTCAGTGAGAGGGAAAACAATGTATTTCTGTACAGCTCTACATTCCTGCCTACGTTAGTATTTCAGAGTTCAAGCTGTAGCCTTGCACTGTGTGCGGATCTAAAGCATAGAATATATTTGCAAAGCGTTACAAAAAAGAAAATGGCCGGCATTTACAAAATGGACTCCCTATGGTCATATTCAGGTTTCTTAGTTTGCAAAGTTACATGATGCGATTTGCTTCTGGCCATAATACTATTCATATCATTCGGGCTATGTGATTACTTTTTCGGTATAACACCCGGGTTGCCAATCTGGTAATCTGGGTTGCTGAGAGTGTTGTATTTTGATTGAATGAACGAGACTCCCTCACAATGACACGTTCAGTCAGTCAAAATATTGTACCAAAATGGCCTCCATGGTGATGGAAGATGGGACACCATACGGAGCCCCGCTTTCATTTCCATGGCAGCCACAACAGAGTGGGAGCTGAACCAGCAGCAATGGCGGCAATCAGATAAGTGGGAATGGGGGGTGGTTGAAAAATAAGGGGAGGGACGGTGGGGTATGATGACGAGCAGGGGAGCCAGCTCGGAATGCAGGCTTAGATCATCCGTTACAGCCAGTATTCCTAACAAAATGATTGGTTACCTGCTCTTCCCCAGGTGCTAATGGTTTTTCATGATGGATTTGTTAAGAACCTCAATCCTTACAAATGTTATAATCAACCTTAGAAGTCTAAAGAACTATTTACCAAAAAGATGTCTCGATAACACCAAGAACACAAATGGCATATTTCTGAAGCACCTGCTTATTTCAAAAAATGCAACTGTGCACAAGAAGCATCCTAAAGATACAAAAACACATTCTTTATTAATAGAATCTCTTTATCTAACAAGACCACTATGGCAAGTTTTAGATTTTGTAAGATCTATCAATCATTCAGAAATCAAGCCGTTTCATCAACAATAAAATGAGATTGTGATTTTTGGCATGTGTAACATGGAAGGATTAAAACAGAATTCAATGTATAATCCTCCTTTCTTGATAGTGACAACTTTCTAGATAAATGGAACAACATAAACTATGCAATCAAATGAAACATATTTCTGCCACTTTGCCTAGAACATTTGAACTATTGCTGTACCAATTAGATTGTGTATTCTTATTCTGTGCTCCTGGAACGATGCATTTGTTCCAGAAGTGCTGAAGTAAACAATGGTTTTAACACTTTTGAAAAAAAAGGCTTTATACATCAAATTCTTCAATTTTCAACTAATATTTAGGCTGCAATATTTTGTAAGGGTATTAGAATCAGCAGTATTTGCACAACCTCCTAACGACAACAGCAGAAATGGAAGGTATTTCTCCTGGCCGGAACACTGAGACAATGGCCCTCATTCCAACCCAGGTGGTAAATTCCCTACTTTACCACCATGGTGT
This sequence comes from Ambystoma mexicanum, assembly GCF_040938575.1. Classification (NCBI taxonomy): domain Eukaryota; kingdom Metazoa; phylum Chordata; class Amphibia; order Caudata; family Ambystomatidae; genus Ambystoma; species Ambystoma mexicanum. The sequence goes on along the minus strand of NC_090937.1, from coordinate 1,503,895,744 downwards.
AAACTCTGTTTACACCATGGTGGATGGCGGATTTACCGCCCCATTCCAAGGTGAGTGGGGCGGTAAATCCCCAATCCCCATTTACCCTTCCCCATTCCCATTTTTGCCCCATAGGGCATAATGGGAGTGGGGAAGGCGCTAATTACGGCACCGTAAATTACGGTGCCGTAATTAGCGCCAAGGACGCTTAGCGCCTTGGTACTTAACGCCTGCTAAAAGCAGGCGTTAAGGTGGAAATCAGGCGTTAAGGGTTAACGGTGCCGACGGCGCCGTTAAACCCTTAACGCCTGGGTTGGAATGAGGGCCATCATGATGGTTGAAGACATTAGGATATTAGTGGATGGTGGTGGTGTCAGAGTGATATTAGATGTTCCTGTTGCCTTCAACATTGTCAACCATTTCAGTCTACTAAGGAGCCACAAATACTTTGGTAACTCAGGCTGTGCTTTGAAGTGGATCCAAATGTCCTCTAGGAGAGAAATCTGTGAATAATTGAGAGCTACTTTGAATCGTCTTGCCATGCTATCAGCACTGGAGTTCCTTAAGGTGTGGCCATATCCTGATTGTGTTCAATCTATAACTGTAACTGTTACAAAACTGCTATAGCCCATTGCTATTCTTTTTTATGTATTTGCCAATGACACTCAAATGTTACTACATCCAGAGAGTCAACATTTCTCGGAGTATAGGAGCTGTGGGGTCTGGAATGTATAACGGCAGGCTAAAATTCCTTCTATCTGGTCTTGGACAATCTCTGTATGTGGCCTTCAACACTTAGCCTCCTGCCTGTCCCAGTTAAAAAAATCCAGGCATCAATTTGATAGCCATTTCACTTGTTCTCTTCAAACAAACAAGTGGATTTAGGTAATGTGCTTCTGCTACACCCACCTGCTAATGATTGTCAATCTGCTGGTACCTTGGTCACAGTGTTCTTTCTTAATCCCACCACTGTCTTTCCTTACTTAAGCTTCCTTCCAGTCTTTTACAGTTGGTCAGGTGATACAAGTGGATCTAGGTCACATGCCCTCTGCCCCATCCCCCTGGTTAGCACCAACCCTTCCTTTCCTTTCTTAACTTTTAAATGACAAGGCATCTTTAGAAAGGGCATCTGTAGAGATGAGCAGACCAAGAAAAAAGAAAATTCCTGTTTGGCCTTGTTAGGGCCTTGAAAGTGTTGGAATCCCTGATCCATGCATGCCAAGTAAGCCAGCACCAAGTCACCTGACTTTACCCACGTATTGCCTGCCTCCACTCCTGCACTCAGCCACCTCTGGATTAATTTAAGCGATAAAACAATGCTGTAAAACCACATTTTAGTGTATTTTTTTAACAGGCAATTTCTTGGTTATAAGAGCTGTGAAATTAAGTCTTCTATGTACCTTTTTTGGAAAGAATTGCAGCTCGCAGTGAGAGATTTCCAAATGTTATCAGTAAGATGGATGAATGATTTTCAATGTTGTGACCATGAGAACATATAATCAAACAAAGGGAGGATAACTTATGTTATTTGCAGTCAGAACTGTCATGGAGGTCATTTCTTGTGAGATGGTGGTATTATGTTATGTCAAGTGGATGTGTAATGGCTTTTTAGAGGTTATCAAAAGTTACTAGGAGTTGCAGGGTCTTCACTCCTTATAAGAATGTTGTAATTCCATCCTGCTGATAGTCAGCATGGGTACAGGTAAAGCCAAACTCAGTCAGTGTCAGAAATGGGCTGTCTGCAGAATGAGTGCCGGTGGGACACAAAAGGAGATATTGATGAAAGGATCGTATCCAACCTATACCAGATTGATCTTGGCTGGAGAAGAGTTTCCCTTGTATGCAGTGAATGGTGAAATTAATCACTGGAACAGAGCATGAGAGAGTTAAATTAGAGTTGATGTTAATGAATAATACCAGGCAAGCTAGCAAGTTCATAGGGCATATGGACTGTGAATATGGGAACATCAATGAAACACCCTACCTCTTGATATTGCTTTGAACCTCTCCTGACTTGTGAAGGTAAGTGAAGACTTTTTGCTCCACTTATCTTGCTAAGCGTATCTGTTGTTGTGGCACTAACCCGTCCCTATACCTATCAGTGCAGACGAACTATGATCTCCATAGTAAAGTCATTTTTTCTTTTTTCCTGCCCACCTCATTTTATATGAGATGTCTGTCCCTGTAGTTTTTTTTTGCTAACTTTACGGTTATGTGCATGATGTGTCCACATTGGGCTCATGGCAGTGGATATTTTTTCAGTGTTTTATTTTCTGAAGTCTGTGTGAACTTTTGTATTTTACTGCTTAATGCTAATTAGAGTGCCATATACTCTAAAATGTCTGTGCCATGAGATTTTCGTCTATCCTTTTGCCAACTTGGATTTTGACCTTCTCCCTGCTTTGAAGTGGCTGGATTTTCCATATATGCCAAGTCCTTTAAATGGGAAAGCTCCAGCTCTAGTGGGCAAAGTTGTGGGCTGTGAGTCTGGCCAGATGTTGAGGTCTGGGTCTGTGTGGACCAGCGCACGCACAAAACAGGTGTGTCTGTTGATGGCCAGATACAGCAGCCAGAGGCTGTTCAGGATTGGACAGGCCCTGTCAATTTGAATGGTGCAGATTCTTCCCATTGGTGAGCTGGATTACTCCAGTCAAGATTGTAGCTAAAAGTGGGACTACTGCGGCAATTCCAGAGATCGTCAGAGCTAAGAACAGCCTGCTGAAGACCCAAAACACATTGCTGGATAATCACCATATGCCCATTATTCAATTGCCTGTCGGAAACCTGTCTGTCTGCAGATCCTTTGAAGACCTTCATCAGTGCTTTGGCCCCATGACCGGTGGGAACAAGCAGGCCCAACCTCTACTCACTGATGCAGTTGATGTAAGTTCTTGGAACAGTCTCTGAACCATCCCATGGTCTAGCCAGATGTCCTCCTGGGCTACGTCACTGCCTTAGGTGCCATCCTGAGATGAGTCCCACAATGAAGAGGGGAATTGCAGGATAATACTTTTTATTTTCTCCACAAGGGTCAGCTTACTCCATTTTCTTCAATTGACATCACTGTTAGCCACCTGCTTCACATCGGGGTGTCCAGCCTGAATCATGAATCCGGCCCATCGGCAGAGGGAATTCCAAACTAGCCAAACAAAATAACCTGATGCCTGAAATGACCTCCACCACCTGGCCCTTGGGATTTCTCCAACAGAAGGTATGAATCCATAAGGCCAGAGATTTCACAAACCCCCACAGTGGTCCACGAATAAATTGGAGTGCAGTAGGGGAATAACATAGCTTTTATGACACCCCCATGTTTCCATATAGACCAATTGGTATACATTCCTGGCTGTAGCTCACCTTGAATGGTGGTGTTCTGTCTTGGTATTCTCCCCAGGTTTCTCCATCGAAAATTGGATGGTGTAAATGGTCTAGCACTAAACAGAGCTAAAACTGAGCTCATGATTGTGGGTTCTCCTAGCCGGAACTCCAAGTTAGATCCCAGATACAGCAACTTCCAGCTTGGTGAAGTCAAAATTGACACCCTCAAGAAATTGAAGTCGTTAGGGGTGATCCTTGACCAACACCTTTCTATGAAATCTCATGTGGGAAGTGTGGTATCTGGCGCGGCTTACTATTTAAAACTTTTCACACACCTTTGACCCGTGATCTCCCAGGCAAATGTGGAAACTCTGGCTAGAGCCATAGTGGGAGCCAAAATGGACTACTGTTGCAGTCTTTTGACTGGCATTAGTAAAACAGAAATAAATAGACTGCAAGTTATCCAAAATGGAGCAGTGAGAGTGGTTACAGGTCTAACCAGACGTGACCATGTCACACCAACCAGAAGAGGTCTACGCTGGCTCCACGTAGAGGCCAGAATCCGGTTACCAGTCAAATGGTCGAAAACATTTGGTCGACAGACAATTTGGTCGACACCATTTGGTCGAATGCCAAATGGTCGAATTTTTTTTTTTTTTTTTTTTACCCATTTTTTGTTTTTTTTTGGGGGGGTCCCCCCCCCCAACCCCCTTTTTTTTCTTTTTTATTTTTTTTCCCCACACGAAAACCCACAAAACACATATATATATATAAAAAAAAAAAAATTGACCATTTGGCATTCGACCAAATGGTGTTGACCAAATTGCAGTCGACCAAATTGCAGTCGACCAGTTGACTGGACACCCCAGAATCCATTATCGCCAACTACTGATTACCGTTAAGAGTCTTTTGGGTATTATTCCCCGCTACTTGAATGAATTTATCTTGCCAAAGAGTACCCCACTGTCTCTTAGGTCACAGGAGACCAAAATGTTTATGATCCCAAGAAGCAAATCCAGGAAAGCCAGTAAAGGAGCTTTTGCCATAGCAGCTCCGAAAGCCTGGAATTGTTTGCCGTTTGACCTCAGGCTAAAAACCAAACTTAAGCTCTTCAAAAGAAAGCTTAAAACGTGGCTGTTTGATTAAGGTATTTTCTCCTGCTTTAGTCTATGACTTCCCCGGACTGCTATCTCCATCCTGTTTTTTGTCGTGTTATGTCTTGTCCACTCCATCATGCCTACTGGGTCATTGCTGTGCAATATAAATCTATTAAAGTAAAGTAAAAATAAAAGGGTATGCCCTAAGGTAGTTGGATTGGGAGATAGTCTTTTGAAGATGTTCCTCTTGTTTTTCCTCTGCTCCGGTACACTTACATTTTGGCTCACACCAACACTTGTGCAATCTTCCTGAAGAGACTCCTAGCCTACTGAAAATTTGTATTGGGACTTTTAACTCTAAGAGCCCCTTCTTTTCTAGGTAGGGAAGGATACTTTAAGGCTAAAAGGTTAATTTGAATGTTTGGAATGATGTTTGCTAGCTTCTTTATTCTAAGTATATCACTTTCAAAGTAGGGATTACTTACCCTGTGTTTATGTATTTATTGCAAGCAAAGTGTTAGTGCTCTTAGGAGAGGACACCTAGGTGAATGTGCATATATTCTTATTGAATGTTTTAGTGTGTTACTTACCTGAGGTTTTCCAATGATAAGAGTTGTCTAAGGCCTAGCTAAATACCTGTATGGTATACATTCTGCCTAACTTATATTATTAAGAGGGCTCTGTGTGCACTTAACTGAACCCTCCACCACGCTGACACCCTCCTATATATAAACCTTGCAGTTCAGTCACACTACCCAGATAGAGTTTGGCTAGACCTTAAAGTTTGTCCTTGGTATCAGAATAGGGTGACCTCACAGAGTCTGTCCACAGGAATTATTCTGAAAAATACATCTTTACAGGGGACAAGGTCCATCAGGAAAAATGACACATGCCCACAGATATTTAAGGCGCAATTCATAGAATGCTTTTTGCTTCGAAAAATCACTTTGCACACTTTTCGGTGTGCAAAACTCCTATTCTCGATTCATGGATCGGACTTTGAGTGACTTTGAGCGTGTCCGTCGTGACACACATTGCAAAGTGAAGGACGTCCTGCACAAAGAAACAAAGAGGTGGCAGAACATGCAAATTCCCCATTTTCCCCAGAAAATTAGGAAGAACGAGGAATAACGTGGACGTGTCGAGGGATTGGCCACACAAATAAATCACATGCCCTATGAAGCGCAAACCTAACCTAATTCATGGATTACAAAGCGCAACTTCATGTTGGGAAAAGTCACATGCAAACCTTGTGATCTTACCACCACAGGAAGGATAGGAGATGCAAGGTACAACTGGCAAATGAACACACGCATAAAGGAAACGTGTATAAAGCACGCAATACACATCATTGAAACATCAATCTAACAGTAGGAATCCAGCTATAGTGGCAGCAATCATACATGGCCATAGAAAGAGGAGAAGGAGGATGATGAGGGACAGAATCTGCCACCCATGTACAATGTTCTTTGGGAGGCCAGATGATGAGGTGTACGCGAGGTACAGATCCCCTCCCCATGTCATTGTGGACCTGGTCAGGGAGTGGCAGGAAGACCTTGCATCTGCTCCCATACCCTGAAACCCCTGGAGAAGGTGCTGACAAATCCTACAATTCCGGGCTACAGGCTCTTTTCAGCACACCACTGCCATTGTTGGGGGCATATTGCAGTACAAGCAGTCCCACTTTCTACATTCTGTATTGGACCGCATCACATCACATGTGCATAGGCACATATACGTGCCACGCACAATGCAGGCAAGGCAGTGCATGTGCTTTGAGTTTTATGCCATAGCACAGTACAGTTCCCACCGGTTCTCAGAGGAGGCATTGATTGCACAAATGTCATGATACAGACGCCCCCCGAATGACTGAGCACATTTATTGCTATCAGAAGCATTGACATTCAATAAATGTGCCGGCATATGCAACACACATGGAGTCGTCATATGTCAATGCAAATTTCCCTGAAAGCGCAAATGACAGCTACATTTATCACCACTCACCATTATACTGGGCCCTGGCATCAGGAACCTTTGATAACACCTGTCTCATCTGTGAATATCAACTGTCCTGTACGTGCATTCAGGCATGTGACACACTGAATAATAGATTATTATTATTATTATTATTATTATTAT